>NC_030822.1:23512416-23825416 GCF_001704415.2 Capra hircus | reverse complement strand
ACCGCCCACAGAGTTGAGGCAGTTAGGCCCTCACCAGGCAGGCTTGCCACACTGTGCCCTTCTTAGGATCAAACCTGGGTCTCCTGCATTGTAGGCAGATTCTTTACCATCTGAGCCCCCAGAGAAGCCCTAAAACATAACCTGAACATAATGAAGTAAGGCGGATTGGCAGCACTACGTGGATTTGTATCCAGACCCAGCTGTCAGTTTCAGGTGACAGCTTTTACAAACATATGCATCAGTTATACTGGAGTTCCAAACTGTTGTTGGAAATATAAGAGCCTTGAAAAGCCCCCACTTAGCACTTCTGGCCAGATCTCATTCTGCAAAGACAAAACATTATGATACCTGAGTGCATCTCCCAGGGGAAAATGAGGGAGTTTTAAAGCTGTACCCAGTGAAACTCCTTCAGTCCAATATTCTCTGGTAGCTTTAGTCAGTTGCATTTAATATACTTTTATAAAATATGATATTATTTCATAACACAAGCTGTTATTACATCCTTTGGCTTCATTGGGGTTCACCAAAACTGGTGCAGGTTTAGGCGTTATTTATTTTTGTGAAGCCTCATCTTCAATCTTCTGTGGGATTCCTTTAGTACCAAATGCAGAAATGGACAAATGACCGTTTCCTTTCTTTTTTTTCCTCCCACTTAACCATAGCTACATTTATTGAGTGTTTACTATATAGTAGGGGCCTGTGTTGGGAACATCCCCTGGAGGAGGACATGACAACCCACCCAGAACTCTTGCCTGGAGAATCCCATGGACAGCGAAGCCTGGCGGGCTACAGTCCATGGGGTCACAAAGAGTCAGACACAACTGAAGTGACTTAGCATGCACATACAGGGGGCTGTGTTACATAATTTTTATAACTATGCTATTTAATCTGTACCATAACTCTATGAAGTAGTTATTATCCTATTAATTTAACTGAAATTTATATATAAAAATACTTGTCCAGTATCTTATAGTTGCCCAGCTGTCTTTGGAGAAATATAAATCTAGTCTTGTTTTCCCTCCATTGTTCAGAACTTTTCATATCACTGCTCAAAGAGAAGATTCTGTATCTCTTTCAAGTCGACATAATTGGAGAGTACATAGTGTGATGTGTTCACATCTTAGAACTGTTGTTCCTTAATTTTGTGACAGAACAAAATGTGTTACCACACAGAAACCCTGAAATATTATCTCACTTTGGTCCACAAGTTGACTGCTGTTGCTACTTCTTTGATGCTGTTCACAACAACATGTAGTCTATGTCTATCCAGAGGGATACTCCATCTATTTGTATGACAATCTGCGGACAGAAAAATCTATTCCTTTTTACACTGTTGTAGATGCAAGACTTTTGGAGGATTAATCATTGAAGGAAGAAAGGATGTCCATTAGTGGAAAGGAAAGTCCCATGAAATGTTCAGAAGTTCACTCTTTTAGGCAGTCCTAGGATTCTGGACTTTTTAGCCAACCTGATATAGTTATAAGCCCTCTTCCAATGATCTAGTGCTGTGGAGATGCCCCTACTTTTATTCTCAACCTGTTCCCTTTCAGTCTTGTTCTTTGTCTCAGCTCTTCACCCTTAACATTCTCCTCTACTGTGTCTTTACTAAACACAGGAACATTAGTAATGTCTCCCATACACTTTGGTATTCTCTACTCAAAATAGTAATTAATACTTAAGTTAACCTTAATTAAATAATCAGTATACTTCTATACAGTGAGTATGTATTACTTGATGTGTAAGCATGTGTTAAATACTAGGCTAAGTCCTTTATAATATAATTTTCAATATTCACAAGCTTTTATGAAATCGGTTTTTTAAAATCTCAGTTCCACAAATGAGGAAGCTAATGTCTGCTGGGGTAAAAATTTTACCCACATTCCCACAAGCCCAAAGTGACAACCAGGAAGAGATAAAGCTGGAACTGAAAATGGTATATCTCTAGAGTTTACGCATTTTTCACAGTGCTATATCACTTTTAATTATTTAATTAAAATTAATTAAATTATTTAATTTGAGGACTAGTAAAATAGTTTGTAGTAATTTCTTATTTCTCACCCTACCATCATTTTTGAAGTCCTAACTTCTTTTGAAATCAAGTTGCTCCTGTGATCAATTTTAGGAATTGGGAAATTGTATAGGTTGAAAGATCCCTTAAATGAATGTTACCCTCTAAAGAGAAAAGCTCTTTAAAGCTGTTGGAATCTGGGCTGAAATAACCAATTTCTATCTATGCTCATGTTAGAAAGGCTTAACCTAGAATAGCTTTTTGAGTGAAGTCATTGACCTCATTTTTCTTCTTCTCCTAAATAGAACCAGTTGGAGATAAGTATATGTTTATCCCTTGTCATTTATTGTCGGTGTCCATAACAGTTTTATAGACTTGCTGCTTTATGCCCTTATGTGTGCATAGAGAAATTTCCTTTGTTTTCAGTTGGTGTTAATTTCCAGATACCATGATTGCTAACTGGCATAGCAAAGACCAGTGAAATTTTCTGGCACTGTGAAGCCCATTTATTTATGTATCAGATCAAATTGCCAACATCTGCTGGATCATCGAAAAACCAAGAGAGTTCCAGAAAAACATCTATTTCTGCTTTATTGACTATGCCAAAGCCTTTGACTGTGTAGATCACAGTAAACTGTGGAAAACTCTGAAAGAGATGGGAATACCAGACCACCTGACCTGCCTCTTGAGAAACCTGTATGCAGGTCAGGAAGCAACAGTTAGAACTGGACATGGAACAACAGACTGGTTTCAAATAGGAAAAGGAGTACGTCAAGGCTGAATATTGTCACCCTGCTTATTTAACTTCTATGCAGAGTACATCATGAGACACGCTGGGCTGGAAGAAGCACAAGCTGGAATCAAGATTGCCGGGAGAAATATCAATCACCTCAGATGCAGATGACACCACCCTTATGGCAGAAAGTGAAGAGGAACTAAAAAGCCTCTTGATGAAAGTGAAAGTCGAGAGTGAAAAAGTTGGCTTAAAGCTCAACATTCAGAAAACGAAGATCATGGCATCTGGTCCTATCACTTCATGGGAAATAGATGGGGAAACAGTGGAAACAGTGTCAAACTTTATTTTTCTGGGCTCCAAAATCACTGCAGATGGTGACTGCAGCCATGACATTAAAAGACGCTTACTCCTTGGAAGAAAAGTTATGACCAACCTAGATAGCATATTGAAAAATAGAGACATTATTTTGCCAACAAAGGTCCGTTTAGTCAAGGCTATGGTTTTTCCAGTGGTCATGTATGGATGCGAGAGTTGGACTGTGAAGAAAGCTGAGTGCCAAAGAATTGATGCTTTTGAACTGTGGTGTTGGAGAAGACTCTTGAGAGTCCCTTGGACTGCAAGGAGATCCAACCAGTCCATCCTGAAGGAGATCAGCCCTGGGATTTCTTTGGAAGTACTGATGCTAAAGCTGAAACTCCAGTACCTTGGCCACCTCATGTGAAGAGTTGACTCATTGGAAAAGACTCTGATGCTGGGAGGGGTTGGAGGCAGGAGGAAAAGGGGACAACCGAGGATGAGATGGCTGGATGGCATCACCGACTCGATGAACATGAGTTTGAGTAAACTCCAGGAGTTGGTGACGGACAAGGAGGCCTGGCGTGCTGCGATTCATGGGGTCGCAAAGAGTCGGACACGACTGAGCAACTGAACTGACTGACCGACTCAAGTGTTTTTCAGTGGGCCTCAGAGGTGGCTAATTTATTTTCCCATAATAAGAAATGTTAAATAAGCACATTTTAACCCTTTTATTATTTCGTAACATGTACCAGTTTGAGGCTTCTTTCTTATAAGAGTGTGAAGTTTCATAGCTGAGACTACATCTCTGTATCTTGGTGCCTAGCATGGGGCAGATGATCTGTGTTATGAAACAACTTTTTGTTTCCTTTAGCATACTGAGGAGGAAGCAAAGACTTGTCTAGTGTACAATAAACTGGGCATTTACTTCTCCCTCAACAACAACCCTCCATGGCTTTATTTTGGAAGTGAGTAATGGTTAATTCATCTAACAAATGTTAGAGTTTTTATTATATTTTGGAAATTGTGACTGGTATATGCTTTGATCTCTCAAGGAGCTCAGAGTCTAACAGAGAGAAAATAAATCAAAAGATAAATTACACAGAACATGTTCTCAGTCAATCAGTCATGTCCAACTCTTTGTGACCTCATGGACTATAGCCTGCCAGGCTCCTCTGTCCATGGAATTTTCCAGGCAAGAATACTGGAGTGGGTTGTCATTTCCTACTCCAGGGGATCTTCCTGACCCAGGAATTGAACCTGCAGAACATGAAGATGTGTTTATAACACAGAACATCACAGAACATGAAGATGTGTTTACTGAGGAGTGAGGGGCTAGATCTTCAGCTGAGTGAACAAAGATAGGATATTCTTGCTAGATAAAAGGGAATAGGTGTCCCAGTTTAAAGGTATAGCTTGCTTGAATGTACTTATAAGTGTCAACAAAGTGTTTGGATAAACTGGAAAAGTTACTGGCTTTGGAGTAGAATGGTAGAGATAGTGGGAAAGGTGATAGTTAGGGGCCATATGAAATCATGGAGGATCTTGTGAGCTAAAGTCTGAAATTTGGGATTCCCGAAGGAAATGGCAACCCACTTCAGCACTCTTGCCTGGAAAATACCATGGACGGAGGAGCCTGATAGGCTACAGTCCATGGGATCGCAAAGAGTCAGACAGGACTGAGCGACTTCACTTTCACTTTCTTTGTGTAGGCAAAGGGGTTAGGATGAAGAGACTCAGGAGGGCAAGTGAGAAAGATGATTTCCTTTTTTTCCTTCAGTAATGGGGACATATAATACCAAAGAAATATTCACTAACTCTGGTCCATCAGGAAAGGCAGCAGGTGAGATGGGAGGCACCATTAAATAATACAAAGAGAAAACCAATTCCATTTATCTCCCCCTTGTTTTGATTAGCATTTTGCTTCTCTGATTAAAGTTAATTCATCTGAATGATTACAAAGTGGGACTTTGGATCAATCTTTTCAGGAAGGTAGATAGGAACCTCTGGCATTTTCTTCTTTATGTTTTGTTTTTATTGAATAATTCACTAATGATTTTTCCAGGAGGGGCACAACTGTATCCATCTCCAGAATTTCCTAAGGGATCACATTCTTAGCCTTCAATCACATGAGCAGCCTTATTAAGGATTTCATGTTTTTTTTCTTCATTCACATAGTCTCAGGAGAGGAGGGAAATCTGTTTGTTATACAGTGTAACTCATTGTATAATGGGTCATTGCATATTTCTGCAAAGAAAGAGGCAAAGGGAACTTGGAAGGAAACAAAAAATGGCATTGAAATGTGATGTGTCAGTGGAAAAGGGAGACAGGGAATCACAGAGGGAAGAGAAGTGGGACAACTATTTTTACTTTCTACATCTCATCAGTTATTAATTCTAAGCTCTATAAAGTGTTAATGGGATATACTTTTTAAAAGAGAAGAGGACTGGAAATTGTAAGGCATATAAACAAAAAAGTGAGAGCCATCTTTTGAAACAAACAAACAAACAAACAACTCTTTGGATGTGATTCAGTTCATTCAACTCAACAAACAGTTGTTGAACTTTGCCTGTGTGTTCTTGAGGATTTCAGCATCTCCTGGAAGAACTGGACTTGTGAATCACTAGCTATGATACCATGTTGTAAATTAGAAAGATGTATAAATTGATTTGAGTATTTAAAAAACAGGGACACTTAATTTTGCCTTTAGGGCTGGGGAAGCTTTAGAAGTAGAAATACTTTCATCCATATTTAAGCTAATGCTTGAAGGATGAGTTGGAATTTTTCAGAAATGAACAAAGGGTATTATAGGAAGAGGGAAAATTAAGGACAAAAGCTTGAAAATGGAATGGAAATATATAGAATGTTGTAGAAACTGCTCCACTTCTTAAGGTCCTGGAATCTAGGATGTGAGAGGAGAACCTTGGGAGGATGTTAAAAGGTAGAGTACTAGTTATAATTATCTGGTTATAAGCAACAGAAACTGATGCAAGAACTCACGCCCAGCATACACACAACATCACCATCCCCAACACACACATGTGCACACACACACACATGTACTCACACACACAATTAACTGGAGTCATACAGTGCTACTCACAGAATCATAGGAAATGCTGAAAAGTAAGGATTCAAAACAGAATCTGGGACATCAGACACTCATGGTGGTCCCTCCAGACAGCCTCATGAGGTGAGTCGTTTTCAGTGAATTCCCTTAAACATCAGAGTTTAGTGAGATGGCATCTAATTTGTTACAACTTGGACACCTCTTGGCTTGAAGAGAGGAAAGCCCCTTGATAGAGAGTGCCATTAAGCTCGTGGTACTGATAGGGGGAAGTTAGATTCCCTAATCTATTTGGTTGCTATTACCAAAATAGCTGAAAACAGAACAATGACACATGTCCATGAAAAGTAAGATGGAGCTGACTCATGAAGGGCTTTGTGTGTCAGCCGAGACTTTTGAAGCATATTTTAGAGGTAGAATCAACAGGGCTTCATGGTCCATTGTCTGTTGGTGGGATGATAAAGGAAGAATCAAAGAAGACAACAGAGTTTTGCCATAGATGAATTCATGGATAATAGAAAATGTTATTGAAATAGGTGTTATGGGAGGGTGATAAGTTTATTTTGAGAAGCCTGCCAGCTATGTAAGGTGAGGACGTAGAAAAATAATTTATATATAAATATATAAATAATTTCTATATAAATAAATAATTTCTATAAAATAATTTCTATATAAATAAATAAGTTATATAAATAATATTTTATATATTAATATATAATGTATTAATATATAATATATTATTTATATAAATAATATTTATATATATAAATAATATATATGTATATATGTCAGAGTAGATAAATCTGGAAATTTCCAGAACAATCCCATGAAGTTTTGTTAAACATATGGTAATCTATTCATGTCTTATCTGAAAATTACTGGTTGATAGCCTCTCTGAACTGAGCCTCTCTGATCTAGAACATCACTCAAAACAGGGAAGGAAGTGAAAAAAGACCTCTAAATCATCAAAATGGATATCAGAGGAACTGCCTGTGCTACTGAAACATTTTGATCACAAATTCCCTCAAGGACTTCCCTCAGAGACAATTCATTTTACTTCAGAAATGATTATAGAGAGTATAAATATCTGTTTTATTAGCTTACAGAAGATTAGGAGCAACAAATCATAAGTGAATGTGAATATAGAACATACTGATAATGGCTTAAAATGAAAGCCTAGTATTGAAGAGAGAAAATATAAAGTTTCAAATATTGAAATGCTCTAAAGTATGTGGGTCTGGAATGCTACAACGTGGAGGAAAGCATTCTTCTGCTGACAAACATTCCATCAGCTATTGCATTAGTCTGGATAGGATAAGTTACACTGCAGTAACAAACACTACCAAAATCTCAGGAACTGAACACTAAAAGAGATGAGTCCGTACTCCTGATAAGGAATCAGGATCAGGTCTGCTCCTGATCTGGCAGCTCTCTTAGGCTACCAATCTCTACATGGCATCTCAGTGATGTAGGCTACTGCATATTTGTACACTTAGCTCTCTCAACACATTATCACTGAGGGCTGGGATAGGGCATAGTTATCCCGGTGGGCCTCCCTCTGGGAAATTAAGTGTTTTTGTCCAAAAGTAACACATACACACGTCTACCAGTGAGTAGAACTAAACATCTAACCCTGTCAACAGGCATGGTGGGGGCAGGAGAAGAGTCAAACCGGCTATGGGTGAGCGCCAAAGAGCTTTCCGGCAATCGTTTCTGTACCGCAACCTTGTGTCATAGTTTGAGTTTACAGCAATGCTGGGGTCATCTCAGCACAGATCAGTCATATTTTCCCTTAGAAAAAAAGAAAATAAGGCATTTATTTAATTTTATTTGTAAAGGTGCAGAAAGCAGAAAGATAACTCTGTTATCTTTTGTCTATGAAAGGACCATCTAAAGTATTTTGCAAAGGATTCTACTAATAATGATGAAAATAAGTGAAAAGGATTTAAGCATATGAACAGAAAGACCTCCATGACTTAGAACAGGAGTTGATGAGATTCTTCTGGAAAGGGCCAGATAATAGTTTTTTTTTTTTTATTTTATGGATCATGAAGTCTTGGTCTCAACTACCCAACTCTGCCATTGCACTGTGAAAGCAGTTATACACAGTATGTAAGGAACAGATGTGTTCTGATAAAATGTGATTTACAGAAACAGCCAGTAGGCCAGATATGACCCATGGTCCATAGTTTACTGTCCCCTGATGTAGAATATTTACTTGTTGACCCTTCTGTGGGAACTTTAGGGCTCCCCAGGGTACCTTTTGAAAATTATGAAATGGGGATCCTTTCTAAATATACTATTCTTCTCTAGTGAGATTGGACTACTTTCTGTTCCTCAAATGCTATCACATGTCTGTATTCTTATGTTCTTTCCCCTTCTAGGAATGTCCTCTCCTCCTAAAGGTCTACTCTTTCTTTGGGGACCAGATTACAGCTTCCTCTTTGAGACTTCTCCTTGAGGACCCTATCACCGCGAAGAACTAGTTTTGAATTCCAAACTATCTAACTCAGTGTCTTATTGCCTATTGTTCCTCACTGTGGATATATCTTTTCTTTTCTCTGGATTTTAAGTTCCTGGAAGGCAGGAGAACTGTCCTAGATTTAATCTCATGTGGCACTAGTAGTAAAGAACCCACCTCCTAATGCAGAATACGCAAGAGATGTGGGTTTGATCCCTGGGTCGGGAAGATCCTCTGGAGAAGGAAATGGCAACCCACTCCAGTATTCTTGCCTGGAAAATCTCAGAGACAGAGGAGCCTAGTGGGCTACAGTACACTTAATTGCACAGAGTTGGACATGACTGAAGTGAAATTAGCACAGCATGCAACATAAAATAGGTCTCTTTTAACTTTCTTCCCAATAAAAGCCAAGCTTCTGCAATACTGGCCACACTGATTCTATTTCCTTCTCTCCTGTTTACTTATCTTTTTTATGTCATCTCCCTCCCACCTTCACCATTACACTAGTGCTGCTCTTGACAACACGGCCAAGCAACTCTTTCTTGCCAATTTCCAATTGGCATTTACTTATCAGAAATTTCCCATTTGCTGTTTTCTTGCTTGAATCTTCCAGCAGCATCATACTAATGATCCTCACCCTCTGGAATATTCTGTTCATTTTACTTCCTTGGTGCCACCCTCTCCTATTCCCCAAGCCCCATTCCAGACATCTCTCTAAGCCTCCTTGCTGAGACTTTCTTCCCCTTTAAACACTGATGTTCTTTAAGGGATCCTGTGCCTTTCTCTTTTTATTTGCACATTCTTTCCAGAACAGTATTATTACTCCTATGTCTTCAGTTAACCTTCATATCCTGATGACTCCTTTATCTGTTTTTCTTACTCAGGCCTCCCTTCTGATTCCCACACCTATAAATTAGCTGCATTTGAGACATCTCTACTTGGATAACTTAGAAGCCTATCATGGATAGTCTCTCTAAGGCTAAACTCTTCATCTTGCCTTTCATCCTATATATTCTCTCCAGTGAATGGTATCACCATCTTACTGATTGCAAAATCAGAAAGTGGTCAACCATCCTTGATGCTCTGCTTCTGTTAAGATGCTCCTTAGATTTACATTTAATCATGTGTTTCTTTCTGAGTTCATCTTGCATCACAGCAAGATTCTCCTAATCAGTATCCCCTGATCTAGACCTCCTGTCTAGTCATCTTAATCCACTGTACATATCACAAACAGAACTATGTTTTAAAATGCAAATCTAATTCTCAAACATATTTGTGGCCATCTTAGCTTCAAGAAAGGGCTTTACAGGCGGTACTAGTGATAAAGAACAAGCCTACCAATTCAGGAGACATAAGACACATGGGTTCAAACCTTGGGTCAGGAAGATTCCCTGGAGAAGGGGATGGCAACCCACTATAGCATTCTTGCCTGGAAAATTCCATGGACAGAGGAGCCTGGCAGGCTACAGTCCATGGGGTCACAAAAAGATGGACATGACTGAAGCAACTTAACATGCACAGAATATTGCTTTGAGATGATCGTCACTCAATTTATCTCACATGTCGTGTGCTAGGTCCTGTACAGTCTGGCCTCTCAGCCTTCTCTCTGGCCACCTCACTACTCTGCCTAATTAGTTTTCTCAAACCAGGCCTGGAATCACCCCATTCCATCTTGTGCCTGGTTAATTCCTGTTTTACTGTGAGCTCTCAGCTAAAATATTACTTCCCAAAAGAAGTTTCTCTCCCTGTAATGCTAACTTAGGTGGCCATTATTAAGGCTATCCACAAATGTTCTCATTTTTCTCCTTTTGGGCACATGGTTGGATTGCATGTTCCCTCAACCTTGAAGTTTGTTGTGATCATGTGGCTTGCTCTGGCCAACGAAATGTAAGCAGAAACAGTGTGTGCCACACCCAGGTAGAGACTTTTAAGAGCCAGTATGTAATTCACAATACTCACCTCTCTCTCTCAAGGCAACTGCCTAACTCTAGTTAGTCTGGGTCCCTGATTGAGAAGACTTGGAGCACAGCTCCAGCCATCTAGCAGCAGTATGAAGTGTACTCATTTGGTTAATCTTATAAGCCACCAAGATTTGGGGGTTGTTTGATGCCTTGACTTACTCTAGCCTCTGTTTATTAATATAGTGCTCCTTAGCACTCCATACTTCCCCCTTCACTGTACCTACATATTCCTAAACAACTATGTGTTCTATGAGGATAGAGGTTATATCTGTTATTCATCTTTTTGTTTTCAGTACGTAGCAAATATCTGGCACTGAATAACAAGCATAATGATAGCAGACACTTCTGTAATGCACTTTACACATATTCATTCCCTTATTCTGTGCAACAGTCCCAGAAGGGAGGTTCTATTATTATCCCTATTTTGTAGATGAGAAAGTAGAATCACAGGGAGGTTAAGAACTTGCTAAAAGTTGCACAACTAGGAAATATCAGAGCTGAGATTGGAAACCAGGCAGATCCAAATCCAGAGTGAGTACTCTTGACCACTATGCCACACTTCCTTTCTCAGTAAATGTTTATGGACTGGATGAAGCTAAATGAATAGGTAGGTTGGTGCTTGAACAACTACTTGTGTTTCTGTACATGGAAAACCTTTCTCTCCCTTCCTCTTCTTCTCTGTCTCACCAGCATTACACATCCTATAAAAGTCAGCTCAGGTATCAACTTCTCCAGGAAGCCTCCTTGATCTTCCCAGTGTTAGATACCTTTCTGTTGACCTGCATCAATCTCATGCCTACCTCCAATATTAAACTCAATTTAGTAAAGAGTTCAGAAATAGGATGAGTTCATATAATGGATTTTCACTTTAAGATTCCAGAAACCACCAGGAATCAGTTAATGAGAGAAGCACAGAGACCCTGACCTCACTGCAGGTCAGCCCTGTTTCTTAAGATGTGCAGGGGTACATTAGTGCCAGTTCCAGTGTAGGCAGGAAAGCCTCAGAGGCTGACCGTCTCCAGTAACTAGGTAATTTCGTGTTCCAGAGCTAGTCCCAACCTCAGTCTTTCCATCTGACTAAGGTGCTGTGTCTCTCTCTGTACATTCACAAGGCGCCTGATTGTCTACATATTTGCAGCAACTCCAGAACCTCATTCACCCTCAGCTATTTGCAAATTGTTACCCCTCTATTTGGCCACAGGTTTAGTTTATCCTTCTAGGAGCTGGTGTATGGAACGCATGCCGTTGGAGAGGGGTAAAACACAAGCATTTGGGCTCCGTGGTTTGGATACTGACAAAGCTGAGGTTTATGGCTCAGCAAAAAATGTGAAGCTTTAGGTCTGCTGGGGAGGAGGAGGTGCAGAAAACTACCACAGTAGATGTACTTTCTGCCCTCAGGACATTTTTAAAACCTTAAGTCCTTTTTGGGGAAAGCATCTATGAATTTCTTCCCTGGTGGCCTGGCCTGAAATTTCCTTTTCCCAGACTCTGGCAGGCTGGCTTTAAGGATTCCCCTTGATAACTCTTCTAAGTGATTATCAGACCGTGATTCTACTTACTGCAGAGGACGTTAGATGGAGAAGGCACAGGGGGGAAGTGAATTATGGCTGGATGCACTGGAGGTGCCATAGTTCCTCCCCTGGTCATGGGGGACTCATGCCGGGGATGCGGGCGTCATAGGGTGGCAGAGATGAGAGAGCCCAGGTAGTGGCAACATAGAGATTTGAGAAAAGGATTTTGGTGTTTCAGAAACATTTTTGTTCTCAGTCTAAACAAAGATCAAGCTACATAACACCTCCGTAGGCAACTCCTACTCTGCTGACTCAGGAAGAGCTCCGTTCCCAGGCTCCTGACTGCCCCCCCATTCCCCGCCCCCTCTCCCCTAGCTGTGTGTAATCCCCCACAATCGAGCCTCTGTTGTCTAACCTTTCTCGACTGCTTACCTTCCATTAGGGCTGTGCCCCATGGTCCAGAAGTTCTCCTCCATGGCCTTGCGTCAGTCACCTACATAGATCACAAGAGGTCTGTAGCTATCTTGTCTCTCCCCCGCCCATTTGCCATCTGGATTTGGCTTCACCCACTCAGGTACTGGATGTCTTCTCTGAACCAGATGCTTTATTGGGCAACAGGAACACAATGGTAAAAAGAGAGACTAGGATTGTATGTTCCAATGCAGGGGGTGGCAGTGCAGAGAGAGACAATAAGCAAGTAAATTAATTTTCTGGATGCAATATGTACTATGAAGGAAATAAAAGGGTAATAGGATACGGAACCACAAGGAGTGTTTTAGTGGCTAGGCCAGAAAGCATTCTAGGAAGGGATGATGGTTTAGCTGTGACTTGAAGAAGAAGCCAACCATGTGAATTTCTCTTCCAAAATATGGATACTTGTTTGTTGTCCTGCACCATTCTGAATAAAACAAGAGCTAGGAAGTGTTTGCTTTACTATTGGATGACATAGGTTGCAGACTGTGCATGAACCGCCCCTTAAATGCTTGCACTTAAAAATCTCTGCATAAAACTTAAATTACATTTCAGCCATTTCATTTCAGTGCAGCTAATGTCCCCATGTGTCTTAACACTGTTACCCCCAAAGTGACTAGTTTCCAGTGCTTCCTCTGTTCTTGTGAGATTTTGGACAAGCCCTTTAGCCTGTCTTCATCTTAATTCCTTAGTCTGTAAAATAAAATTCCATGTTTTGTTAGAACTTTTTTCCAGTCACAGATTCTATAGTTGAGATCATTCCTTCATGGGCTGAAGGTAGCTCATGGGAAAGAGCACCAGGGAATCAGGATAAAAACACAATGCGGGAGAATGAAGAGGCAGAGCTGAGGCTGGGGCAGGGCAGCCACCAGGAAGCAACCTGCTTCCCCAGAGCGGCCACAAGCACGAACAAACTGGGGCAGTCAAGCCTATCAGGCCCATAATTTAGCTGGTTTATCAAATAAATTTGGTATCATTTTGTCTCAGCCTAGTGCATGTCATCTTAAGAGGCCAAAGGGTTATTCATAAATCTGTGAAGAAACTCTATTTCTATGCAAAATGGTTATTATTTAATGACATATGCAGGCATAAATTGCCAGAACACTCACATTTCTCTAAGTGCCCCTAGTGTAGGTCTCCTGGAGGGTGAGAGGAGATTGTTATGGACCTTTCCAAGTAACCCCTTGAGTCCCAAAGTCATCAAAGGGAGCTTCCTAATAGGGACATCCACACTGGCCACAGTCCTAGCTGACAATTTACATACGGTCCAGGGCTCTGTCCCACATATCCAGCTGAGTGTATTTTTACGTCTTTTGATCAATGAGCATTTCCTGGTTGAATGAAAGATTGGATCCCAACTGGCATTCAAAACGTAGATCTCTATTTTGTATGGCAGAGGCAAGGCCAGTCTTGGGGAATAAACAGAAAATCAGGTTGAGAATTGATTTTAATTTCTGCCACTTTATAAACATGATGTAACATTTTCAACAGCTCCAGGACCTTTTAGAAGGTTTTAATAGAATGCCATAGTAAACATTGTTTTCCAAATTTACTCAGTTCATGCATTTAGTAATTTATTTAGTCATGGATGTGTGTGTACATGCACATGTGTGTGTTTATGAGTATGTGTGTGTAGAGAGAGATCTCACATTTCTAGTGCCATGCAGCACACCATTTGGGGAATATTTAGATATTATTTATTTGGGTCAGTTTCTGATACCTGGCTTCTACCTCTGAGTCACCAGTGTTTAATATAATAAATAGGCTCAATTTGTCTCACTACTGATTGAACTTAACTCACCAAATTCCAGAATTAAAACTGATCTCCTCTTCAGGTGGGAACCGAGGGATTCTGTTGATTTTTAAATTTTTATTTCCTAGATTTAAAACTTAAATCTTTGCAATAAAAAAATGTGTTCAAGTTGGCTTATCCCAGGATTCCCCAGTTATTTGACCAAAAAGCATCTTTTTTTCCTTCACTTAACATCTTTTAATACTTCATGAAAGATATTTTGGGTAACTTTGTGTATAGAATTGTACCTTGAGAAATGTTGATTTGAATTAATCACATTCCCTGGGAAACCTTTATTCTGTGTATTAATTTTTTTCTCTGTTCTTGATATCCCCCCGCTACATTTGGGGGCAGAGTTAGTACATATTGCTAGGAAAGTGTTTAACATATTACATATGCTTAGTAAATATTTGACAAATTCAGTTCAATAGCTCAGTTATGTCCGACTCTTTTCAACCCCATGGACTACAGCACACCAGGCCTCCCTGTATGTCACCAACTCCCGGAACTTATTCACACTCATGTCCATTATGTCGGTGATGCCATCCCACCATCTCATCCTCTGTCGTCCCCTTCTCCTGCTGCCCTCAATCTTTCCCAGCATCAGGGTCTTTACCAGTGTGTCAGTTCTTTGCATCAGGTGGCCAAAGTATTGGAGTTTCAGCTTCAGCAACAGTCCTTCCAATGAATATTCAGGACTGATTTCCTTTAGGATTGACAGATTGGATCTCCTTGCAGTCCAAGGGACTCTCAAGAGTCTTCTCCAACACCACAGTTCAAAAGCATCAATTCTTTGGCACTCAGCTTTCTTTATGGTACAACTCTCACATCCATATATGACTACTGGAAAAATCATAGCCTTGACTAGATGGACCTTTGTTGGCAAAGTAATGTCTCTGCTTTTTAATATGCTGTCTAGGTTGGTCATAGCTTTTCTTCCAAGGAGCAAGCATCTTTTAATTTCATGGCTGCAGTCACCATCTGCAAAAATAAAAATAATAGTATAGTTATCAGTTAGTGATGTTTTCATCTACTTGTTAGTGTGTAAAATATTCTTCCATAATATAAAAAGATATAAAAAGAATTTTGAGTGTACAGGTCGTGTTCAAAAAACATCCAGTACTTTTGATTTGATTAAGAACAATCCACTGCCTTGGGTCGGTCACAAATTTTAGGAAATATAGTCAAAGTGTCTGTTGTCTAAACAAGATATTTTTCAGTCACTGTGATTGGTTCTTTGGACAATGGTGGGAAATGGTTATTTATTTATTTATTTTGAAATAAATTTTTCAGTAATATACATTCCTTGAAGATACATGATATAGGCTGAACTTTCGATCAAAAACTCCAATGTTTATTTAACCTGTTAGTGCCTTGTCAGATAGCAACTTTTTAAAAACTTAAAAAAATAGTCTAGGAAATAGATAGCTGTGTTATAACTATACAATTGATTAATACATAGCAATTAAAATGAAAATATTAGATCTATATAAATCAATAAAGATAAATATAAAAAGATTTTTGTCATGTCACTTTGCAGAATGGTACAAATGGTAGCATTTATTGAAATTGAAGAAAGAACTTGCATGAAACAATACCACTTAGTGTTCTTGAGACATAGTAGCCATTTCTATTAGTGATTTTAAAAGCACAGAGATAAATCCACACACATATGGACACCTTATCTTTGACAAAGGAGGCAAGAATATACAATGGAGTAAAGACAATCTCTTTAACAAGTGGTGCTGGGAAAACTGGTCAACCACTTGTAAAAGAATGAAACTAGATCACTTTCTATCACCGTACACAAAAATAAACTCAAAATGGATTAAAGATCTAAATGTAAGATCAGAAACTATAAAACTCCTAGAGGAGAACATAGGCAAAACACTCTCAGACATAAATCACAGCAGGATCCTCTATGATCCACCTCCCAGAATTCTGGAAATAAAAGCAAAAATAAACAAATGGGATCTAATTAAAATTAAAAGCTTCTGTACAACAAAGGAAAATATAAGCAAGGTGAAAAGACAGCCTTCTGAATGGGAGAAAATAATAGCAACTGAAACAACTGACAAACAACTAATCTCAAAAATATACAAGCAACTTCTGCAGCTCAATTCCAGAAAAATAAACGACCCAATCAAAAAATGGGCCAAAGAACTAAGTAGACATTTCTCCAAAGAAGACATACGGATGGCTAATAAACACATGAAAAGATGCTCAACATCACTCATTATTAGAGAAATGCAAATCAAAACCACAATGAGGTACCACTTCACACCAGTCAGAATGGCTGCGATCCAAAAATCTGCAAGCAATAAATGCTGGAGAGGGTGTGGAGAAAAGGGAACCCTCCTACACTGTTGGTGGGAATGCAAACTAGTACAGCCACTATGGAGAACAGTGTGGAGATTCCTTAAAAAATTGCAAATAGAACTACCTTATGACCCAGCAATCCCACTTCTGGGCATACACACCGAGGAAACCAGAATTGAAAGAGACACATGTACCCCAATGTTCATCGCAGCACTGTTTACAATAGCCAGGACATGGAAACAACCTAGATGTCCATCAGCAGATGAATGGATAAGAAAGCTGTGGTACATATACACAATGGAGTATTACTCAGCCGTTAAAAAGAATTCATTTGAATCAGTTCTGATGAGATGGGTGAAACTGGAGCCAATTATACAGAGTGAAGTAAGCCAGAAAGAAAAACACCAATACAGTATACTAACACATATATATGGAATTTAGGAAGATGGCAATGACGACCCTGTATGCAAGACAGGAAAAAAGACACAGATGTGTATGCCAGACTTTTGGACTCAGAGGGAGAGGGAGAGGGTGGGATGATTTGGGAGAATGGGAATTATAACATGTATACTGTCATGTAAGAATTGAATCGCCAGTCCATGTCTGACGTAGGGTGCAGCTTGCTTGGGGCTGGTGCATGGGGATGACCCAGAGAGATGTTGTGGGGAGGGAGGTGGGAGGGGGGTTCATGTTTGGGAACGCATGTAAGAATTAAAGATTTTAAAATTTAAAAAAAAATAAAAAATTAAAATAAAAAAAAGAAATTAAATTGAAACTTAAAAAAAAATAAAAAAAAAATAAAAACAAAAACAAAAACAAACAAAAAATAAAAATAAAAAAATAAAAGCACGTACTCTGTTCCAAGTAAGCATGCATGAATTTGCATACTGGCTCTACTACTATTGGTTGTAGGATCATGGAAATTATTTAATCTCTCTGTGCTTCAGATTTCATCTGTAAAATGAAGATAATAATGCTACCTACCTTTTGGTTATTATGAAGGTAAAATGAGTGAACATTTGCAGAGCACCTATAAGAATGCCTACACATAGTAAACACTATGTTTGCTCTCATTGCTATTGTTATTAGAGAAGGTATTATAATGCACAGTTGATACACAAAATTCATGAAGTGAGATGCATCTAGAGAGGAACTGAGAGGAATGGACAAGGGACTTCAATTTTATCTGTATTTTTTACTTTCTAAAAGAAAAAAGGAAAAAGTCTGTATCCTCTATTAAAACATAACAGTGTTTGCTAATTTTGAGTGTCAGGCTCATGAACACATTCTGATTTTTGAATTAAAAATTTTTGTACAAAAGTCAAAAACCAACAAAAGCAACAAAGGAAAACAAATAAAAATAAGATAAAATCGCCATGCACACTCTTTTATTAGATAAATGAAGGGTCATTAGTACTAGTGATGCCATTAGTAACAATTTTCAAGAAAGAAACAATTCCATAGTGTTAAAAAAATCTTGGAATCATAGCAATTTCTACATTCATGCCATGAATAATTTTTTTCTACTTTAGCTTTCATTCCCTTTTCTGTTGATAACTGCATATGTTAGAGATTGCTAGTTGTCTCCCAGAAATTTTCTTCTTACATAGTAATAGAAACTTTAGACATAAGGCCATCAGTAAAAACTGCATTTCCTGACTCTTAAAGGTACATACCCTTATGGCAGAAAGTGAAGAGGAGCTAAAGAGCCTCTTGATGAAAGTGAAAGAGGGGAGTGGAAAAAGTTGGCTTAAAGCTCAACATTCAGAAAACGAAGATCATGGCATCCGGTCCCATCACTTCATGGGAAATAGATGGGGAAACAGTGGAAACAGTGTCAGACTTTATTTTGGGGGGCTCCAAAATCACTGCAGATGGTGACTGCAGCCATGAAATTAAAAGATGCTTACTCCTTGGAAGAAAAGTTATGACCAACCTAGACAGTATATTCAAAAGCAGAGACATTACTTTGCCAACAAAGGTCCATCTAGTCAAGGCTATGGTTTTTCCTGTGGCCATGTATGGATGTGAGTGTTGGACTGTGAAGAAGGCTGAGCGCTGAAGAATTGATGCTTTTGAACTGTGGTGTTGGAGAAGACTCTGGAGAGTCCCTTGGACTGCAAGGAGATCCAACCAGTCCATTCTCAAGGAGATCAGCCCTGTGTGTTCTTTGGAAGGAATGATGCTAAAACTGAAGCTCCAGTACTGTGGCCACCTCATGCGAAGAGTTGGCTCATTGGAAAAGACTCTGATGCTGGGAGGGATTGGGGGCAGGAGGAGAAGGGGACAACCGAGGATGAGATGGCTGGATGGCATCACGGACTCGATGGACATGAGTCTGAGTGAACTCCGGGAGATGGTGATGGACAGGGAGGCCTGGCATGCTGCGATTCATGGGGTCACTAAGAGTCGGACACAACTGAGCGACTGAACTGAACTTAACTGAAAGGTACATATGATCAGTTCTAGTGAACTGAATATGAGTGAAATTCAATGTGTGATTTTTTTCATTCTTCCCTTGAAGAGAATGAACACATCCTTCCGTTCAATTTTTACCCTTCCTACCGACAGAATATGACCATGATGGATGGAGTTGGAGCAATCATTGTAAGCCAAGAGATGGAGTCTATGAATTAATATTAACCTATGTCAAAGCAATTATTAAAAAGCAGAGACATTACTTTGCCAACAAAGGTCTGTCTAGTCAAAGTTACGTTTTTTTCAGTAGTCATGTATGGATGTGAGATTTGGACTATAAAGAAAGCTGAGCACTGAAGAATTGATGCTTTTGGACTGTGGTGTTGGAGAAGACTCTTGAGAGTCCCTTGGACTGCAAGGAGATCAAACCAGTCCATTTTAAAGGAAATCAGACCTGAATATTCATTGGGAAGACTGATGCTGAAGCTGAAGCTCCAGTACTTTGGCCATCTGATGTGAAGAACTGACTCTCTGGAAAAGACTCTGATGCTGGGAAAGACTGAAGGCAGGAGGAGAAGGGGACGACAGGATAAGATGGTTGGATGGCATCACCCACTCAGTGGACATGAGTTTGAGCAAACTCCAGGAGTTGGTAATGGACAGGAAAGCCTGGCATGCTGCAGTCCATGTGCTCATGAAAAGTCAGGCACAACTGAGTGACTGAACTGAACTGATGGCAAAGTAATAAGATTAAAAATATTCCAGGTTCCTGATGCCTTCAAGAAATAGAGGTGATGCATTGTTTGAACTTACATGTGAGGAAGAAATTAAATTTTTTTTTACAGCTGTTATGTAAATTTTGGGTTTCTGCTACTAAACCTGAAGTAATACCTACCATAAGTGCCTCATTTTGCTTAGGGAATTATTCCTCCTTTCCTCTTAGTCTACATGTTTAGTAAAAGTATTTATTTCATCTTTGGCTTGAGGAGTGGGCTTATGGCCCAAACCAGGCCAATATACACCAGTCTTGGGGTTGTTGAGAAAGAAAAGCTCTCTTTGCACTGGGGCTTCCAAAGGTTAAGTTTCAAGCTTAGCACTGTTGTTGGCTACTTTTAACCCAGAGTAAGAGCCTGCTTGAGAGTAGAGCTAACTGAGGAGCAGAAATAAAGGAGGAAGATCAGTTCCCTACTACATCTTTGAGGACATAGGTCTATTTATGATTGGAGTTTTCTGCACCTAAGATTTTCAGGTGGGCTCCCCAATGGCTCAGTGGTAAAGAATCCTCCTGCAATGCAGGAGATGTGGGAGACATGGGTTCGATCCTTAGGTCAGGAAGATCCCCTAGAGGAGAAAATGGCAACCCCCTCCAATATTCTTGCCTGAAAAATCCCATGGACAGTGGAGCCTGGCAGGCTATTGTCCAAAGCATCACAAAGAATCAGACACAACTGGGTGACTGAGTATGACTGTGAAGATTTTCAGTTACCTGAATTAATAATTTCCCTTTTTAACTGCTTGAATCAGTATATATTTGTTTTTAAGATTTTCAGCTAAAAATTCATGTATAATGCAGGACTAATGCCATGTAGCCCTTGGAGTCAGTACCTCTAACTTTATAGAATATTTTCCCTGATATCTACTGTGGTGTAACCACATCATGATTCACCTACTGCAATCTTAGTGACTTACCAGCAACTTATTTTTATCTCTTGGTTTCTCTGGTGAATGAGTTCAGCTGGGTAGTTCTGGCTTGCTTCTTCTTGTGTGTTGCAGTCAGATGGCACCTGGGCTTAGAGGCGTCATAAGATGTCCAACTGGGTGGACATCCAAGATAGCATCCTCCCGTAGAGGGCAGACATGTTACACAAGGCTTGTTCCCCCAGAGTAAGCATACCAGAGACCAAGGTGAAAACAGTAAGGCTTCTTCAGACCCAGTCTCAGAAGACATGCAGCATTTCCTGCATTGTATCTTATTTTCAGGAAAATCAAAGTCCCAACCTGGATTCAGGGGATGGGGATCTCACAAGAGCATGGATCCTGAAAGGTGTGATTTATTGTGGGACATCTTTAAACATTAGCTGCTACCTACCGCACCCACCCCCCCGCCCCGCCATTTTTTTTTTTCTTTTTTTTCATTTTTATGTTCAAGAAAAGTCCAGTTCCCCTTTGTGGTCTGAATCAATAGAGTAACTGACCGCTACGCAGTTGTGAAGCAAGATTTGAGTACAAGGGGCTGAACGAACTTCTGGGATTTGTGTACTTCTGATTGTAGCCCTCTCTTCATGTGGGTGTTATGGCCTTCCAACCCCCTTCTCTTGCAACATCGCTTTTCTGCTAAAGCTTTTGTCCTCTCTGGAATAGAACAGAACACTGTGAATCAAGGTCTGGATACACTATAAGCTGCTCTGAGCAAGTACTAGATATTTCTTTATAACTCCCACCCCTGTAGACTTCAACATCATTGTTTTTAGAGGAAATGTCTCCAGCTGGTAGATTTTAAACCTCCTGGTACAGGTGGAAAAAATTGTCCTTGATCATAGAAAAAGAACTGGCTGGATTCTATGCTAATCAGAGCAGACTTCATTCTCTGTGGGGGGAAGAAAAAACCTCTCAATGAAACACTTTGAGGCAAAAGCTATTTGAATGATTTTTCTGAATGACGTAAGGTTGGGCTCAGGAGAGACAGATCAAATACGGTGAAAGAGACTAAGATGTTGAAAAGGCATGAATGTCCAGCTGGGATTCATGCTAGTCACAGGCTTGCAATAGCAACTTTGAGAAAATATGACCTTTTTGAAGTTCAATTCTCCAGGGAAAGTAAAGCAATTTAAATTGAGACAACTAATACAAGAAATGATCCCCAAAATTAACACATGGAGAATCTGATAATAGATTTGTTATGAGTCTTTGTTCTCTTATTTACATCAGATATCTGAAACTAGAGAATCTTGGCATACCTGGGAGCCCACCATTGAGAGTTATCAATCTGGGGACTTAGCAGCAGACTTGGGTTCGATCTCTGGGTTGGGAAGATCCCCTGGAGAAGGGAATGGCTACCCACTTCAGTAGTCTTGCCTAGAAAATCCCATGGACAGAGGATCCTGGTGGGCTACAGTTCATGGGGTCACGACTGAGTGGCTAACACTTGCACTTTTCCTGAAACTAGAGAAACTTGGCATGCCTGGGAGCTCACCATTGAGAGATATCAGTTTGGGGACTTAATTGCTTTTAAAGCATTAAATAAAGTAGTCATCAATTTGCTAACAGAGCTATAATTTACCCACTTTCTGACTTATAGGGGCTCAAGTTGGACTTCCAGGGGCATGCTGGCTAAGGTATTCTACCTGAGGTTTCACGAAGCAAGGGAAGCAAGTTGGGGTACATCTAAAGCAGACTCCATGAGGGAACTCAAAAGTCAGAATCCCAGAAATATCAGAAGTAAGCATCTAGTCTGAGGGTGCTAAGAACCGGATGAAAGCACATGTGTACTGAATGAAGGAGAAGCAGAACAGAAAGGAGCAAGGAGACGTGGATCAGTTCTCTGAATTCAAGAATGCTTTTATCTCACTTTACATGCCAACCAAGTACATGATGAATAATAATATTTGTTAATATTATTATTACTACAACAGCAGCAAAACAACAGAATAACATTTATTGGCAACTATTATGTGTCCAGCTCAGTTCAGTTCAGTCGTTCAGTAGTGTCCGACTCTTCCCGACCCCATGAATCGCAGCACGCCAGGCCTCCCTGTCCATCACCAACTCCTGGAGCTTACTCAAACTCATGTCCATCGAGTTGGTGATGCCATCCAGCCATCTCATCCTCTGTCGTCCCCTTTCCTCCCACCCCCAATCCCTCCCAGCATCAGGATCTTTTCCAATGAGTCAACTCTTTGCGTGAGGTGGCCAAAGTATTGGAGTTTCAGCTTCAGCATCAGTCCTTTCAATGAACACCCAGGACTGATCTCCTTTAGGATGGACTGGTTGGACCTTCTTGCAGTCCAAGGGACTCTCAAGAGTCTTCTCCAACACCACAGTTCAAAAGCATCCATTCTTGGGTGCTCAGCTTTCTTCACAGTCCAACTCTCACATCTATTCATGACTACTGGAAAAACCATAGCCTTGACTAGATGGACCTTTGTTGGCAAAGTAATGTCTCTGCTTTTCAATAGGCTATCTAGGTTGGTCATAACTTTCCTTCCAAGGAGTAAGCATCTTTTAATTTTATGGCTGCAGTCACCATCTGCAGTGATTTTGGAGCCCCCAAAATAAAGTCTGACACTGTTTCTACTGTTTCCCCATCTATTTCCCATGAAGTGATGAGACCAGATGCCATGATCTTCGTTTTCTGAATGTTGAGCTTTAAGCCAGCTTTTTCACTCTCCTCTTTCACTTTCATCAAGAGGCTTTTTAGTTCCTCTTCACTTTCTGCCATAAGGGTGGTATCATCTGCATATCTGAGGTGATTGATATTTCTCCCGGCAATCTTCATTCCAACTTGTGCTTCTTCCAGCCCAGCGTGTCTCATGATGTACTCTGCATAGAAGTTAAATAAGCAGGGTGACAATATACAGCCTTGATGTACTCCTTTTCCTATTTGGAACCAGTCTGTTGTTCCATGTCCAGTTCTAACTGTTGCTTCCTGACCTGCATACAGATTTCTCAAGAGGCAGGTCAGGTGGTCTGGTATTCCCATCTCTCTCAGAATTTTCCACATTTTATTGTGATCCACAAAGTCAAAGGCTTTGGCATAGTCAATAAAGCAGAAATAGATGTTTTTATGGAACTCTTGCTTTTTTGATGATCCAGTGGATGATGGCAATTTGATCTCTGCTTTTTCTAAAACCAGCTTGAAAATCCAGAAGTTTATGGTTCACATATTGCTTAAGCCTGGCTAGGAGAATTTTGAGCATTACTTTACTAGTGTGTGAGATGAGTGCAATTGTGCGGTAGTTTGAGAGTTCTTTGGCATTGCCTTCGTTTGGAATTGGAATGAAAACTGACCTTTTCTAGTCCTGTGGTCACTACTGAGTTTTCCGAATTTGCTGGCATATTGAATGCAGCAGTTTTACAACATCATCTTTCAGGATTTGAAATAGCTCTACTGGAATTCCATCACCTCCACTAGCTTTGTTCATAGTGATGGTTTCTAAGGCCTACTTGACTTCACATCCCAGGATGTCTGGCTCTAGATGAATGATCACACCATCGTGATTATCTGGATCTTGAAGATCTTTTTTGTACAGTTCTTCTGTGTATTCTTGCCGCCTCTTCTTAATATCTTCTGCTTCTGTTAGGTCCATACCATTTCTGTCCTTTATCAAGCCCATATTTGTATGAAATATTCCCTTGGTATCTCTAATTTTCTTGAAGAGATCTCTAGTCTTTCCCATTCTGTTGTTTTCCTCTATTTCTTTGCATTGATCACTGAGGAAGGCTTTCTTATCTCTCCTTGCTCTTCTTTGGAACTCTGCATTCAGATGATTATATCTTTCCTTTTCTCCTTTGCTTTTCACTTCTCTTCTTTTCACAGCTTTTGCATTTCTTTTCCATGGGGATGGTCTTGATCCCTCTCTCCTGTACAATGTCATGAACCTCCATTGCTCAGGCACTCTGTCTATCAGATCTAGTCCCTTAAATTTATTTCTCACTTTCACTGTATAATCATAAGGGATTTGATTTAGGTCATTATGTGTTAGATACTGTTTTAAATGCTTTGAGTGGATTATCCCACTTACTATTTCAAAATGACTCTATGAGGAAGATGCTATTCTTACTTTATAGATGAGGAAACTGAAACCAAGAGGAGAAGATGTTTCCCCAAGTCGTATATCTTTCATGTGGACAGCAGAGCTGGAATTGGAACTTATATCCATGTGGACACAGAGCCCAGGCTCTCAACTGCATGATTTAGACACTGATCCACAGATGATTCAATACATTTACAGTTTGCACATGAATTTTGAGCAATGAAAGTAGACCTTAATTTTCCTTTGAGAGTCCCCCTTTGAACATTCTGTACAGTTGCCTCCATAAGCACCCTCATACTTGCTGGAAAATGCATCCTTGCTTTTGATTTATGTGATGGTATCACCTTTCTCTAGGGATCCTCTTCTATGAATGAGAAACCAAACCACTAAACTGTTTAAGGAGACACTTATAACTAGTCATTTACTAAGAGATGGGGTGCCTGCAGCTTTCACTTCTCCATGTTCACTTCTCTGATGAATCATTTGTTATTTCTGAAAGCTAAACTGGTTAGTCATTATGTTGGATCAGTCGTTTTTAGATTTGGTCTATTACCATAATCATCTGGAAATCTGTAAAAAGTACATATTCTTGGTTCTTCAGACTAGGCCCCTTTAATCCTCAGGAGTTGTTATCCAGTCACTAAGTTGTGTCCAACTCTTTGTGACCCCATGGACTGTAGCATACCAGGCTTTCCTGTCCTTTACCATCTCCTGGAGTTTACTCATATTCATGTCCATTGAGTTGATGAAGTCACCCAACCGTTTCATCTTCTGCCACCCTTTCCTCCTCAAGAGAAGAGTACTGCAATGTGTATTTTTTAACTGTGTCCCCTATTCAGGTAGTTGTAATCTATTTTATTTTTTTCTCCCTTCAAGGAGGAGAGTCTCACTCAGATCTGAAAGTCTAAGAATAAGTGTAATGAAATTGGCAACTGACTTCTTGCCTGGGAAATCCGATTCACAGAGGTCTGGTGGCCTATAGTCCATTGGGTTGTAAGAGTTGGACATGACTTAGTGACTGAAACACCACCGCCAAGAATACAATAAGTTAATGACTGTGCCAAGGCCTAAGGCAATGTGGGAATCACCCTACAACAAGGCTGCATGGAACAGGAGCTTGAGAACCAAGATGTCCCTGAGGATTAGTGCTGTTCCAATTGCATGATTCCCTCCGCCTCTTCCCCAGACTCCAGCACTTCATGAGCTGTCCTTTCTTGCACATGTTTCTTCTTTTTTTTTTTTACTAAAAACTTACCTCTCTCTCTTACATTCAGAGTTGTGAGTGAGAAGATCTGATTGATATGGTTTGTCATTTTCATCCTCATGACAGAACTTTTGAGCAAGCCCATCTCATAGCCTTCTAGTTGGTCTACATGTTGGCCAGATGTGAAAAAAGCTGACTCTCTCTGCCCCAACCAGCTGTGACCAAGGTGGAACTGGGATATAGTAATGCACATTGCCTCCTAATTTGAAATTAATGATACAAAACCAAAAAAAACAAGCAAATAAGAGTGATGACCTCAATAGAAATAGTTGGATGGGAAGCTGAGAAGGAAACTGAGGCTTCTACTAGCATGCTGAGACTTGGTTTACCTGCTGTGCACTACTCCTGATTGGGGAATAAATTCCATGTTGATGTCACCTCAGTCAAATAGCCTCTGTCCTGATGGTGGCAGGAGAAATTTGGTCCAGGGAAATAAAAGGTACGTCTGGGACACTTGCTGTTATTAAAAATGCATGGGTCAGAGACTAATCAGTGGCTCATTGGATTCTGAGCCCATTATTCAGTGTTGACACTGGAAATTAAATTCTTGGACCACCTGGATAACCTCATGCCTTTTTATTTTGTTGGAGTTAATATGTCTTTCTTCTTTCTGCCTTTCTCTCTCTTTCATTTTTCTGAAAGACTTCAACATTAAGAACAGACTTTGACATAGGAGATTTCCTATGCCCCCAAGGATGAAAAGTTTATACATGTGGAAAATTCCAAATGCCTTGTTGACCAAAACTTAATTCACTCTAGGATAACTGATTGACTCGCTAATGGGAACTAATATTTATTTTGCATAGTCCGTCTCTTCATGATGAGCCAACAAAAGATGGGCTATTCTGGAATCATTCCAGTCCTTACTGGTTCTGCATGTGTTTATTTCAGCTCATCTAAGAAGCAGATACAAATACAAAATTAGATGAGTCAGACTCTTATTGGGAGAAACAACTGAGAGAAAGTTGGGAAGCTGGTTAAACTTGCAGAATATGATACAGGTTGGATGTTGGGTAAAGGAAAGCGAGAACATAGGAAAGTTGTGGAAACATCTTAGACTGCAGTGTTATCCCAGTGAGAGTTAGGCAAGGCAATCAGGGAGTCCTCAAGCCAAAGCTGTCAGAAGAGTCCCTTGTCTCCTACGCATGAGCCTGCCTTAATGTCTCTGCTTTGTTCAGATTTCAGTCATTGGCTGGGGGTATCCCATGGGCCTCCATGCAAATGGATTGATGGAATTCAGAATACAACACCTAGAATGCCCTCCATCATAGTTCCTACAGTCAGAGATCTGACAGGCACATTCTCATGGCCACAACAAAACCCATTCTTACCGGGTAACCCAGAGATGTTTGTGTTTTGTTTTATTTTATTTATTTATTTATTTATTTTTTGGTAAGAAGTAACCCAAGGGCTATAGCAAACTCTGGGGCTCTTTGCAACCCTATGAACCATAGCCTGCCAGACTCTGGCCATGGGATTCTCCAGGCAACAATACTGGTGTGGGTTGCCATGTCCTCCTCCACGAGATTTTCCCAACCCAGGGATTGAACTTGCATCTCCTCCGTCTCCTTCATTGGCAGATGGGTTCTTTACCACTAGTGCTACCTGGGAACCTCTGGGTCATTCCAAATCGAAAAAGTCGAAGGAAAGCAGCTTGGTTCAAGAACCATTGGTTTCAAAATACGTATTTTATTGTAATTCAAACATGCCAAAGCCAAAAATCAGCAGACAGACACTACTGAAAAAATAACTTGCTTTCCTCACAGATCCCAAGAGGTAAGGGCAGGTCATGACATGGGGTTCATATGGAGGAGAATTAGGGTTGGTCAAGAGGCAAACAGTATGAGCAGAAAATGTGGGCAAGAGCTTTGTTTGTAGTTTCTATGGCAAGGAGTGGGCAAGGCAGGTAAACAGATTTAGGATTGGTACTCTGAATAATCTTGGTGGTCTGTGGAGCATAGGAGCTGTGCCTAGTTTTCTGTTACTTGAATCTGGGGTGGTTAGGGCAGGGAGATTGTGGCCCTAAGTGAGAGAGCTTGACAAAAGATGTGGCGAGAGGGAAGGGCTCTGAATTGGTTGGTCCGCTTATGAAAGCTGTGCTTGTATGCCATTCATTTACTATTGCTAGGAGTTTGCTAATTCTGGGAAGGAAGATCCCTCTTCAATCAGCAAAGTTCCACTTGGGTGGGGGAGAGACAGAAAATTAAAAATGTGATTATTACATCATTCTTTCATTCTCTTTTGAGAGTTGAGTTTAGTCTCTAACATCTCCAGCAAATTCTGGGATTATGATGTTTTAGGCCAATCCAAATATTAAAAGCATTATACGCTTCCTCTTCCTGCTTGTTTCTGTTCCTTGACCTCCCAGCTCTATCTTAGGTCAAGTTCTTGACATCTGTCTATATCAAGCCTGTGATGATGATGTGATAACAATAAACCATATGCAGAGAAAGGCCCTTAGAGGACTGGCTGGAAAGAGAGTCTCATGGAGAGACAGGATGTGACTCCACGGGCTAGAAAGCAAGAAAATATTGCAGAGATATTAAAGAGGAGAGAAAACAAAAACCGTGGCAAGTGCCAGCAAAACGGAGCAAGTTATCTTTGTAGTTGAAAGAAGAAGAACGAGCAAGAAATCCTTGTGACGTTGTAGCTGACATGGGCCTTTGAGAAGTCTGGAAATCAAACATTCAGTGGAAATAATACTTTAAAAAAAAGTCTATTTTTCCCTTTAGTCTGTGAGCTGCAAAAGGGTAGGCTCTAGATCTGTTTACCTGGTAGATCACAGAGTCTGGCATGTCATAAGACTGTGAAGAAGGCTGAGCACCGAAGAATTGATGCTTTTGAACTGTGGTGTTGGAGAAGACTCTTGAGAGTCTCTTGGACTGCAAGGAGATCCAACCAGTCCATTCTGAAGGAGATTAACCCTGGGATTTCTTTGGAAGGAATGATGCTGAAGCTGAAACTCCAGTACTTTGGCCACCTCCTGCGAAGAGTTGACTCATTGGAAAAGACTCTGATGCTGGGAGGGATTGGGGGCAGGAGGAGAAGGGGACGACAGAGGATGAGATGGCTGGATGGCATCATGGATTCAATGGACATGAGTCTGAGTGAACTCCGAGAGATGGTGATGGACAGGGAGGCCTGGCGTGCTGCGATTCATGGGGTCGCAGAGAGTCGGACACGACTGAGCGACTGAACTGAACTGAGGGGGATAAATGAATGAAGACGCAGACAAGTGTAAAAAAAAAAAAAAAAAAAAGCTCTGAGTTTTAAATCAGGAAGGAGCATGTAGCCTAAAATTCCTCCAGGAAAAGCATGTAGTGCTAGTGGATGCAAGTGATATGAATGGCGTTCAATGAAGTGAGATGGTTCTGAAACGGCTATAAAGTACCCATATCTACATGTTACACAGACACCACTGCTTAGTGTATAGATTACCTAGGAATTTCTTTCCATTTGATATTTTAATAGACTTTTCTGGAGAGAATATTGGTCTTGAATTTCAGTTATTCCCGAGTATCTGGAAAATGATGACAGTGTCACCAACAAGTCATGAAACTAACTGATCACCTGGGAGAATGCAGTTGCAACTGCAGTAACACACGCTGCCTATTGAACCAGTCCTGGATAATTAGGACTTCCTGTCTCCAGGGTGAACAAATTGGATGACGTTGCTTTTCTGTTCACCAGTCAAGGAATATTTATTGTGGGTCTAAGCTGCAGTGCTCAATGGTGGACAGACGTTCTGCTGTGCTCCGCCCCAGCGTTCATGGCAGACTCGCACATGCTCATGGTACAGTAGTCATAGCTCTTTTCTTCCCGGAGCTCCAAAGAGATCGCAGAATCCCTCTCAACATGGTATTTGGGGTTGCAGCTATGGACCAATCAAAATCAGGACTCAGAATGTCACCTGAGACATTTGAATCTATGGTTTTTCAAAAGACAAAGAATGATATAAAGACTTCCCTGTAATTTTGCTTTTGCCTCATCAAGCTTATCTTGTCCCTTGACCTGGCCTACTAATTCATCTAATTATAGACTATACTCCAGTAGGGTGTTTGCCTTCTATCTATGTCTGTTTAGTGAGAATGAATGTTTTGTTCAGGACTCAACTTCTCTGCATCACCTTTTTGGAAGTTTTAATACCACACCCTTTCCTTTTCCCACTCCTGCACCCCAGGGCAGAACTGACATCTTCTCTTCGGTGCCTCCCCTCTACTATGGAAGATTCTAGGAGCCTATTGTCACTTGTCTCCCTGTCTGTCCTCCCCAGTAGCAGTGAGTTCCAGGGAAGATATGGTCCAATACATAGACAAATGCACACACATACACGTGTATACACAGACAAACACATATCTGTATGTATATATGGATAGAAGCTTTTGCTTTTATGGAATAAATTACCATAGCTTTGTGTGCTTTCCAAATTATGAGGGATGTTGTGTTGTGTTAGTCACTCAGTTGTGTCTGACTCTTTGCAACCCCATGGACTGTAGCCTGCCAGGCTCCTCTGTCCATGGAATTATCCAGCTAAGAATACTGGAGTGGGTTACTATTCCCTTCTCCAGGGGATCTTCCTGACCCAGGGATTGAACCCAGGTCTCCTGCATTGCAGGCAGATTTTTTACTGTCTGAACCACCAGGGAAAATTATTAGGGATATATTTTATAAATATTTATTTCCATTTTTTCTCATCCTATTCTACTCCCTTGTAATAAATTCTCAATAATTTATGGTTTTCAATCATAATTCTCCTGTCTTTAATCCAAAAAATAACCAAAATTTTTTATTATGTTTTATGGTTTGCAAAGCATATTGACAATACTCTTGTTAGGTAGCAGAGCAAGTATGATTTGACTATTTGGTTTATTTTAAATAATGCATCTATATTACTTTTTAAAAGAGTTTATGAAGTTTTTTCCCTAAAACTACATGTTAGAAGCATTTCTAGGCAAAATAGCAAGAAAATTAGGTGCTACAAATGCTTCTGGAAAACAAGTCACTAAGCCCACAGTTGAAAAATGTAAGCAAGCCCCCTCAAAATATTGTAGAAATAAATAGATATTCATGAAGCTGGATATATGTGTGGATGTGAGAAAGTTAGCTCCTTAAGATAGTTGAAGGTGACCTGAGCAGCAAAATCCAGCTTTTCTGGCAGAATACTCACAAACAGCCTGACAGTGTTAAAGTGGATGGCAGGTTACTAAGAGATAAAGCTATGAGATCCCCTGTCTAGTCTGTAGGCATTCAAGGATGATGCAGCCTGCTAGGTCTTGCACCAAGAGAAGAGCAGATGAAGTGAAAGTTCAGGCAAGTACTACATTTTCCTGAGAAAAGCTTGTATTTGGAAATGCTTTTGACTCAGAAATTCCCTATATGGAGGATCTGGCCAGGCAGCGAAGGGTGAACTCTACATGAACATGTCAATGAGGGTAAGTGGTTTGTTATGACATTACAATGTTAGACTCCTATACACTGTTGGAAGTGTAGTATTTGATCATTGACCCTAATGGGGCTCAGAATGAGTGCATTGTGTCTAATGGAGTTTGTAAAGCAAACTGACTAGCTGGTGATATGGAGGACTAGGGGGCAGAGGTCTTCCATCCTGTCCCTAGCTCTCATTTGGCCAGATTGTTTTGATAGCCAAAGATGATTGGACTAAAGCTGGGTTAGCAAGAGGTCTGCAGGTAACGTAGCAGTTGTACTTCCTTTCAGGGACTATAGTCAGGTCTGGAGGCTCTCAAAGTAGGTGGACATATTAAGGCTGCCTTGACTAAAACTCTGAATTGTCTAATGAAACTTGTATGATCCTCTTAACCCAACTTGGTGGTGAGAATGAGGTCACTTCTTATTCTTTTTTAATATTCAGACTAATCACTGGATTGATCTGAGATTTTCCCTCATAAATCATCCAAGAATTTGATTTACACAGTCCAAGGAGTCCAGGCCTGCTTTTAAATACCTGGAAAAGAGACCTGGACAAAATGATCAGTCAGATCACAGGATCTGGGTACTACCTAGACTGCTTCTGTCAGAAGCACATGGTTTACTGTTGAAAAATGCTGTTCTTCTGTGGTCTGATATCTCCATGCTCCCTGCAGCTCTGATGCCACTGTGGGTTTGGGTCCTCTTGCAGGCAGTGGTCATTCTTCCAGAGTGAATTTTTCCACTCCCTTTAGCATTAGGCTCTATGAAGAGGGCTCTTTTTTGGGGCTCCCAAGGTCGCAATTCTCTCTACTTGATATTTTCTTGTACTTAGAGAATTCCATGGAGCCAGGGAGGCTGGCTGGTCAGGAGGGAATATCAGTCTTGACCATGTGCTTTTCCAAGAACCAGTTCTTCCAGGATACGCTTAGATGACTCTCTCTTTACAGCTAATACAGCTGAGCTCCACAGAATTGAAGAGATGTGCCCATGCAGGGGGGCGAGTCTGACTACCAATGCAGGTGCCGCAGGAGACGTGACTTCAATCCCTGGGATGGGAAGATCCCTGGAGAAGGGCATGGCAACCCACTCCAATATTCTTGCCTGGAAAATCCCATGGGCAGAGGAGGCTACAATCCATGGTGCTGCGAAGAGTCAGGCACGACTGAGGACGCAGGCACATCCATGCAGGGAGCAGACGAGGCAGGGACTGTGTGAACCTGCGTCTCGGTCAGACCAGTGGCAGCCTCTCCTCTCCTGCTGCCGGCCAGGCTGCCTGCCGTCCTCTGGGGCATGAATGCTCACTGGGAAGGAGGGAGCTTCTGCTGAGCTTCGTGTAGGAGCCTTGTCCTCATACCCTCTTCTGCGTTCTGTTTGCCTCTGCAGAGCCAGGCTTGTTGGGGGTAGTAGACAAAGAAAAGGAGATGAATAATTTATATTTCACTTTCTCACAGAGGCTCCCCACTGGGTTGCTTTCTAGGAAAAATATTCCTGGCTTATAGTCTCAATGTGAGAGCATGTGCCAGGTCCAACCCATTGTCCCTTCTTCACGCTGGGATATAACCCAGACAGACGTATCAGCCTGCGGGCTCGGATTGTTGTCTTTTTATTTCAGTCCCTGGAAAAGGGAATGCTCTCTATCATTCATGGGCGAAACCTTACTTTCTTAGTGCTTAGTTGCTGTCAAAATGACCCAGAAGGTGTGTAAGGCCACAGTGGTGCCTCTAACAGGACTACCAAAATTCTCACTTTATATCACCTACCAATTTGCCTTTAAGGCTAGGCTGTGGGGTGTTTGTATTCATCTTCTTTGCGTACTAACTTCCATTTGAATTATAGACTGAGAGTTGAGGCAGACTTTATTCCATTCTCTTCCTGCCCACTCTTCTAAATGGGTTAATCAGGATGCCCGCCATTCATTCCTAAAACAAACAAACAAACAAAAAACCCCAAACAAACAAAAAACCCCATACTATCTACTGAGCATGTTGAATGGCAAACTCTGGGCTGCTGTGTTCTTCACCACATGACCTCATTCTACTCTGGACACCGCTGCTGGGAGCAGATGTAAGGATCTTACCCAAGTGTAGGCAAACCTTCAGCTAACTGGTGGTTTGTGATATAGCTTAGTGCTGGAAGCTCAACCAAACAGTTGATTTTTTTATGGGATAATCAATTCCCTTCCTGGACTCTACTTTACTGTGCTATAGAACAAATCGTTTTGTGAGCAGTGGGAGCATAGTGAAGGGCTAGGATAGACATGAGTGAGCAAAGTTATGAGTAAGTTAAAGCTATGACAAGGCAGAAACTATGGGCAAGCAGAGGATGGTATTAAGAGGAAGTGGCTCAGACAGTAAAGCGTCTGTCTACAATGTGGGAGACCCAGGTTCGATCCCTGGGTTGGGAAGATCCCCTGGAGAAGGCAATGGCAACCCACTCCAGGACTATTGTCTGCAAAATCCCATGGACAGAGGAGCCTGGTAGGCTACAGTCCACCGGGTCGCAGAGTTGGACACGACTGAGCGACTTCACTTTCACTTTCTGGTAGAGAAGATGCGAGAGACAGAGAAACAGACAGGGAGGGTAGCTGAGAGCTTAGGCACACTAGTGATAGCCCACCTGAAACTAAAATCCCCAAACGTGTGCTTCTCAGATCCCTTGAACTTCAACAGATAGAGAAAAACTTTTTATTCCAATTTCTTTAAATATGGCCACATTCCAAATTTTTCTGTACCTTCTGCCACAATACTCTTTAAAGCAATTATGAGCTGGCCTGAATGAACTCTGTATAACAGCCTTCATTTCTCACTTCATCTAACATAAGAATATCCTCTGTAGCATCCCTGGCAAAAATATGTTCATTTTTTGCTTAAAGGCCTGTAAGGTTGAGGTTGCTATATATGACAAGAAGGCCCATCACATTTTTATCACTTTGGAGGGTCAGTCCTGAGACCATTTCCCACTAACAGCCCCTCATAGATTTCCATGTTCATCTCAACCTCCCACATCATTCTTGAACTCCACTTTAAAGTATATTATTATTAAGATTTTTAGCTCTTATGGAATTTGTTGATGACTAACCTCAAGCTACTGTTAGCTTTCAATTTTATTTTCCATTTTGAAATGCATCCAGTGGTAACTGACTTCATGAAGACTCGGTTATTATATGCTGTTGGTCTCTCTAATAATGCACACTACATCCTGATCCTAAATTTTCTTTTCAAAGTTGTTTTATTCTTTACCTGTTTATTACCATGACCAGTCTCTATATCTGAGCTATAAACTTATAATTTTATTAATTTAGACCTAGATCTGTGATCTTGAAACTTTAGTTAGATGAACAATAGGACTTCTAGAAAAATCTAGAGCCTGTAGACATTGAACTTAAAGACATATTATCCTGTGAAGAAATTATCTTCCTCTTGCCTTGGTAAAAATGTTAGCTATTTATATTTTAATTCAAGCTCTGTTTTTTCATCATAAACCTATAAATCTAAAGATTATTCCCAGATATGGTAATGAAGGAGTCTGTACGTACCATGACTTTGTGCCTTTAAATTAGACAACCTATCACCCTATCATTCAAACACGCCAATAGGAGACAAACATTAGATGAGTTTATGGCCTCAATCACGGTCATTATCTTGCCTCTCTTGATTTACTTCGGTCTCTGTTATCTGTGTTGACTACCTTTCAGTGTCTGCCTACCCCCAGAACCTTTTGTATTTGTCTCCAACTTTGAGTTGGCAAACTCAGATTTACCAACAGATCTGCTTTCCCTGTTTTTGATGTTTGGAACACCTGGGACGATTTCTTGCATTCTTTGACTTGTTCTATACCTGGATACTCATGGTTACCACCTGACATTCATTCATTCTCCAGGAACTATGAAGAGTTAAGTGAAATGATAACTTGAAGAAAGTTCACTATGCTGTCACTGCTACTTTACAAATGAGTTTCAAATTCTTGGGAGTCCCCAAGAGCCCATGGATGCCTTAAAATAGAAAACAGTTTGGGTTTTGATTTGCCTTTGACTTGTAAGAAGATTAGATCCAATTAGCCCCTAAGAAGCAGAAAGCAATATGGACCTTGCCAAAGGAGGCCATATGGTTGAGGCTTGGACAAGGTAAGAAAACTAAACAGAATTCCTGTTTTCAGCAAGCATTCTGATTACCTACTATAGGAATGAAAACTTGTGCTCTGTGATCTCTACTCTAAACATTTGCTTATTTCTCTTGTGTGTGCACATGTGATCAGCCATGATGAGTTGAATTAAGAATAAAAATGAGTCATGCTTCCATTTTGTTTTAAATATTGACTATTTAACTAAGTATTTGTTGATGCTTGCTATATGTCATGGCTATACCAGACACCAGGGTCAACAGGATGAATAAGACAGATATAACCTCTGCCCTCACAGGGTATACAGTCCATAAATGTTCTGTAGGACAAATAGGAGGGAAAGCCAGATCACCCAAAACGACAAAGCATGTAGAAGCGACAGAATCCAAAGAGAGAAACGACATCTTAGAGGCCAAAAATGGAGGAACCTTTGTAAATTCCTATTAACTTCCTTTTCTCTGAGTATTGGCTTTCTCAAGAGCCCTCTTAGTGGGGCCCTGAGATTTTATTTAGAGTTATCCTTGTAGAGTCTTGCATTCTGCCTACCTTACACACAACAAGGCTTTGTGATAAATTTAACACAGATTCCATCCAGTTTCCCTCCAGTCTCTTTTCCCATTTTTAGGTGCATATTCTCAAGCCTCTATTTGGGATCAATGATATGGCCTTAAAGTATTCTCATTCTTCTTTGTAACTAGTCTTTGTGGGTAGGTTTCTCTTTCTGAAAAACATAATCAGTGACATAGCAGTAAATATTTAACTGCCAGCTCTACCAAAAATGTGTGCATATTGGGTTGGCAAAAAGTTTGTATTTTTCCATACCATCTTACAAATATAAAAATATACATGTTTCTAAATTTATTAAAGAATTTACTGTCACACAGTATGACCATTACAAGAAATATACAAATCTTTATCATAAAGTCTGAATAATGAACTGATTCTCACCTAGTGTTTTTGATGGTTTTTGCTGAGCTCTTTAATCCTTACCCAAACTACTGTTGCAATTTAAGAATGAGTGTAGTTCATTCTAACATGAATGTTGCCTGGTATTTTCATTTACATTAGCTAGTAAGACGAAACTGATGAAATGAAAACATATGTTGGAGCTTTACTAATTGGCTAGTGATGTGTACAGCTCATTTGCTGAGTTGGATAAAGGTTTTGATTACAGGAAGATTATTTATTCAAACAATTATAGACAGAATGAATTTTACAGTGCAATCGGCATTATTAACATTTTCTCCATTACGTTCTTAAGCTTGGATAGTCAGCAAAACAATAAATCAAGCCCCGACTTGTAGCCTTTCCTGATCTCTATGCCGTGACTGTTCCCACCACGACTGATTTTAAGTTACCAACATGATGACATGGAATGTGGAGCTGGGCAGGGATGGTTGCAATGCACCTTTACATAGTATTTCCACCTCGCAGCTGAAATAGATATGAATAACCTCAAGAACATATATAACATTGAAATATAGCAAAATCATTCATTAGGAGTGATGGGTTTTGACAATGTATTGGCTTTGTTTTTAATATTACTTAGGTATAAATCTATATAATATAATTTTTAATAATGGCTGTTTTTATCAGCTTGCTGAATTCCTGGAAACTTAACCAGCTGGCTCTAGCATACCAGAGCCTTTTGATTTTAGCAGAGCGTCCCCAGTCTTATTCCCCCAGAGTGGAATGAGCAAGGTTCTGTTACAATCAGTGGTCTGGCTTTGCAACCATTATTGTTTCACATATTCATCCTTGTTTTGAGATTTAAGATGTTTGAATTCCAGTTTTCAAGCTGTGAGCAATTCTGATTTGAAAGCTACAGAGAGACTGTGGATGTGCTTTCTTGGCTGTAAGCTTTTCACCTTGCAGCAGTTTCAGAAAAAAGGAGGAAACCCTAGGTCCCATTTGCACATTCTCAATTCCCGGATGCAGAGATCTTGGTCCACACTTCAAGGGAGAGGGGTAGGTCTTCCTGGCACCTGAGAATGAATCCCCCAAAGTCACCAAAGAGGCCAGGAGGATCCCCTTCCATCCTGGCCCAGAGCAGCACAAGCCACAGCCTGGGAGGGGAGGAGATTCTTCGAAGCCACAGCTCAGGCTCCCGTGCAGAGCCCGTGTGACAGCTCCATTAGAGGGGTGTGTCACACAACCATTATCCAGTCACATCTTAAGTGCAGCCCGCTGGGCTCAAATACCACTTTGGGAAGCAACAAATAATTTTCTGTTATTGGCGAGGGTCGCTGCGTGTCTCCTCCTGCTCTTTGGCACTTGTTTCCACAGCCCATTGCTGTTAGGAAGTGAAAACCCAGCATTAAACGTTTAATTCTGAAATATATTTTCTCAAGAGGTGCTCATTTGAGCTCCCTGGATTTTGAAAGTTTTTTTTTTTCCTACCCTTGGCTGCAAGCTCTCAGCCCTAGGCACCCCTGCTGCTGGTCATTGAGGGATGAAGGAGAAAATGATTGCTTTCAAAAGTGGGTAATCACTGGTCTCAAGCACTCCATCAAATAGCATCATCAGCAGAGGGCAAATGGGGAAGCTGTCTTTGCTCTTCTGATGCCTAGGAGCTGTGGCTGCTACCTGTCATCAGGAGCCCTCACTTTCTCCTGCATTCTGTGATCACGTAAGCAATTTCAGGTAGAGCTAGGAGATGAATTATGCCAATCTGAGGAGTTTAAACATGTGCTTTGGCAACTCTAATCTCTGTTGGAATTGTGGACCTTTTACTTCCTAGCAGTGGATCTTAGACAAGGTACCTCTCTGGAATCTCAGGGTTCTTGAGAAGTGGCTCAATACCGTGGGCACAATGGGAGCTATGTGCTTTGAGCTCACTGCACACTGCCTGGCATTTGACGAGAAGATTGAAGATAGCCAGCTTATCTGATGGATAGCAATGGCGGGAAATGCTGCTGACTCATGGGCCTGATGTCAGCTGTTTATGTGACTAATTGATGTTCATAGTTACATCTGCTTATTTCATCAAGCCTCAGAGGCTTTCTCTTGGTCTTTACATGACAACCAATAATTTTGGAGACTGTAAAATAGTGGTTGGAAGTCTGAGCTTGAACCCAGGTCAACTTGGATTTGAATCTTTTTTCTGAAGCTAGCTATGCAATCCTAGACTCAGGGTTATTTCTGAGTCTCAGTGTCTTCATTGCTTTGGAGGAGGGCTCAGCAGACTTTTTCTGAAAATAGCTGTCTCATCTAATAACTGCTACCATAGCATGAACATAGCCATAGATGATATGTAAATGACTATGTTCTAATAAAGACTGTTTATGAAATAGTCTGGGCTAGATTTGGGCTGTGATTTATAATTTCCTGAAGGCTGCTGTAGAGGAGATGGTAACAGTGTTTCTTTTTAGACTTATAAAGATTAAATGTCATAATGTATATAAATCTAGGACTTGGTGTTCAATAGGTATATAAAAATTGGTATTTATTATTTTTGTAGGCTGTATCAAAATGACACATTGGTACATATTTAAACAAGATTTCTAGATGATAGAACTGATAGTCTGAATAAGGGCAAGATTATACATCTTATTTTTAATTAGCTTTTCCTGCTTGCTAGTATCTAGAGGAATTTATATGCTTATTTGTGATGATGATAAAATAATAACAGTACATACATACATACAAAGTACTGACTCTAAATCTGGAATAATTCCATGTGCTTTCATGCTTGTGCTCACTCAGTCGTGTCCAACTCTTTGTGGCCCTATGGACTGTAGATCACCAGGCGCCTCTATCCATGGACTTCTCCAGGCAGGAATACTGGAGTGGGTAGCCATTCCCTTCTCCAGTGGATATTCCTGACCCAGCGATCAAACTCCCCTCTCCTGCCTTGGCAGGTGAGTTCTTTACCACTGAGCCACCTGGGAAGCCCTAAGTAGTTTACCTGTTCTTTATTTCATTCTCATAGACAACCCTGTTAGTTCTGTAGCAATTTTAGCCTCCTTTCATATACAAAGAAATCAATGCACAACTTGAGTAATTTGCCCGAGATAATGCAGCTAGTAAGTAGCAGGACTGAGATATGAACTTAGGCAGTCTGGTGTCAGAAGCAACCCTCCTAACAGATAGGCAATACTGCCTCTCTAGTGCACTTCAAAGGCCCACTGTCCCCGTGATACACTGAGTACTGTGGAGAAGAAATGCCCCAGGGGATACTCAACCTGCTTGGCTTTCAACCCTAGCTCCCTGTGGAATGCTCTTACTGGGGTTTCCAGCTCCTTTGCTACCTCCCCCATCCCATTCTTCATCCAGTCTCTACTTAACCGTACAGTGGGGTATTCCTTATGGGGATCTACTCATCGCTCTTCATGCTAGCTCTATTTCCCTTGGCTTCACAATATCACAGGCATGTTCATAATGACACTGACAGCGTCTCTGATGGCTCCCACCTGCCCATTCATTTCTGTTTTTTTAACAGAAACCCCTTCTCTTCTTATTGGGAACTCAATAGTTCTGAGTGGAGATATGAGAGACACAGAAGGTGAGACCTGACCCCAAGACATCAACCAGGATTTTCCCAAGATACTTCACAAGGAGTTTCTAAAGAGTCTGAGGTCCTGTCTTAGGTCTCCTGACCACTTCTCCTGTTGGTCCCATGTCCCAGGTTAGTGTTCCACTTGTTCATGAGCCTTAGGTGTCTCTGATGCCTTTTCTATCTCTTCCAGGCAAATGGAGGAATAAGCTGGGGCCTAGCGAGGGACTATTCTTCGATTCTTTTCAGATTTTCCTTTGCTCTGGTTATGAGTCCCTGGTATTTAGTTTGTCCTGGTATATGATACCTACAACCTAAAGAGAAATTCTCTCTCTTAATCCACCGCCCGCCCCACCCACACCAAAGGGCCATAGGCATTCTTGTTTCAGCTGTTTATTTGGACTAATTATGCCTATTCTTATTGAATGCTAGAAAATAAAAGAAAAATAGTTAAATTATAATGTCAGGATGCTGGGTAGTAACAGTGACAGTAGCTACATTTACAGGGTTCACTATGTGCCAGGCACTGTTCTAAGGTACTGGAGGCCTTTTCTTACCAATGACAAAATTATTAGTCAAGATTAAGTGCATCCAGCATTGAGGACATAAAAGCCAAGTGACCAAGACAGAACATTCAGAAATTCAGACAAGTTGTTAGGATGAGGATGGAAACATTAAGGTCAGGGGGGAATGAGAAGAGGTGGGGGCAGAATAAATTATATTGTTAGAAACTTCAATACATGTTGGGCAAATATCTGGATGGGAGGGTTACAGGGAGGAGACAGAGTAGAGAATAAGAAAGATTTAAGGTAACTTTACTGAGCACTTAATATGTGATATGCATTTGCTATAAAAATTTTAATTTAATTCTTCCCTGACAACACCATCTTAGTCAGTTTGGGCTGTCATAGCAAAATTCCATAGACTGGGTGGCGTATACCACAGATTTCACTTCTAGTTTAGGCTTCTAGTCTGAGCTCAGGGTGCCAGCTTGTGAGGGCTCAGGTGAGGGCCCACCTCCTGGCTCCTTGATGAGTGCCTTCTCACTGTGGTCTTCACACAGCCTTTCCTTGGCGCAAGTGCATGGAGAGAGAGAGTTCACTTTCTCTCTTCATCTTCTGATAATGCCCCCAAACCAAAGGGATTAGGATCTTACTCTCATGACTTCTCTCTCCTTAATTACCTTCAAAAAGCCATATCTCCAAATACAGTCACATTGCGTGTTACAGCTTTGACATATGAATTTAAGGACACAGCTCAATTCACAGCAAACACTCTGATAAAAATATTACTAGTGCTACAGTGAACATCAGGGTACATGTGTCTTATGTTTTCTCAAGGAATACGCCCAGTAGTGGGATTGCTGGGTCATATAGTAGCTCTATATTTAGTTTTTAAAGGGATTTCCATAAATGTCTTCCATATTGGTAGTATCAATTTACATTGACACCAACAGTGCAAGAAGCTTCACTTTTCTCCACACCCTCTCCAGCTTCCCTTGTGGCTCAGCTGGTAAAGAATCTGCCTGCAATGCGGGAGACCTGGCTTGATCCCTGGGTTGGGAAGATCCCCTGGAGAAGGGAAAGGCTACCCACTCCAATATTCTGGCCTGGAGAATTCCATGGGGTCACAAAGAGTCAGACATGACTGAGTGACTTTCACTTCACTTCAGATTTTTTGATGATGGCCATTCTGATTGGTGTGAGGTGATACTTCATGTAGTTTTGATTTATGTTTCTCTAATAATTAGTGATATTGAGCATCTTTTTTATATGCCTACTGGCCATCTGCATGTCTTCTCTGGAGAAATGTCTATTTAGGTCATCTGCTGATTTTTTGATTGGATTGTTTGATTGTTTTGATGTTGAGTTGCACGAGCTGTTTGTATATCTGTGATGACCCAGATCAGGTGGGACAGTGTGTGGTGGGGTAGAAGGGTGGTCCAAGAGGGAGGGGATATATGTATACATATAGCTCATTCACTTTATTGTACAGCTGAAACTGATACAACATTATAAACCAATTATATGCCAATAAAAAAGTATGATTAGGTTTTAGTTTATAGATGAGAAATGAATGCTTAGAGCAAGTGATAGATAACCTGTCCATGGCCTCACATACTGCATATGGTAAAGCAAGGTCCAAACCCAGAAACTCCAACTCCTGAGCCTTCCTCCATCCTCGGCCCCTTAGAGGGTGGGGCAGGCAAGTTCCTGGGAGCCCTCGGAGGTCCTGGAAGCTGAGTTAGTCCTCCTAGACGTACTCCTGTTGTAGTCTTTCCCACCTGGGGCTGGCTTCTCAGGTGAAGAATGGTGGGAATATCTTTTTCCTCTCTTTTCTCTTCTCTGCCTGCCTTAGAGTATTGGTTCAAGCAGATGTACTGTTACTTTGTAGAGAAATTGACAGGCCCTGGAGACACCAAGTGGACTTCTGTGATTTTCTCCTGTCTGTGCCAACAAGAATGAGCCTTTTGCTGCTTCTCTTTCTCCCAGCGCTGCCAGGGTTATTAATGAAGCCTGCACCTCGCTGGTAGCAGAGGTGGCCATCTGCTCTCTAGGCCATCTATCTCGTTGGCCGGAAGTAACCTTCCTTTTCTGTGGCGATAAATTCAAGCTGGGAGCCTCTCTGACAGAAAGAACTTTTACAATCATCACAGCTGTCTTCTCCATAATGTATCTTCAGAGTGTCTTTTTTACCAAGGCAGAACTTTGGAGGCAATAACTTATCTTTTTCTATCCATTCAGCTTGGAAGGATGAACAGGGGCCTTGTTTACCTTGTCGGGAAGAATCAGCTCTTCGATGAGAAAAGAAGCCTGAGAAAGCACCCAGCTTGGTAAGCGATGGCCACATTCTTTAGGGCCAGCTGTAGATAGGCACGCGCGGAAGGCTAAGAAGACCTCTAACCAGGCACACATGAAATGAAAATTAAGAGAGACATATGATGCCATCTCCCTTTATCTAACTGGCCAAGAGTTTTTTAAAGAATCATCCAGATATTCAGTTTGGGGAGATTACTGTGAAATGCCCAGTGCATTTGTTTTCACAGCCCTTTTGGAGGGCATCATGTTTCAAAAGTCTTCAAAAGACACCTACCCTTTGAAACAAGTGAATCTACTTTTTAAAATGCATCCTAAGAAAATAATCATTCATCTGCACAAAGATTTTACTGGGAAGCATTCGTGGCCACATTTTAAATTGTGAAATTTGATATAACTTAATGCTTGTATTTGCATAGTTAAGCAATTCATGGTACATTAATGCAATAAAAAATATGTCAGGTATACTTAAAATATTTGTTGACCTAGATAGGTATTTATGATATATATTTTAATTTAAAAAACAGGTTATAAGCTAGTATATAAATTAAAATCTATTGTACATAAGAATAAGAAAGTTGCTCAGTTGTGTCTGACTCTTTACAATCCTGTGTTCTGTAGCCTGTCAGGCTTCTCTGTCCATGGAATTTTCCAGGCCAGAATACTGGAGTGAGTAGCCATTCCCTTCTCCAGGGGATCTTCCTAACCCAGGGATCAAACCCAGGTCTCCCACATTGTAGGCCGATTGTTTACCATCTGAGCCACCAGGGAAGCACATAGTGTATGTGTTATATGTATTTAAAGTTATATACTTACGTTCTTCAATAGTGATATAGAGATATATGGTTACAGTTTTCTTTACCATCTTATATTTTTATTAAAAATTTTAATACAATAAATGGGTCTCATTTCACTAACAGAAAATAGCTTATCTTAAAGTTATAGGAAGAAACAATTATCTAGAAGGTAGACAAGACCACAGACATATAGGTATAGAATCTGCTGCTAAGTCGCTTCAGTCGTGTCCGACTCTGTGCGACCCCATTGATGGCAGCCCACCAGGCACCCCCGTCCCTGGGATTCTCCAGGCAAGAACACTGGAGTGGGTTGCCATTTCCTTCTCCAATGCATGAAAGTGAAAAGTGAAATTGAAGTCACTCAGTCGTGTCCGACTCTTAGCGACCCCATGGACTGCAGCCCACCAGGCTCCTCTGTCCATGGGATTTTCCAGGCAAGAGTAGTGGAGTGGGGTGCCATTGCCTTCTCTAGGTATAGAATCTAGCCTACCTAATGCCCCACCAGCCCCCACTCGCTTCTCTTTTCTGTTATTGCTTCTTCTTTCACACTCTAGCTCCTTTCTGTGGCTGTCTGTGATGCTGCATGGTTGTATTGCATGACATTTTAGAAACTTTTGGATAAATTTTATTGCGATGATTGGCACCACAGGAAAGGAACAACTTATCTCTTTGTTGTTGTTGTTCAGTCACTAAGTCGTGTCTGACTCTTTGCAACCCCATGAACTGCAGCGTGCCAGGCTCCTCTGTCCTTCACTACCTCCCAGAGCTTGTTCAGATTTACGTCCATTGAATTGGTGATGCTCTCTCTAACCATCTCATCTTTTGCTGCCCCTTCTCCTTCTGTCTTCAATCATTCCCAGCAGGAGGGTCTTTTCCAATGAGTCGGCCCTTCGCATCAGGCGGCTAAAGTATTGGTGTTTCAGATTCAGCATCAGTCCTTCCAATGAGTATTCAGGGTTGATTTCACTTACGATTGACTGGTTTGATCTTGGTGTCCAAGGGATTCTCAAGAGTCCACCAGCACTACAATTCAAAAGCATCAATTCTTTGGCACTCAGCCTTCTTTATGATCTGACTGTCACATTCACACATGACTCCTGGAAAAACAAGAGCTTTGACTATACAGACTTTTGTTGGCAAAGTGATGTCTCTGCTTTTTAATATGCTGTCTAGATTTGTCATAGTTTTGGGTACCATGGAGAATCATAACTAAGATCTGAACTCTAGCTAGTATCAACAAGGAGGACAGGGTGAAAAGCATTTTAACAAATTATATTCTCACCTTCTCTGGTAGTCCTACACTTATATGCTTATTTATAAAAGGATTAGCAACTATGCTTATTTCATCAATATTTTTGAAGTAAATTTTATTTCCTCTTCTGGAACAAGTGTTAAATGTTTTGAGGTTAAAGCAAAATTACTCTCTTTTAAAATTTTAGTCTTATGAATAGAAGTTTCAAACGAAGCACATTTCATGAGCTAACTTGCGCTTATTCAAAATATTAAGTAATTGTGATAAAACAAATAATATCAAATTAAATTCTGTCACTGACTTTTTCTATTCTTACACTTATTTAAAAATATTTTCATGTGTTTGAAAGATAACAAAAGACACAGTTTTGCAATAAGAGTGTTGTGTGTTGTTTCTGTCACTTCTATTTTCTCATCTGGAATTAATTTAAATGAATATCAGCTTAGCTCTCCACAGGATCTAGGCTATTTATACCCACTGACTTTAACTGGGCTAGTTTCATTATGCCATCATTGACACTACAGTGCTTCGCCATGTGAGGAGTTGAATTCCCACTTCTAAGGTGGTCTCTGGGACGTGCAAGTCCGCGATGCTGGAGCTGTGACTATGCTCTGTCCAGCTTAGCTGGATTTTGCACTATAATGGAAGTGTAGTTCTTATGACATGAGTTCCATCCACTCTGTTTCTGGTCCTTGTAGTCAGCCAGATATACCCAGATATCTCAACTAATTCTAAATAACTCTGAACCCACAAGATTATGTGGATAGATTTACTCTCCTCATTCTTTCTTTATCTCATCACTTACTTCTCTATCTTGACTCTCATCTGTTGGCTTTTAGGATTCAGTGTCTGTATTTGGTAGTGAATCAAATGCCAAGAAGACCTTCACTAAGAGATATTAATGTGAGTGGCACTTTCCTCCCCTTTCCTTACCCCTGGTTCAGTTCAGTTCAGTCGTTCAGTCATATCTGACTCTTTGTAACGCCATGGACTGCAGCACGCCAGGCCTCCCTGTCCGTCACCAACTCCCACAGTTTACTCAAACTCCTGTCGGTGAGGCCATACAACCATCTCATCCTCTGTCGTCCCCTTCTCCTCCTGCCTTCAATCTTTCCCAGCATCAGGGTCTTTTCTAACGAGCAAGTTCTTTGCATCAGGTGGCCAAAAGTATTGGAGTTTCAGCTTCAGCATCAGTCCTTCCAATGAATATTCAGGACTGATTTCCTTTAGGATGGACTGGTTGGATTTCCTTGCTATCCAAGTGATTCTCAAGAATCTCCTCCAATACTGCGGTTCAAAAGCATCAGTTCTTCGGTGCTCAGCTTTCTTTACGGTCCAACTCTCACATCCATACATGACCACTGGAAAAACCATAGCTTTGACTAGATGAACCTTTGCTGGCAAAAAATGTTTCTGCTTTTTAATATGCTATCTAGGTTGGTCATAACTTTTCTTCCAAGGAGCAAGCGTTCTCTAATTTCATGGCTGCAATCACCATCTGCAGTGATTTTGGAGCCCCCCAAAATAAAGTCTGACACTGTTTCCACTGTTTACCCATCTATTTGTCATGAAGTGATGGGACCAGATGCCATGATCTTTGTTTTCTGAATGTTGAGCTTTAAGCCAGCTTTTTCAGCGTCCTCTTTCACCTTCAACAATAGGCTCTTTAGTTCTTCACTTTCTGACATATGGGTGGTGTCATCTGCATATCTGAGGTTATTGCTATTTCTCCCAGCAATCTTGATTCCAGCTTGTGCTTCTTCCAGCCCAGCGTTTCTCATGATGTACTCTGCATATAAGTTAAATAAGCAGGGTGACAATATACAGCCTTGACATACTCCTTTTCCTATTTGGAACCAGTCTGTTGTTCCATGTCCAGTTCTAACGGTTGCTTCCTGACCTGCATACAGGTTTCTCAAGAGGCAGGTCAGGTGGTCTGGTATTCCCATCTCTTTCAGAATTTTCCACAGTTTATTGTGATCCACAAAGTCAAAGGCTCTGGCATAGTCAATAAAGCAGAAATAGATGTTTTTCTGAAACTCTCTTGCTTTTTTGATGATCCAATGGATGTTGGCAATTTGATCTCTGGTTCCTCTCCCTTTTCTAAATCCATCTTGAACATCTGGAATTTCATGGTTCATGTACTGTTGAAGCCTGGCTTGAAGAATTTTGAGCATTACTTTACTAGCATGTGAGATGAGTGCAATTGTGTGGTAGTTTGAGCATTGTTTGGCATTGCCTTTCTTTGGGATTGGAATGAACACTGACCTTTTCCAGTCCTGTGGCCACTGCTGAGTTTTCCACATTTGCTGGCATATTGAGTGCAGCCCTTTCACAGCATCATCTTTCAGGATTTGAAACAGCTCAACTGGAATTCCATCATCTCCACTAGCTTTGTTCATAGTGATGCTTCCTAAAACCCACTTGACTTCGCATCCCAGAATGTCTGGCTCTAGGTGAGTGATCACACCATTGTGCTTATCTGGGTCATGAAGATCTTTTTAGTATAGTTCTTCTCTGTATTCTTGCCACCTCTTCTTAATATCTTCTGCTTCTGTTACATCCAGACCATTTCTGTCCTTTATTGAGCCCATCTTTGCATGAACTGTTCCCTTGGTATCTCTAATTTTCTTGAAGGGATCTCTAGTCTTTCCCATTCTATTGTTTTCCTCTATTTCTTTGCATTGATCACTGAAGAAGGCTTTCTTATCTCTCCTTGCTATTCTTTGGAACTCTGCATACAAATGGGTGTATCTTTCCTTTTCTCTTTTGCCTTTAGCTTCTCTTTTCACAGCTATTTGTAAGGCCTCCCCAGAAAATCATTTTATTTTTTGTTTCATTTCTTTTCCATGGGGATGGTCTTGATCCCTGTCTCCTGTAGAATGTCACGAACCTCCATCCATAGTTCTTCAGGCACTCTGTCCATCAGATCTAATTCCTTGAATCTATTTCTCACTTCTACTGTATAATCATAAGGGATTTGATTTAGGTCATACCTGCATGGTCTAGTGGTTTTCCCCACTTTCTTCAATTTCAGTCTGAATTTGGGGATAAGGAGTTCATGATCTGAGCCACAGTCAGCTCCCAGTCTTGTTTTTGCTGACTGTATAGAGCTTCTCCATCTTCGACTGCAAAGAATATAATCAATCTGATTTCAGTGTTGACCATCTGGTGATGTCCATGTGTAGAGTCTTCTCTTGTGTTGTTGGAAGAGGGTGTTTGCTATGACAGTGAGCTCTCTTGGAAAAACTCTATTAGCCTTTGCCCTGCTTCATTCTGTACTCCAAGGCCAAGTCACTAAGAGTCGGGCACGACTGAGCGACTTCACTTTCAATTTTCACTTTTGTGCATTGGAGAAGGAAATGGCAACCCACTCCAGTATTCTTGCCTGGAGAATCCCAGGGACAGAGGAGCCTGGGGGGCTGCTGTCTATGGGGTTGCACAGAGTCAGACACGACTGAAGCGATTTAGTAGCAGCAGCAGCAGCAGCAGCAACAACAGAAGCAGACATTGCTAATCAAACACCATACTCTTTTCCTGCTAAGCCTGGATGCAGTCTCAGATCATTTCCAGTAGTGCTCCTTGAGCAATCATACCAACACAGAGGGTAAAGTATGTGAGATAAAGTCAGCTTGTCATTTCTGAACTGATCTTGCTATCTCTTCTTGTTTTGGGCACCTGCTAATTTAAAATCCTTCCAAATTTAGAGCATTAAAACAGTTCCAGCACTGACCTCTTGACTGGTACCCCAGTCCCTTCTTATGCAGTGTGTATATTTTTTCTTTTATACAGAAACTGTCCGTCTTTTTTTAAAAAATTTTTTTTATTTATTAAATTTTTTGGCTGCACTGGGTCTTTGTTACTGTGTACAGGCTTTTTCTAATTGTGGGAAGCAGGGGCTAGTCTTCATTGCAGTGGTTTTTTTTTTTGTTGTAGAGCACAGACTTTAGGGCATGTGGGCTCAGTAGTTGTAGTTTGAGGGCTTAGTTGCTCCACAGCATGCAGGATCTTCCCATGCCCAGGGATCGAACTGGCATCCCCTGTCCTGGAAGACAGATTTCCAACCACTGTCTCACTACCAAAGTCCCCAGTGTATCAGTTCAGTTCAGTTCAGTCGCTCAGTCGTGTCCGACTTTGCAACCCCATGAATTGCAGCACACCAGGCCTCCCTGTCATCACCAACTCCCAGAGTTCATTCAAACTCATGTCCATCGAGTCAGTGATGCCATCCAGCCATCTCATCCTCTGTCATCCCCTTTTCCTCCTGCCCACAATCCCTCCCAGCATCAAAATCTTTTCCAATGAGTCAACTCTTCGCATGAGGTGGCCAAAGAACTGGAGTTTCAGCTTTAGCATCATTCCTTCCAAAGAACACCCAGGACTGATCTCCTTTAGAATGGACTGGTTGGATCTCCTTGCAGACCAGGGGACTCTCAAGAGTCTTCTCCAACATCACAGTTCAAAAGCATCAATTCTTCAGTGCTCAGCCTTCTTCACAGTCCAACTCTCACATCCATACATGACCACTGGAAAAACCATAGCCTTGACTAGATGGACCTTTGTTGGCAAAGTAATGTCTCTGCTTTTCAATATGGTTGAAAACTATAGGTTGAAAACTATAGGTTGAAAACTATACTAGGTTGGTCATAACTTTTCTTCCAAGGAGCAAGCATCTTTTAATTTCATGTCTGCAGTCAGCATCTGCAGTGATTTTGGAGCCCCCCAAAATAAAGTCTGACACTGTTTCCACTGTTTACCCATCTATTTCCCATGAAGTGATGGGACCAGATGCCATGATCTTCATTTTCTGAATATTGAGCTTTTAGCCAACTTTTTCACTCTCCTCTTTCACTTTCATCAAGCGGCTTTTTAGTTCCTCTTCACTTTCTGCCATAAGGGTGGTATCATCTGTGTATCTGAGGTTATTGAAATTTCTTCCAGCAATCTTGATTCCAGCTTGTGCTTCTTCCAGTCCAGCGTTTCTCATGATGTACTCTTCATAGAAGTTAAATAAGCAGGGTGACAATATACAGCCTTGATATACTCCTTTTCCTATTTGGAACCAGTCTGTTGTTCCATGTCCAGTTCTAACTGTTGCTTCCTGACCTGCACAAAGGTTTCTCAAGAGGCAGGTAAGGTGATCTGGTATTCCCATCTCTTTCAGAATTTTCCACAGTTTATTGTGATCCACACAGTCAAAGGCTTTGGCATAAAAAATAAAGCAGAAATAGATGTTTTTCTGGTACTCTCTTGCTTTTTCCATGATACAATGGATGTTGGCAATTTGATCTCTGGTTCCTCTGCCTTTTCTAAAACCAGCTTGAACATCAGGGAGTTCCTGGTTCACATATTGCTGAAGCCTGGCTGGGAGAATTTTGAGCATTACTTTACTAGCATGTGAGATGAGTGCAATTGTGTGGTAGTTTGAGCATTGTTTGGCATTGCCTTTCTTTGGGATTGGAATGAAAACTGACCTTTTCCAGTCCTGTGGCCACTGCTGAGTTTTCCAAAGTTGCTGGCATATTGAGTGCAGCACTTTCACAGCATCATCTTTCAGGATTTGAAACAGCTCAGCTGGAATTCCATCCCCTCCACTAGCTTTGTTCATAGTGATGCTTTCTAAGGGCCACTTGACTTCACACTCCAGGACCCAGTGTATATCTCTGATTAATTGAATTTTTAGTTTTAAAACAAGTGCTTCCCAGTCTCAAATCCTTTACTCAAAACTTTACTTCAGACTTCAGAGCATAAATTGCTAAAAAAACAAACAAACAAAAAAAGTCAGCTATTGAAACATACACTTCTTCACTTCCAAATCCATTCAGTTTTCACCTTTTGTTCATTGGCTATGTTCCATGCCCAATATTGTACTGCCATAATGGGGACACAAATAAACTGGATATAGACAGTAGTTTTAGAGAGTCAAGCTCTATAGAAAGGGGTCAGAAATTACCACAACATGAAGCACAACAGGACATGTGTTTAGAAAGGGAAACAGTGCTATGGAATCTCAGAGTAAGCTATCACTTTCTATCAGTGGTTAGGGATGCAGATCATAGGAGAAGTAGCTGATTATTAGCTGTGTGACCGTGGGCATATTATCTGACCTCTCGGAGCCTCAGATTCCTCAATTCAAAGTGAGGATAATACTGATAACTCTACAGAGGATTGCAGCATGGATAGAAAGATGAGAAAATGAAGAGAAACTCAAGCTAGAATACCGTCCATGCTCAATAACTGTTAACTCTCAGAATGCCGCCAGAATTAGACCAGGAAAAAAAAAGTAAGCATCTATGTACTGGTGACTCTCTGTAGTTGACCCCGCTCCTGCCCTTTCCCCCTTCACTGTATGTCCACTTCAGAATTGCTAGCAGTGGTGCTAATGGCAGTAGTGGAAGCAGAAGAAGGAAGAAAAGGCAAAAAAGAGGAGGAGAAAGTCAAGGGAAGCTTATAACAGATGAGGATCAAGAAAAAAAGATCAGGTTACTTGAAAAACTGCACTTATCTTTTCAATGATGAGTAATGGCTGAGAGAGAGGTATGTGAAAGAGGACTTCAATCTGGTCCATGGGAGATGTCAATTTCTTCTCTCACATGCTGACATGTCATTGCAGGTGTGGTGGTTTTAGAATTGTACACTTCTTAAATCCCAAGAGACCTCTCAGTAATTGTTCATCTCCACCCAGTCATCATGCTGACTAAATGTCCTCTGTGGTCTTGAATCTTTAGAATTACTTCTGCATTAATTTCCCTCTAAAATCCCTCTCTCCTTGATGCCCTACTGTTGGCTTCACATATTTTTCAAGGATAGTATAAACACCTAATGCCATGAACACAATTTTGGTGTCTTAATTCAGAATGTCTCAATCTTGGCTGCACCTTAGCATCATTGGCAAGTCAGGGTCTCCTCCTTCTGGGATTTCAATTTAATTTATCTAAGGTGAGACCCTGACCTCAGTCATTTTAAAAGCTCTCCAGGTATTTCTTAATGTACAGTTAGGGTTGAGTGCTACTAAGTGAATTGAATAAATTGTTGAGATGAAAACCTCAGCCACAGTTTGCCTATTAATTCTAACATACAAAAAATTGATGAAAATTAAAGGAGAGAAAATAGTCATTGTTTGTTAGAAAAATATTTGCTTTTTAAAATATTGAGGAAAAAAAAGGCAGCATTCATGACCAAGGCTATTCATAAATAGATAATTTTTGTCAAAAATCTTGGCTTATTTGGAGCACTGAATAAAGATAGAGGTGCTCCCAGCATTTGAAACTGGTCCCAGGATTAGAAATTTAGAGGGATTTGTGTTGAATTATGAAATTAAAACATGGTCTAAGTTTAGCAAAAGTAATTTTCCAATGAGTTATTGCTCAATATTATCTTTACACATTAAATCTTGGCCTGCCTAAAAGGGGAATTGAATAACTTTATGGATTTTTTTAAATACATATGGCTGGCCCTGGATATATCCATAGGCAAACAGCTCAGACTTGATATAAAAGGGGCTAGAGAAACAGATCATCTATATAGTTTGACCCACTAATTTGACAGATGAGGAAACCAAGGGTCAGCGAGTGGGAGGAGTTGTGTAGTAATGCAAAGGTGGGGCCCAATTTTTACCTTCTGGTACATTTTTTCATGTTGCTGAATTAAACACTCAATATTTACTGAATATCTGATATGTGCCTGATTGTATCAGGGGCACTCTTACTCAAACTGGGAGACAGGATTGGCATTGTTTGTTGTTATTTTTCAGTCACTAAGTCATGTCCAACTATTTGCAGCCCCATGGACTGCAGCCCATTAGGCTTCCCTGTCCTTCACTATCTCCTGGAGTCTGTTCAAACTCATATCCACTGAGTCAGTGATGCCATCCAACCATCTCATCCTGTCACCTCCTTCTCCTGCCCGCAATTTTTCCCAGCATCAAGGTCCTTTCTAATGAGTCAGCTCTTCACATCAGGTAGATAAAGTATTGGGACTTCAACGTCAGCATCAGTCATTCCAATGAATATTCAGTGTTGATTTCCTTTGGACTGGTTTGATCTCCTTGTCTCCAAGAGACTCTCAAGAGTCTTCTCCAACACCAGAGATTCAAAGCATCAATTCTTTGGCACTCAGCCTTCTTTATAGTCCAACTCTCACATCTGTACATGACTACTGGAAAAGCCATAGCTTTGACTATGCAGACTTTTGTTGGCAATGTGATGTCTCTGCTTTTTAATATGCTGTCTAGGTTGGTCATAGCTTTTCTTCCAAGGAGCAAGTGTCTTAATTTCATGGCTGCAATCACCATTCACAGTGATTTTGGAGCCTAAGAAATTAAAATCTGTCACTGTTTCCACTTTTTCCCCATCTATTTGCCATGAAATGATGGGACCCGATGCCATGACCTTTGTTGGTTGAATGCTGAGTTTTTAAACCAGCTTTTACACCCTCCTCTCCACCCTCATCAAGAGGCTCTTTAGTTCCTCTTCACTTTCTGCAACTAGAGTGGTATCATCTGTGTATCTGAGGTTGTTGATAGACTTCCCTGGCATGTTGATTCCAGTTTGTGAGTCATCTAGCCTGGCATTTCTCATGATTTACTCTACATAGAAGTTAAACAAGCAGGATGACAACATACAGCCTTGACATACTCCTTTCCCAATTTGAAAGCAGTCCATTGTTCCATGTTCAGTTCTAACTTCTTGTCCTACACACAGGTTTTTCATGAGAGAGGTAAGGTGGTCTGGTATTCCCATCTCTTTCAGAATTTTCTGCAGTATGTTGTGATCCACACAGTCACGCTTTAGTGTAGTCAATGAAGCAGAAGTAGATGCTTTTCTGGAACTCCCTTGTTTTTTCTGTGATCTAATGGATGTTGGCAATTTGATCTCTGTGTTCTCCCTTTTATAAATCCAGCTTGTACATCTGAAAATTCTTGGTTCACATACTGCTGAGGTCTACCTTGAAAGATTTTAAGCATTACCTTTTTAGCATGTGAAATGAATGCAATTGTATGCTGGTCTGAACATTTTTTGGCATTGCTTTGCTTTGTGATTGGAAAGAAAACTGACCCAGGTTGGTAGGATAGGAGCTTGGATAGAAAAATTAGGAAAAAAAAATCCCAAGTAGTAACTAAGACCCTCATTTATTCAAATGTCTTGTGAAACTTATTTTGGTCATGCCAAGTGCATGATCTGAACGGTGGCAAGGTCTGTATTGTTGAGCCACCTGGGCTGTTGACTCCTCTGATAAAGAGAGATAGGGGCAGAGCCTGGGTGGGTTTGAACCTGAAGGTCAAGATTAAATGTCACCAGCTATTATAAGGATGGAAGAACAGAGTCTGGTAGTTCATTCCTATGTGCAGTCAGGAGACATCTCAACCTCATCCTTAATAAATCAAGCCTTCAGGAGAAACATCTTCCAGCATTTTCCTGACTCAGTGAGGCGACTCCTTTGGGAAGAAGATTGCCACATGTAATATAGGATGCCAGTTAAATCTGAATTTCAGATAGACAACAAATACTTTTTAAAGTGTAAGTATATTTCATATTGGCCCCAAATACATTCAAAAGAGTATTAGTTGTATATTCAAAATCAGACTTAACTTGCGCCTTCTATTTTTATTTTCTAAATCTGGAAACCCTATGTGGGAAGCTCCTCTGGGCCTCCTTTTCCCGTAATCTGCCTTATTTTCCTTTCTTCTTTGTTCACATAGGATTGAGTACATGGTACCACTATTAACTACTAATTCTTCTCCTCTTCTCCCTTTTTGTCATGTAGGGTACAGGCAGGCCCCCAGGAGGCTGGCACAAGTTGGCACTCAAGAAAGGTTGTGGACAGATGATGAATGGAATGAATGTGTCTGAACCCATGCAGAGTGTGGCTGGCTCAGGACAAACTCTTTCCTGATTTGGAAGAAGCAATTCCATGTGCAGCTGACAGTGGTGTTACATGAAATGTTTCTGGGGCCACGTTAAGTTTTGTTGTTCAGAACCACCCTCTCTAGTCTGGCTTTCTAGAAGCTCCATGAACCACTTTCTGATGTCTTCTTACCCTGTGATGGGTCTGGGGTTGGCCTGGTAGGCCAGCAGAGTTGAGAGGCAGGTACTCTTCTGAAATGCCCAAAGGAATCGAGAGGCGATTGCTCTTGAACTGTCCAAAGGGTCTGTCTTCCTGTTGAACCTCAAAGCTGCAAGCCATTGAATCAGATTCTACAGGGGGTGGTGAGTGCATAGGTTTCCTTTGACTTTGTGTTCGTGCTGTGTGACAATGTCAGAAAGTGGTAAATTTTAGAGAAGGGAACTTGAGACCACCCCCCCCCACAAAAAGAACCCTCTGAATGCTGACTTATTCCCATTGTCATGAGCAATTCATGATTCACCTGCATGTTGATACCTCCTGGAAAGCCTATGTCATGTTTCCATTTGTGACTTTCAAAAATCAATTCTAGCTTTTCACTTTATGAGTACAAGTACAAAGTTCATGGCTTTCACTAGCATTATCTGGGGACAAAGATAAAAATGGTAGTCCCTTCCATGAGTACAAGATGCTGCGATTTAATGTATGTAAAGCACCTAGTATGGTGTCTGGCTTCAGTAATTGGTAGTTGAAGGTCAGTAAGGAATTTTTAGATACATCAGGTACTTGATGAGGTAGGCACACCCTGAGACTGAGCAGCTCAAATGTATGTAGTTAGTATAAAGCAGAGCTAGAACTCAATCTCCATTTTGCTGATCCTTAATTCCATAAGTGTTCCTACTCAACAGTGATGAGTCCTGAATCTCCTGAGTGATTCTGACATCTTTGCTGTAAACTAGAGGAATCCATTTGGAAACCATTCTTGTAAATTCATAAGCACAGACCTTTACATTCCTAGCTCTATGCTTCCCAAATCTGGCAACTCATGCCCTTCCTCTGCTTCTCTTACTATCCAATGTGAAGGAACACTATGAGATCAGTCAATCTTTGGACTCCGTGGTTCTTACTGTAAGCTGGTAAGGTTAGGAGTCTTGTGGACAGAATTGAGAGTGAGGCTCCTCCCCAAGTTTAATTCATCACATGGTCTCTGTTCCATCATATCGCATCTTAGCTGTTGGGCCTGAAGACTAAGCATGGAGCATCAATAATTGAAGGTACAATCACAGCTGAAGCTTCCGCTAGTTATTTTTCTCCAACCCTGACATTTTATGAGTCAACAAAGCCAAAGCCATCAATATGAAGCAGATTATTTTTAGCAGTTTCTTAACCAGTGTGCTCTAGCTTTAGATTAAACATTGACGTTGGTTATTATTAAAATTCTGAAAATTCTGGGCAGAGAAGAGCCCACGTTAGTACAGTAAACACTGGGCTTTCATTATCTTGTTTTGAAAAATATCGACTCGCTGCTGCTCCCACCAAATACTACTTCGTAAAACTAAGGGATTGAGGATTTGCTAAGGATTAGTTGTTCAAGGTCAGAGTCTGAATGTGTGGGTGTCGTTTGCATGGTTGGATATTACTTTGGACTTCAACCTTTTCAGATTTGCAATGTCTTAGCAATGGCATTATCTTATTATCATTTAATTCTGTGAAGTTTGTCCCATTTTCTGACCAACATCAAAAATATGGTGCCACAGATTTTTAAAGTAGATTATCACTTTTGCTCTGAGACTTTTGTTATATCCTTCACAATATGAGATAACTAGGACAGCCTCTTGTATCGTGAAACTAGGGTTGGGAATCAATTCCCCTGGCATGATGTAAAGGAAAGAACACTGATGTTGGAGTCAGAAGACCTGCCACTTGCTAGATATGTGTCCTTGGGCAAATGTCTTAAGATCTTAGATTTCTCATTGTTTAATTGAAGGGATCTGGACTAGAACTGTGGCTGCTGCTGCTGAGTCACGTCAGTCGTGTCCGACTCTGTGTGACCCCATAGACAGCAGCCCACCAGGCTCCCCCGTCCCTGGGATTCTCCAGGCAAGAACACTAAAGTGGGTTGCCATTTCCTGTTCCAATGCATGAAAGTGAAAAGTGAAAGAGAAGTCGCTCAGTTGTGCCTGACTCTTAGCGACACCATGGACTGCAACCGCGCCCCCCCCCCCGCCAGGCTCCTCTGTCCATGGGATTTTCCAGGCAAGAGTACTGGAGTGGGGTGCCATTGCCTTCTCTGGGACCAGAGCCAATACCCAAACTGAGTCCTACATACTCAATGAGATTCTTTAGGGTCACCCATGGAAGAGGGACAAGCAATCTTCAAACAGATGTCTCAATCTCTCCATCTCCAGCCTATTTCAACTACTCATCGCCATTCTTTTAAACCTCTTGAGCTTCTGCTGAAGATTTCATCTGGAAAAGATTTTTCCCGGGAAAGATCCCATTGCTAAGAAAATTTGAAAACCACTGGGCAATATGCTTTCCAATCTTTCCAACATTCTAATGTTCTGCTGCTGCTGCTGCTGCTGCTAAGTCGCTTCAGTCGTGTCCAACTCTGTGTGACCCCATAGACGGCAGCCCACCAGGCTCCCCCGTCCCTGGGATTCTCCAGGCAAGAACACTGGAGTGGGTTGCCATTTCTTTCTCCAATGCTTGAAAGTGAAAAGTGAAAGTGAAGTTGCTCAGTTTTGCCCAACTCTTAGTGACCCCATGGACTACAGCCTACCAGGCTCCTCCGTCCATGGGATGTTCTAGACAATACCAAAGGGTTGAAAATATGTCATCAAAATAATCACTGACAACTTTTAACGAATTCATTTGGAGTTTATTTTGTAGAAAGGTAGCAGATCTGAGAGGGGTCCCGAAGATTCTTACTCCTCCACTGTAGTGTGGCGCACAGGAGCTTAGGCTCTGGGGTCAAGCGGCAGAACTTCAGGTTCTGCCTCAGGCTCTTGCTGTACATCTTGAGCAGTTCACTTTGCCTCTCTGTGCTTCAGTTATCTCTGTAAGCCTTGTTGTCACCTCCTTTTGCAAACAGGAAACTGAGACACAAAGACAATATTGAGATGAGGTAGCAGTTCCCACCTTGTTGGGTTTTTCTGATAATTAAATGAATTCATGTGTAAACCATTGACTGTAGCAACTGGCACATAGCTTATGTTGAACAAATACCAATTATTGTCACAAGTTCATTTATTTGTCAACTATCTATTGTGAATCTGTTATGTTTTGGTCACTGCGCTAAATTTTAGAGATTTAGAGTGACTACAATATAATTCCACCTTCGTGAATGTCCTAGGGTAGTAGGAGAGAGACAGTATAGAGATGGCTGAGTATAAACACATATACAGCTGTGTGATAACTTTTGCTGAGGCTCTGAGGAAGGTACATGTAGAGGCAGAAGGAAGAACTGATGCAAAGAAGATAACTCATGACAGTTGTTTGAGATGCTCTCAGTAGGTTGGAAAGGCTGGGGGATGGGTTGTAGGACAGCACAAAAGGGTAAAGGAGGGAACAGGCACACTGGGTCTGGGTCTTCAGTAACTGACCCCTCTAATGTGTGAGCTCTCCTCTAACATAGACGCTGAGCTAGTGATGAGTTTCTTCACCAGCATCTCTGTCTCCCTTCCGCATCATTTCTGACTTGTTCCATCCAACCACAAGGAATTATTCTGTACATCTTCTTGCCAAGTCAGAGCCTGAAGGTTTATGTTTGCGTGCATGTTTCAGTTATTCATGGAGAACTCAAGGATTTCAAATAATTTCCAGACAAATCCCTTGGAAAAAAGAGAGGGTGGGAGAGAAGCTTAAAGACCTGTAGTTTTTTCTAATAACACTTAAACCCGAACAAGCTATCTTTCTGAGAGCCAAGTGAGGCCCTCACACCGAAATCTCTGCTGTCTTTAGTTGGAGAGAAACTCAGGCACAATCTAAGCCTAAATAAGAGATTATGCCAGAAAGCTCAGTGAAAAGGAACAATACATTTAGGCATGAAAAGCTCCTTGTTGAGAAATGAGCCCAAATATAGCAATATTCTCTCTTTTGTACCCTGCCCTTCTTCCCTTACGGCCCACCAGTTCCTCAGACATTGGCTTCTGAGTGCTTCGGAGGCTCCAAAGTTTTTATTAATGTTATTTAGCTGTGTGGCATAATTATTGATCCTGGCACAAAGCTGACTCTCTATACTGCACTGTAAAAATAAATGAAGAATGAGTGAGCAAAAGATCAAAGGAAGCAGAGGTGAATATCCGAGGGGCTATTTGAGCCACCACTAAATCTATAGGCTTCGTAGGGACAAGGGTTATGACTTTTGCTGTCCTTTGTGGCCACCATGTGCTTTATGGGCATGTGGTCGATGCTCAGCAAGACACCTGCGGGCCTTAGTGAATATTCAGTGCACTTCAGCATCTTGGTTTGTGTCCTTCTACAGTGAAGCAGCTCTAAGGGAAAGCCAGTATATTCTTTGTGTGCCAGTAAATAATGATGTAAATGGGCAGTTGAGGCTGACTCTCCAGGCTGCCTTTAACTCTTTCTAATTTGTGCAATTTGCATATTTCTCCCTGAAAATTCAGGTCTTTCCAAAACATGAGGCTGGATCATTAAAACTGCAACACCTATTCTAATCTTTCTTCGCTCATTTCCTCTGAACCTCCCTCTTTGTCTTAACTGAGACTCCCATTTAAGCCAGTTCAAGGGAGCCAGTCAATCCTAAAGGAAATCAGCCCTGAATGTTCATTGGCAGGACTATTGCTCAAGTGGAAGCTCCAATACTTGGGCCACCTGATGTGAAGAGCCGACCCACTGGAAAAGACTCTGATGCTGGGAAGATTGAAAGCAAAAGGAAAAGAGAGTGGCTGAGGATGAGATAGTTAGATAGCATGGTCGACTTAATGGACATGAAGTTGAGCAAACTCGTGTGGAGGACAGAGGGTACAGGACAGATGGCAGAGGACAGAGGACAGAGGAGCCTGGCGAGCTACAGTCCATGGAGTCGCAAAGAATGGGACATGACTTAGCAACTGAAACGACAACAACAACACCAATGGAGCCAGTACCCGGTGCTGCCTCTGTATTTGGCATTGAGCTCGGCATTGAGGTCAGTGCAGGGGAAGATGACCACTCTCTGCCATTCAGATTTTTGTAATCCAATTTGGGAATAAATGACACAAAGTTAACAACTGGAGGACAGCTAGCAAGCACCATGATAAAGAGCTAAATCGCATTTTAGAGTTCAAAGAAAGGACAAAGTGTAGCAAAGTAGGGTGAAATGTTACTTTTCTTTTAGCTTTCTACCCCTCAGAGACCTCGTGGTGGCTCCTGTGAATTATTATATGATTAATGCAAATATTAATGTTTGCCTCATACACGAAGACTTTTAGCTATAATGACTTTTAGTCACACAACATAAATTCTCAGTCCCCATGGAAATGGTAGTATAAGGAGGTGTGTTGGGGTGAGAGGAGCTTGATTTCAATCAATGCCAAGAAAAAGAGGGAGAATGATGTTCTATACATTTTGAATGTCCTTCCACAGAACCGCTTATATTCTTTAAGGATATAGGTACTTCACTGGATTATAAACCCTTTGAGTGCAGGGATAACCATTTCTTATTAATATGGCTTCCAAATTCCATCATTCAAGGATCTAAAGAAGCTCTCAGTAGTATTTGTTGAATCAATTATATATCCAGAAAAACTGAGCAATTATTTTAGTGATTATCAAAGAAGACAATCCTCACATCCCTCCGATCTCCTTCCCAATTCCATTTGTCCTTTTCCTTTATACTGAACTGGCTAAAACTCCCTCAGTTGGTGCAGGGATCTTCGTTATTTGGAGATTCATTCATTTATAAAAACTCTGCCTCCTTCCTAGTGTCCTTTCATTAGAGACAATATTTATGGGATAATTTATCTATGAAATACATAACATTCAATTACTGATGCATTTCAGATTTTCATGATACAACATGGTACTTGCAAGCCAGGAGCCCTCATAGATACCCAGATATTATGCATGGCCTACACCCTACACTGTCTTGACTTAACAATTGCCTTATTACATTTCTCAACTTTTTCTCATTGCAGCTACTTCTTTACAGTTGTGTGTGTGTGTGTGTGTGTGTGTGTGTGTGTGTGTTGGGGGGTGGTTGGCCATGCAGCATACAGAACTTCCCTGACAAGGGATTGAACCCATGCCGCCTGCATTGGGAGCACATAGTCTTAACCACTGGACCACCAACGGTGCCCGTCTTCACTACTTCTTATTCTTTCTCTTACGATTCTGATTCCATGTTCTAGGAGGTGGAGGGGATATTCAGGGTGATGGAGAGGGCAGGGTCTGAAGTCTGTCTGTTTGGTTTTACACTGTGACTGTGCCACATAACCATGGGCAAGCTTGTCTGTTCATATCTCAGGGTTGGTACGGGTGGTAAGTGAGAGCTGGTGTATGTTATTTTGCTCCTCATATGCCCTTCGGCTTTCTCCCTTGATTCCTATCATACCTGTCCTGTGGATCTGCTCATCTCAAGCAGACCTGTTTGATCCTGCCCTTCCCTTGGACACTTCCCTAGTATAAATCACATTTCTTATTGTTATTGTTTAGTCAATAAGTTGTGTTCAATATTTTTGCAACCCCATGGACTGTAGCCCATCAGGCCCCTCTGTCCATGGGATTTCCCAGGCATTAATACTGGATTGGGTTGCCATTTTCTTCTCCAGAGGATCTTCCCAACCCAGGGATTGAACCCATGTCCCCAGCATTGCAGGCATATTCTTTACCACTGAGGCACCAGGTAAGCCATAGATGACATTTCCACCCCCCACCCCCAGCCTGTTCTTGTCCTTTCCAGCGAGGTAAAGTGGGAAAGTCTGTGGTCCAAGGTCACAAAGGGACCTTTTGGAGTCCTTGAGGAGTGTTTCGGACATTTAGCTAATATACACATAGAAATGCCAATATGCTCACACTATAACTGTCATTATAATATCTAGGTATGGCACTTCCATCGTTTCTTTTCCCTAATAATAAAAATGTCTTTGTAACTAACTATGGAAATGGTGTGATTTTCAGCCTAAGAAATAAAAGGAATGTTTCTGCATGAGCTGAAAAAACAAAAAAAACCAGACATTTTTTTTCTTCAGTTCTCTTTATTCTTTGGATGATACCTATCTTTCAGTTCCCATGCTAAGATTTGATGCCAGTCAAAATTGTGACCAATCCAAGATTCTTCCTATAACTTGAACTGTAATTACAACCTGAAAATAATATTATTAGCATCAGCATCTCTTCCCAACTTTTCAGCACCTGACAAAATAATTCCCAGAGTGACCACTGAATAAGTAAAAAGATACCGTTTTGAGTTGTGACATCACAGTCTGTAGAAATTATAAGATAATCACAGAGAAAGGCATGTTGGCAAGCTTTAGGGATCAGGAGTTATAAATATAGGGGACCCTCCAGAGCATACATCTCTGAGTTCTTTTCATGGTTCAAGTCCGAACTCAGGCTAAATTTTCAATAATCATATGGGAAAACTAAGATAGAGGGATATTCGATGAGATTCTGAGAGACTGCCAAATTGGAATCCAACTTTGATTATGCATGTGGTATTCCGGGTAAAGCAATTGTCCTTTTAGTTAAAAGTAATAAATATATTTCTGTTTAAAGGGCAGGTGTTTGGGATTGCTATATTTTGCCTGTGGCAAGCCCATAATGTAAACCAATGTGGTCTGGATGGGAGGAAATAAAGACCACGTGAGGTCCTAATCCCTTAGGAACAGAGGGTCATGATATAGAAACTTAGGGAGTGGCTCTGAATAGTTATACATGGCTACTAAGTGGCAGGGTCAGGATTCAAATTCAGGTTCATAAGACCCTTGACTTTTTCCTCCCACTACTATCATATACTGCTTCATTTTGAAATTGATTCCAGAGCTGAGAGTGACCTCAATCAATTTCCATTCCAACCACTTTATTTTAAAGAGAGGGAGAGATGGGTTAAGAAATGTCCATTAATGCAAAGAACAAAACCTGTGCTCTGTAACAACCTAGAGGGGTGGGATGGGGTGGAAGGTAGGAAGGAGGTCCAAAAGGGAGGGAACATATGTATACTTATGTCTGACTGATGTTGATATATGGTAGAAACCAACACAACGTTGTAAAGCTCCCACTCTTTGCAACCCCGTGGACTGTAGCCCACCTTGCTCCTCCGTTCATGGGATTCTCTAGGCAAGAATACTGGAATGGGTTGCCATTTCCTTCTCCAGAGGATCTTCCTGACCCAGGGATTGAACCTGGGTCTCTTGCATTACAGGCACACTCTTAAGACAGACTCTTTATAATAATAAAGCTTTTATCCTCCAATTAAAAACAAATAAATAAATAAAAGAAACACACATTTCCTTGAATGAAAATCTCACCTTGTAAAATATCTGCTCCACATCTAGGGGTTGGGAGTGGATCTAGCAATCTTGATTAAAAGGAAGCTTGAAGGTGGTCTCTCTGCACTGGTGGCAGGATTTCCCTATGTAATTTCTAATGCGTTTTTCATGGGTGCCTGATCCCTTCAAATGGATTTGATTCTGTGATATGTAATGTGAGTAATATTTTTGGAATGCTTTCAATGTGTTCTTTTTTGCTTTTCAGTGTACATGGTTTTCTCCCCAGTAAGCCCAAGAGCTACGTCTATCACATGTTTCAGCAAGAATGAAAAGAAAGATAATATTCAGCTTCTGACATTCCAATTAGTGTTTTTCAAAACTTCAGCAGTACAGTAGTCTTCACGCCCCAGTTTGTTGAGAGAAACTAATACGCACATATGCATTCCCTCATCTTGCCTTGATTATAAAGTAGGCTTTATTATAAAGTTTTGCAGAGATTTATAGGCATCCTGCATACAGAGGAAGTACAGGTGGAGGTATTTGCTTTACCTTGAAGGATTGGAAGAGAGACAGAAGTCGAAGCATGGTCATTCACATGGCCTACCCTCCCTCTTTTAGAATGAAATAGCAGAATATTGGGTGAAAAGGCGGGAATGCTGAAGGCTGAAATATTTCTGCTCCCTTTTCTACTCAGGATACTGGAAAGTGATTTCTTTATAGGTCGTCTGCTCCACTTGAAACTAGGCATCACAGAATGGTTAAGCAGAGGGAGGGCATGAATGCAGCCTTCTCAAAGCATCCTTATTTCCCATGAAGCACATGAAGGACCCAGAATTTTCCCCATGTTCCTGGGATAGTATATGGCGTTTACCTGATATTTTGTCTGGGGAGTTTGCCAGAAAGGATTCCTGGCATAAAGAGAAAAGTGGTCTTGAAGTTGAAGACTGTGTGTAAGTTCCAGCTGGCCCTCGATGGACTCTGCAAAATCACCGGTGGTCAAGTGAGCAGGGGAGGTACTATACCCTCACAAGGCAAGTGAGAGCACACCGCAGGTGTCGCCAGTTGCAACCTGGACAGTGAATGTCAGCAGAACCCTCAGGAATAGGACCAGTCTCATGTCAGTGCTCACTAGTCCAGGGAACAATTCATACCAACCACTACTTGGTAGACGTGAGCAAGAACCCAGAGGGTACCACACACACTGAGGACCTGGTCTCCCCCCTCTCTTTATGCCATAGTTACAGAGATCACATAAGCTTTAAAACCCAGACTTCATCTTGGAGAGGAGTTGATTGAAGAAAGAGAAATATGAAAGACTAAGAGCTTCATCTCAAAGGGACTGATCATTTACTTAAAGAGAAAGTTTTTTCAGAGACAAGTGAACTTTCCATGAAGAGATAGATAATGAATATTATAAACTTTGTGAAATATATGAACTCTTTTGCAATTACTGAACTCTACCCTTGTAGCCTGAAAACAGTCGTGTGTGTGTGTAGGTGTGTGTTAAGTCACATCAGTAGTGTTTGACTCTTTATGACACTATGGACTGTAGCCCTCCAGGCTCCACTGTCCATGAGATTCTCCAGGCAAGAATACTGAAGTGGGTTGCCATGCTCTCCTCCACGGGATCTTCCTGACCCAGGGATTGAACCCATGTCTCTTACATCTCCTGCTTTGTCAGGCAGGTTACATCTCCTGCCTTGGCTTATCACTAGTGCCACTTAGGAAGCCCCAAACAGTAATAAACAATATGTAAATGAATGGGCATAACTATGTTCCAGTAAAACTTTATTTATACAAATAGTCAATGGGATTACAGGTGCTAGCTTGCCAACTTTCGGTCAGTATCATTGAATCAAGCTAAGTTTTAAAAATTCAACTGAAGATAATTTTCTCCTACTGCACAAAAAAGGTAGGAACTTCAGAGAAAAATGAAATTAAATATAGAAATAATTTGTGTTTTATTTGCACATCTTTGTGACATATGAATAAAATTGTGCTTTCTCTCATATTGAGAGAAGCTGTCTTACTGTAAAGAGGAATGATGTCTTTTGTTCCCTTCCCCAAAGCCTTGTGATCACTAGGAGTGTTGAAGGCTGTAAGAAGACAGGAAGATAAGCTCAAAGTGGGTGATAAAATAGGGAGGGAAAGAACAGCTGACCACAGAGGATAGGGCAGAGATTCTGGTGTCTTTGCCAGGAGCTCTGGAAATAAAGGAAAGGAAGTCCTGGCATGGGAACTAACTTTGAATAGTCACAATTATGATAATGGTAGTGATGACACTAATAATTTCCACTACACTTTCAGTCAGAATGGGCTACACTGTTGTAACAAACACCTCTGAAATCTCAATGTCTTAAAGCAAAAAATATTTTGAAAATGAAAATCACTCGGTTGTGTCTGACTGTTTGCAACCCCACAGACTATACAGTCTACGGAATTCTCCAGGCCAGAATACTAGAGTGGGTGGCTATTCCCTTCTCCAGGGGATCTTCCCAACCCAGGGATCAAACCCAGGTCTCCTGCATTGCAGGCTGATTCTTAACCAGTTGAGCTACTTATATTTCATTAATTCTCCATGTCTGTTGAGGGTCAGCTAGTAGCTCTCCTCCACATTGTACTTGAGCTCCTTCCAGGACTTGACATTGAGTGGGCCACTATCTGCAGTATCATTGCTTACAGTGGTTCAGCAAAAGTGATGAAGTACAAACTAGCCATTTCTGGAAATGGCACACCTTACTTCTGCTCACATTCCATTGGTGAAAGCCAGTCACACAAGTAAGCCTGTCTTCAGTGGAGCAAAAAAAAGTGTGATTATTCTCTAGGGAGGAAAAGTTACTATTAATGGAAAAGTAATTTAATATCCCTCAACTACTATACTGGGTGACAACATACTGAATGAGCATTGTGCTAAGCATATGCTAATTTTATCCTTACTCAGAGACCTTGTAAGATAGATATTGTCAACATTGTACTGATGAAAAAAATGAAGATCTTGGGAATTAGGTAACTCATTTTGACAACCAATAGATGGTAAAGATTTAAACCCAGGTAGATCTGATTCAGTATCTTGTGCTCCTAAGAACTACATCATACTTTCCTGATCACTTATGATATTAGATTAGGGATCTCAACCTCAAGTGTATTCAGGGGCCAGGCAATTAATACAAATTTGTGAAGCTGTTCAGATATACTTCAACTTTGGATAGGGTTGTGGCAACCTGGAGAGCCCATGCTGTGTAAGTCATCTTAAACTGATTGTTACTATGTAAAAATATGCTTATTATTGTCAGTTCTCCAGATTCCTTAAAAAGTCCTCATAAATCTGATTTTTAAATGTAATTTCCTGATTTCAAAATGTTAAAAGACAATCCAATATTTTTAAAAAAAAAATATGGGCTAAGTAAAATAAATTTAAGAGCCAAACATATCTTATAGGAGAATAGTTTACACTCTTACTAAGTCTTCTGTGCTGTGCTTAGTCACTCAGTCATGTCTGACTCTTTGCAACCCCATGGACTATAGCCTGCCAGGTTCCTCTGTCCATGGGGATTCTCCAGGTAAGAATACTGGAATGGGTTGCCATGCCCTCCTCTAGGGGATCTTCCCAACCCAAGGGTCGAACCCAGGTCTCCCGCATCACAGGCAGATTCTTTACCATCTGAACCAACAGGCAAGACCACTAGGTCTTCTGGTGGATTCTAATTGGTTCACTGGGGAAGCACAAAACTGAGGATAATGAACTCAGATTATTAGCTAGATTAGGCCCAAGTCTACGTGTTATTTCTGGTTAGTTGCAGAGCCAGTATACTATGGAAAGGCTGAACACTTAATTAAAATGATTATCATCAAGATACATGAATGTGTATATATGTTGGGGACATAATTGTGTATGGACATTTGATTTTGAACCCATTCAAATGTTTAAGCAGCTATGGAGCAATTTTCATTTTCAAACTTTTGTCATGTAACATGCACTAATTTCTTCTTTCTCTGGCCAGTGTGGAGCTGTCATCATTCACCGGGGAGCCTTCCTAAGGAGGTGGATGTTGAGTGCCCTCCAGTCTAGTTCATGCTGCACCACCAGACTAAGCCGGCTCATGGTTTGATGTGTGCATTAATTACAACAGAACAAATGGAAAGGCCATTCTCAGTCTGGAGTAATGCCGATCCCAGTGGCATCTGGTGGAAACCGTCAGGACTAGGCTTGGCAGAAAGCTGACTGGATACGTTTTTTCCTGGAAAGGTGATTGATGGAGTTTTTGAAGGAATTAGGAAAGAGTGAAACTGGTAACTTCTTACTTGGCAATCCAGGTATATATTTCTTGAGGGAAGATCTGTCACTTTCTTTCATCGGATTCTCAAATAGGTCTTGCCGCCGCTCACCATGAAGCCTTTCAAGTTGAAACATCATCAAGATGGATATGGAAACACCTGCCCCCATCCCAGATCACCTTCCTTAAAAAAACATGCAGGGCAGGAGAGGTCACTGACCCCTAAACACAAGCTATAGTTTCCTGCTCTTTTCTTTGCCTGAAATTCTCTTTCTGGCCATCTCTGTCTATCCAATCCCCCTTCTTAAAAACAGAACATCGTCCTTCCCCACAAAAACTAATCTATGAAGCTTTTCCCAACCCCCTTATGGGGTATTTTTAATCTTTGAATTCTAAGAACATTTTTTTTTTAGTTTCCTGATGGCGTTACAATTCTGCCTCTTATAGTTATGTGTGTGTGCATGCATGCACGTGTGCATATATACCTAATTTTTTTTTTAAACAGAATAGTAAACTCCATGAGTTTACTACAAGGGGCTTCCCTTGTAGCTCAATTGGTAGAGTCTGCCTGCAATGCAGGAAACCCGGGTTTGATCCCTGGGTTGGGAAGGTCCTCTGGAGAAGGAAATGGCAGCCCACTCTAGTATTCTTGTCTGGAGAATCCCATGGACAGAGGAGCTGTCAGGTTATAGTCCATGGGGTCACAAGAGTTGGACACAACTTAGCAACTAAACTACCACCAAACTCCATGAGGATATTGAGAATATCTGGCCTGAGAAAAAGGTACTAAGATTTCTTTCCTTAGAAATCTAAGAATTCTTTCTAGTCAAGGAAAAAGTTCAACCAGAAAGTCAAAGGGAACCATTAAGGGATAAGACCAAAGTACTTTGTCCTGCTCTAGCAAGTCAAATGAGTTGGCATTAGGCCAAGGTGGGCATGGTTCAGTAATGTTGACCTAGATACACATCTTTTAAAGGTTGTACACAGAGGAGTCTTTTTCATATTACTTGATCATTCTATGTACTGGCGCAGTTTCCTGGGCCCCCTTTTTTGACCAGTTATTATCTATCTTTTCATCAATGATAACAACATTAAAATGCCTCTCCGTGCTTGTTTTGCAATTTCCACTGTTTCACAGTATTGAAAACATCATAGAGTTAAAATCAGGTCGCATCTGTTGCTTGTTAGGACCGTAACTTTGCCATATGTTCTAAGATCTGTGAAATGGATAATAAACCCCTCATAGATGGAGATTTTCAGACCCTTAGCTCTCAGTGTGAACATAAAGGTGTTCTGCTTTTGCAAGGACTGCGAGGAGTCTAAGTGATTTGACCACACCATCTTAGAAATCCAGGAGCCAGCATAGTGCTTAATACAATGTCAGTGTGTAATTGGTGTATGAGATCTTTCCAACTTTTCTGTAACTGGTCAGTCATGTAACCAGTGTAAGACTAATCTGTCTTCTTCTTCTGTGCTGAGTCAATGCTCTATAATTTTTTAAAGATAAATCAAAATAGCAAAGATTCCAAAAAGTCTTTTGAATGGTTCCTCTGTGTCCTTAAATCTCAGGGATAGAATGATAAGAACCCTGAGCAGACAAGCAAGAGAACTGTTTCTGCTTCAGCACAGGACAGTAACTGAGTATGAGTTGCTATATCTCTCTGGGCTTCCGTTTCTTTATTTGTAAAATGAGGATCTCAGATTAGATTTCCTAAGAGATCGTCTGTGTTTCACATTCTGTGAATCTATTGCAGAGATACCCCCAATGTTATGGCCAAGAAGGCTAAGTGAGAGCATATTATGGGGGGCTCGTTACACTTCAGGTGTTTTCCTCCATACTGAAGTAAATCCCTCATTTATCTTTCCCTCTGCCTCATACCTCCTGCAACTTTATTTTAGATTGTAGAGTTTGCTGCCAGGGTTTTCTTTTTTTTCTAAATTTCATTCTTTTTGACATAAGTAGTAAAAGAGTTACTATGGCGACCAAGTAATTTTCCTGGATGGCCACATTCAATTTGCTTAAGTAGATATTAGAATTGTAACATGTTTCATTAGCTCAGAGGCCCTTGGGATGTAACCCTGAAGTGCTGAGCAGACCAGAGCTTCAGGTTAAGCCCATTGAAACCTGGGTCTATTGACTGTGTAGAGATGGCATTTTCTTTATAGGGTCTCTGTCTTAGTTGCTTAGGCTTGGTAAGTACCAAAAGTAATTACTAAAGGAAATTATAAGAAGATCTGCTATTTAAGCTAATAAAAAAGAAATGAAAGAAAAACTTTAAACACACTGCTGGATAGCATAAATCAGAAAGTAAATAGCCAAGATATTTAAAAGATATGTTTTGTATCTGTTTGTTTATTTCCCTATTATATGAAAGAGGAAATTAGACCTTTATCTAAATTAAAGCTTAGATTCCCAAAGGCAGTATACTAAGCAGATGGAAATTATATGCAACTAATGTCCAACAGTAAGGAAACAGAATGAATTTGGTTATTTGTGTAAAATGCTAATTCTTTTTTAAAATTGAAATATAGTTGATTTACAATATTATGTTAATTTCTGTAGAGCAAAGTGACTCAGTTATACTACACAAATACATGTTATTTTTTCATATTCTTTTCCATTGTGGTCTATCCCAGGATATTGAATATAGTGCCCTCTGCTATACAATAGGGCCTTTCGTCCATCCATTCTATATGTAATAGTTTGCATCTACTAACCACAAACTCCGAGTCCGTTCCTTCCCTTTGGCAACCACAGGTTTGTTCTCTTGTGTCTGTGAGTCTTTCTGCATCATAGATAGGCTCATTTGTGTCAGGCAATGGCACCCCACTCCAGTACTCTTGCCTGGAAAATCCCATGGACGGAGGAGCCTGGTGGGCCGCAGTCCATGGGGTCGCTAAGAGTCGGACACGACTGAGTGACTTCACTTTCACTTTTCATTTTCATGCATTGGAGAAGGAAATGGCAACCCACTCCAGTGTTCTTGCCTGGAGAATCCCAGGGACGGGAGAGCCTGGTGGGCTGCCGTCTATGGGGTCGCACAGAGTCGGACACGACTGAAGCGACTTAGCAGCAGCAGCAGCAGCAGATTCCATATATAAGTGATATTATATGGTATTTATCTTTCTCTGACTTACTTCACTTAGTATGATAATCTCTAGTTGCGTTCATGTTGCTGCAAATGGCACTCTTTCATTCTTTTTATATCTTAGTGGTATTCCACTGAATATATGCACTACATCTTATCCCTTCGTCTGTCGTTGGACATCTAGCTTGTTTCCGTGTCTCGGTTATTGTGAATCATGCTGCTATGAATGTAAGCATGCATGTATCTTTTTTAAAGTTCTTTTTTATTGGAGTATACTTGCTTTACAATGTTGTGTTAGCTTTGCTGTACAGCATAATGAATCAGCCACACATGTACATATATCCTCTTCCTTTTGGACTTCCTTGCCATTTGGGTCCCTTTGCATTCAGGTCACCACAGTGTGTGAAGTAGAGTTCTCTGTTCTATACAGCATATTCTCATTAGTTATCTATTTTATATACAGGATCAATAGTGTATATGGGTCAAACCCAGTCTCCAAATTCCTCTCAGCCCCTGTATATCTTTTTGAATTATAGTTTTGTCCAGATATTTTCCCAGGAGTAGAATTGCTCAGTCATATGGTAATTCTATTTTTAGTTTTCTGAGGAACCTCCATACTGTATTTCATAGTGGCTACACCAACTTACATTCTCACCAACAGGGTAGGAGAGTTCCCCTTTCTTCACCCCCCCTCCAGCATTTGTTATTTGTAGACTTTTTAATGATGGCCATTTAGACTGCTGTGAGATGGTACATCGTTGTAGTTTTGATTTGCATTTATTTAATTAATAATTTAATTATCAAAAAACAATATTGAACATCTTTTCATGTGCCTATTGGCCATCTGTATGTCTTCTTTGGAGAAATGTCTTTAGCTCTTCTTCCCACTTTTCAATTGGGTTGTTTGCTTTTTTTGTTGTTGAGTTGTATGAGCTGTTTGTATATTTTGGAAATTAAGCCCTTGTTGGTAACATCGTTTGCAAATAGTTAATCCCATTCCGTAAGTTGTATTTTTGTTTTGTTTATGGTTTCCTTTGCTGTACAAAGGCATGTAAGTTTGATTAGATCTGACTTGTTTACTTTTGTTTTTATTTGTTTTGCCTTGGGAGACTGACCTAAGAAACATTAGTATAATTAATATCAGAGAATGTTTTGCCTGTGTTTTTCTTCTAGGAGTTTTATGATACATTCTTTTATATTTAAGTCTTTAGGCCATTTTGAGTTTATTATTGTGCATGATGTGAGGGTGGGTTCTAACTTCATTGATTTATATGCAGCTGTCCAACTTTGCCAGCACCACTTGCTGAAGAGACTGCCTTTTCCCTATTTTATATTCTTGCTTTCTTTGTCAAAGATTAATTGAACATGGGTGTGTGAGTTTATTTCTGGGCCCTCTATTCTGTTCCATTGATCTATATGTCTGTTTTTGTGCCAATGCCATGCTGTTTTGATTACCATAGCTTTGTAGTATTGGCTGAAGTCTGGAAGATTTATGCGACCTACTTGCTTCTTTTTCCTCAGGATTGCCTTGGCAATTCTAGTGCTTTATGGTTGCATATAAATTTTAGGAATATTTGTTCTAGTTTTATGAAAAATTCCATGAGTAATTTGATAGGGATAACACTAAATTTGTACATTTCTCTAAGTAGTATAGCCATTTTAACGATATAAATTCTTCCAATCCAAGAGCATGGGGTATCTTTCCATTGTTTGAAGCACCTTTAATTTCCTTTATTAATGTTTTATAATTCTCAGAGTATGTCTTTCACCTCCTTGGTGACATATTTAATTCTCATTTTATTCTGTGAACTTCCAGATGTTCAAGCTGGATTTAGAAAAGGCAGAGGGACCAGAAATCAAATTGCCAACATCCATTGGATCATAAAAAAAGTAAGAGAGTTCCAGAAAAATATCTACTTCTGCTTTATTGACTATGTCAAAGCCTTTGATTGTGTGGACCACAACAAACTCTGGAAAATTCTTAAACAGATGGGAATACCAGACCACCTGACCTGCCTCTTGAGAAATCTGTATAGGGACCCAAATAGGGAAAGGAGTACATCAAGGCTGTATGTTGTCACCCTGCTTATTTAACTTATATGCAGAGTACATCATGAGAAACACTGGGCTGGATGAAGCACAAGCTGGAATCAAGACTGTCGGGAGAAATATCAATAACCTCAGATATGCAGATGACACCACCTTTATGGCAGAAAGCGAAGAACTAAAGAGCCTCTTGATGAAAGTGAAAGAGGAGAGTGAAAAAGTTGGCTTAAAACTCAACATTCGGAAAATGAAGATCATGGCATCTGGTCCCACCACTTCATGGCAAATAGATGGGGAAACAATGACAGACTTTATTTTGGGGGGCTCCCAAATCACTGCAGATGTTGACTGCAGCCATGAAATGAAGACACTTGCTCCTTGGAAGAAAAGTTATGACCAACCTAGACAGCATATCAAAAAGCAGAGATGTTACTTTGCCAACAAAGGTGTATCTATTCAAAACTATGATTTTTCCAGTAGTCATGTATGGATGTGATAGTTGGACTATAAAGAAAGCTGAGCACTGAATAAATGATGCTTTTGAACTGTGATGTTGGAGAGGACTCTTGAGAGTCCCTTGGACTGCAAGAAGATCCAACCAGTCCATCCCAAAGAAAATCAGTCCTGAATATTCATTGGAAGGACTCATACTGAAGCTGAAACTCCAACACTTTGGTCACCTGAGGTGAAGAACTGACTCATTTGAAAAGCCCCTGATGCTGGGAAAGATTGAAGGTAGGAGGAGAAGGGGATGACAGAAGATGAGATGGTTGGATGGCATCAACGACTCAATGGACATGAGTTTGAGTGAACTCTGGGAGTTGGTGATGGACAGGGAGGCCTGGCGTGCCACATTCTGTGTGGTCGCAAAGAGTTGGACATGACTGAGCAACTGAACTGAACTGATACTACAGTTATAGTTTAGTAAAGGCAATACTAACATATTTATTAATAAGCTTATACATAAGTTCTAAAATTTAAGTGGCTTAACAAAGTAGAAGTTAGCTATTGTATTCATGTAACACATCAAGACTGGCAATCCTGATCTGTGTTGCTGATTTTTCTCCATGTGGAATTCAGGTGCTTGGCCTTTTTCCATCTCATGCTCTGCTTTCCTCCAAGGCAGGGGTTGGCAAATTATGTCATGTGGGCTAAATATGGCCCTCCACTTATTTTTGTAAATACAGTTGTACTGGAATTCAGCCTCAAATGTTTGTTTGTGTATTGTCCATCGTAGCTTTTGCACCCTAAAGGCAAAGTGGAGTAGTTGGGACAGACCATATGGCAACAAAGCATAACATATTTACTATCTATCCTTGTACATAGACAGTTTGCCAGCCTTTGCTCTAGGGTCCTTTTGTTATCTGCATTGAACCAGCAGGAATAAAAGAGGATGAAGAAGTTACAAACACTTCTTTAAAGCCTTAAATTAGAGAAGCCATATGTTTCTTCTACTTCCATTTCATTGGAAAATACTGGTCACGTGGCTGCAATAGACATGAAGGGTGCTGGGAGATGTAGTCCCTGGCTGAAAAGCTTCTTTCTAGCAACACCATGATACCGTGAGGGTGCAGCACACATTTTGGTAGGCAATTATTCATCTTTGCTACAGAATATCTAATCATAATCTTGAAAGCGAGCATAGAAACACACTTATTTAATTCCTACTCATCAAATGTGTGCTATGTTTTAGACATTATGTTGGGTTCTTAAAAAACAGAGATGAGTAAGGCTCAGTGAAATAAATAAAACCGCCATTTACAGATTTTTTTTTTCATCTTACTACAGGAAATTCAAATTAAGACAGTCATTTAGTATAATTGTGGAGGGAATAATGGACTGGTTGGGAATACTCTTGTTGGGAAAATCCCATAGATGGAGAAGCCTGGTAGGCTGCAGTCCATGGGGTCGCTGAGAGTTGGACACAACCGAGCAACTTCACTTTCACTTTTCACTTTCCACTTTCATGCACGGGAGAAGGCAATGGCAACCCACTCCAGTGTTCTTGCCTGGAGAATTCCAGGGATGGCGGAGCCTGGTGGGCTGCCATCTCTGGGGTCGCACAGAGTCGGACACGACTGAAGCAACTTAGCAGTAGCAGCAGCAGGGAATAGGAATGTGGTTTCTGTCTGGTCTTAGGTCAGTGCTGACCCAGATGTCAGCTGTTGGTTATTACTGAGTGGTGGGAATATCAAAGAATGGTTTGTTCAGATTCAAAGACTGGGATCAGAGACTGTCAGAGTTGGAGTTCAGGGGGCACCTGGGCATAGAGAACGAGGGCACAAGGGACCGTGCCGTGGGACTTACCAAGGGACTGTGCTAGCAACTAGAGGAGCCTGAAGAGGAAGATGACAGCAGAAAAGTGCGCTTCTGCTGGTGAGTTTGAGAGGCAGATAGGTTTGCCCATCGTGTCTTTGTAACTGAAGTTCCGTGCTTTTTCCCTCCAGTACTTCATACTACTCTCTCTTTCTTTGATGAAACTCACTTAAGTGTCTTGTTGCTCGTCAGTTGGAATAAGACATCTTTTCCCCTAAGAAGCACATGACTTAGTAGAGGAGAAAAATATACAAATAGATAGTTTCAATAAAATATGGTGATTCCCCTGAGGGTGTCATGCTCAGGTGCCTAATATCATGTGAGGAAGTGGTTTGATGTGTTAAGAATGACTCCCTAGAAGTGATGACATCTGAATTATATCTTGTAGATGAGTTGGATTAGGTAGAGGGAAAAGAATGAATAAGGAGAGAGGGTTGGCAAGGGAGATAGAATTGGAAAACCTACATAGACCTAAAGTAACATAATGATTTAGAGGAAATTAAAATTTCTGCAATTATTAAAACATATATAGTTTCAGAGGCAAAATATTAGAGTTTGGAGCTGAAACAATAAGCAAGTGTGAGATTACAGAGGTCCACGTAGACCATGTTGAAGACCTTCAGTTCAGTTCAGTCGCTCAGTTATGTTCGACTCTTTGCGACCCCATATCACAGCATGCCAGGCCTTCCTGTCCATCACCAACTCCCAGAGTTCACTCAGACTCACGTCCATCGAGTCAGTGATGCCATCCAGCCATCTCATCCTCTGTCGTCCCCGTCTCCTCCTGCCCCCAATCCCTCCTAGCCTCAGAGTCTTTTCCAATGAGTCCACTCTTCGCATGAGGTGGCCAAAGTATTGGAGTTTCAGCTTTAGCATCATTCCTTCCAAAGAACACCCAGGGCTGATCTCCTTCAGAATAGACTGGTTGGATCTCCTGTTGAAGACCTAGGATTCTATCATTTTGGTGATGAGGAGACATTGAAACATTGTATCTCTAGTTTGCATTTTTTCCTAATGGGACAAAATTAAGGCATTTAGAATAGGCACTGATGACTCCTCATGATAACTATAGTGTAAGGAAAAACATGGAAGATGCTGTATATTCCACTAAACAAATAAGATCAAAAAGCAAAATCCCCAGTAAGCTCCTGATTACTAGTAGCATTCTTATTTTGGCCGTGGCTCAGCTAAGGTCAGGGAAAACCAAGGGTATTCTTTTCCTTGAAATTATGAAAGGTGGGAATATATTTTGAGGGATCTTCTAGGCTCTCTAAATATTGTATATCTCATGTTTTACCTTCAAGCATGCTTCTCTCGGTTGTTCTGGGCCTTGTCTTACATACAACAAATTAAAAAGCAATCTTTTCCTTGTGGGAGGGAGTAGAAATCCACCCTGGAATTCTGGATGAGCCATTTGTTATCTGTTTACCCTTAAAAATAAGTTTTCTTTTGGTCCAGCTTTGCTGGATGATGAAAGGCACTTTGAGCTTTTAGAGAAGGAACTCCTTTCCCTTTTTAGCAACTTCTCTTTATAGCAATGCTTTATTCCTATATTTCACTCCATCTTGCCACTCTTTCCGTTCTCAACTGTCATTGCCATTTGCTTTGGCAATAAATAAGGAATGAAAGGCAAAACAAAACAGCCTGCCACGGTTGCTGACAATGATAAGTCTGTGGGGAAAATTTTCAGAAACCTCAGAGAATAGACTTCAGTGGTTTCTCAGCCCACAGGTTTCAGCTGCACTGGAAACAATGGCTCTTCTGCCTACCTCCAAAAGACAAGATGAGACTTGGGCCTTGTTTTTTTTTTTTTCCTTCCAAGCTTCAGACTTGAGCAAACAATCTTGACTTAACCCACATGGAAAACTTGCAAACACAAACACATTCCTCCTCTCCTATTAGTGCTAGGATAAAAAGCAAACTTCAAATTAGTTAATGTTCATGTAGTTAAGTGGTTCCCTATTGACTGGGAAGATGTCAGTGAGGGAGCTGACTTGTAGAGGGGCTTTTGCTGTTGGGCCAAAGGCAGAATGAAAGCCCAAATTGCTCAAACCGCAAGAGAAAGGCTTTTGGGTTTTTTGTTTTTTGTCTTTTTAAAAGTATAAAGAACTCGTGTAGGTGGTACAGAACCTTGTCTATGGTGTATGCTAGCGTTCCCACTCCACATGGCACATCTGGGTGGCATGTGAAAAATGGAGGCAGACTTTTGGGAAGGGCCCATTCTGTGCCTTGTCATGGCCTGTGAGTATTTATGGATCAGCCCCTTATAAGAGTGCTTGACGCCACCGCATAGTTTTATTGTTTGTCAGATTGAAATCTAGATCCAAGCTCATTCCTTGGCCCTCTGAAAAGAATGTCTAGGCTTTCAGCAGTGATGTGGCCACATCATTCCTCTTGGAAGACATGACCCTCGTGTTCCACAAGCAGGACTGTCTATGCATCCAGTCTGAGAAACAAATCAGTTGGGAACTGAACAGTCCTTACAGCAAGAATCTTGGAACAGCACCAGCTGGTTTGCTGGAGTTAAGCCGTTTCATCCTCATACCTGTAGTAAAGTGAGCATTTAAGGAAAATTCAGGATGACACTATTCCTGGTAATTAATAAAAGCAAGCAAACAAGCAAACAAACAAAAAAAACACCCAGAAAATACCAACTACTTTGAACAAGTTGGAAATTGGGTTAGAAGCTATAAGTTGGAGACCATCTTTGGTTTAGTACAATATCGGCAACGAAGAGAATTAGGTTTAATGCCAGAAAAGTTTCTTCTCTAATGAATCACCACATTCATCCTGAAATACCACTGTTAAGTCATAGATATCATAGGGATTTTAACTATCTTCCCATCGAGTGTCCATGATGGACAACAAGGAGATGGATAGCTAGATATTTAAGTTTGCTGTAATTCAAGATGAATTTCACGTGTGTGCCTGTATACATGTGTATTTGTGTGTTTTTGCACTTTTCTCAAAAGTGGGAAGGCAATGGCATCCCACGTCAGTACTCTTGCCTGGAAAATCCGATGGACAAGGAGCCTGGTGGGCTGCAGTCCATGGGGTTGCTAAGAGTCGGACACGACTGAGCAACTTCACTTTCACTTTTCACTTTCATGCATTGGAGAAGGAAATGGCAACCCACTCCAGTATTCTTGCCTCGAGAATTCCAGGGATGGGGGAGCCTGGTGGGCTGCCGTCTATGGGGTTGCACAGAGTCGGACAAGACTGAAGCGACTTAGCAGCAGCAGCACTTTTCTCAACAGAAGATCCATTTCTTTCTTCAGCTTTCCAATGACTTTGTAAACCTTAAATATTGAGCAATATTGCTAGAGTATTGGGGAAGAAAAAGACTTCAGAAATATCTGGTCTGGTGCTTTTCAACATGCTCAAATTTTTGTGTTCATGAGATTCACTTGAGATGCTTATTTAAAAAAGGATTCCAGAGTGCCAGCTCTACACAGGCTGATTTAGTAGATCTTAGAAGGGGTACCCAGAGTTCTGCTTTTTAATAAGAACTTCAGAGATCATAAGCCACATGCGTGGGCCAAAGGTCATACTTTGAGTGCCAAGTGAACTTGAGATACGGGGGAAGTGTGATTGTCAAGTGCACAAGATTGGTGGCAATCATTTTCCCTTCAGACCAGAGGAGGCTTTTTCTGCTTCACATGTTGAGCTTCCATGTAAGACTTCACTTGAACAAAGGCTAAAAAAATGGCATGGAAGTCACTGACATCCCAACACCTTTACGTTACGGAAGAGGAAAATGAGACCCAGAGAGATAAAGTGACTATGCCAAGATCACAGTCTCTTTTAGTGGCAGGATTGAAGCAAGAACCTCATCCCCCTGATTTCTTGTCCAGCTCTTTTCCATTGTGGATGAATCTCCTTAAAGCCACATACTTCAGTTGAAACACCAAACTCTTCTTAGCATATTATCTAGGAAGGAAAATAAGAAGGTTAAGCTTATCCAACCAAATATGGAAGCCTTCCTGCCTGGGAATGTTTCAGTCAGAAGAGAACTGAGTCACCGGGAAAGCCTGGGTGAGGCAGCTCTGGGAGCCTAATGGAAGAAGGCAACTGAATGGAGCACATGTGACTGAAAACGTCTTCACCATTTTGTCTAGTGTCAGACTTGGCACCAAAGAGATATTGTCTCCACAACATTCCCAAGAAAATGATTTAGTGTTAGGCCACCCTGTGACTTCTTTTATTCATCTCTAAATGTAAGTCTTTTCTTTGGTTGGGTTATTATCTGGCAATTAATGGCTTCAAGGTGATTTTTCAAAGTTGGCTTTAGAATTTCCAGTGTGGAATGCAGTTCCAGCTCAGCATAATGGTGGGGAGGGGGAACATTTGGCATCCCTCACAGAATTTAGAATTATGTTCATTTAGGAAAGTGAATTTCAAAAGTCTTCAAAGCTCAGTCAAGGTAAGTCTGGGTGGTGATATCAATTATCTAGGCTGACAGGAGTTGTAAAACCAGTCTGAAATTATTTGCCAACCTCTCTCATGGTTTCTGATGTTGTTGCATACTGACTTATGAAAACAGTTTCTTTTCTTTGTTCTCAGTATCCATTTTGGGTTCTGGCCAGTATTGAGAACTAGAAATTTCAAGGCTGGTTTACAAAACTATTATATCAAACTTTAAAAAGAAAAAAAAAAAACTTCAAAAGCTATTAATTTGGAATTTGTAGTGAAGTGCTATTCATCCAGGAGGCAAATCAACCTCTTTAAAAAAAGAATATTTTATACAGTTTTGTGCAATGACTACTGACATTCAGAACCCTGGGGCCCTGCAAAATCCTGAGGTATTTAACTCATCCAATGAAGATTCCATTGTAATCAGTTGCTTTTTTAGTGCCAACTGCATATTTTATTGTGTCAAGGAGGTCCTAGCATCGAGGTCCTAGCAGGGACATGTCCAGCCAATTTTGACTTGTCAGAGCCTGTCCCAGCACCTGGAGGGATGTACACACTAGTCTCTTTCTTTGAATAAACAAGAAGGTAGTTGGGAAAAGGAAAGCACTGGACCAGACACAAGAGGATTTCACCCTGATGTCAAAGAGTTGAGTGTATGGGTTTGTGAGGTGGATGAGGCTATGAAAGAAGATGGGATTTACCCCAGAGCAGCCGTATGAAGTTAGTCCCTTCTGGGGCAGAGCCAGACCTTTAGGAAGGTGGGGCAATGTGCTGAATATCTGATGTTCATGGCTCTTCCAGATTGACTCTCTGCCCTTTCCTGTCCTGCTCTGAACTCCAGAGCTGACTTTGGTTGGGCTCCTTTTGTCCTCTGGCTTCCAGCTGGGTTTGGTTGGGGCATTGCCTGACCAGCAGGTAGGAGCAGAGCGCGATCAAGTGATTACCACTCTAGTTCCATCCAGATCCTCGGGCAGAGTGTTTCCCTCCTGTAAAGCCGTATGTCTCCTGCTCTGGTAGGTCGGGTTCTTTACCTCTAGCGTCCCTTTGACGCCTCCCTTAAATAAAGACCATGGTAATTCTATCAGTTGTTCTTCTCTGCCCCACTCACTCTGTGTCTCCGGACTCCCTGGTAACTCGTTTGTCACACTGCTTCAGGCCCAGGCCTGGGCATGGTCATCCTCTGTCCCTCGGCTTGGGGTAGTGCACTGTTCCGTGCAGTTTTCCTGTATGTTCACCATTCCAGCAAGAATCCTTTTATTAAGTTCACTTTAATTTTCCCAGTCTGAGTGTGTCATCTGTTTCCTGCAGGTGTGTAGTCACTAATGAGTCAGTGAAATGAATGGTGTCTCATCGACAATCAGGTCAGATACTGAGAGCATATGAGGTAGCAAAGCTCTGGGCCTTAACATGGACAGGAGGAAGCAGTTTTCTGTCACTGACGTGAGCGGATGATTTCTCTGGGCCCCAGTCATCCTTTATTTGTTAGAAAGTGTTTAGGGCACTGTCACTGTCCGTTTAGCCCTGGCATCTTGAGATGAACTGGCTTGCTCAAATGAGGGCAAACAACGCTCTGTTTTCAGAACTCAGAGTCTCCACTTGCCTGCTTCACTCAGATCCCAATTTCTCAGCTTCTGCAATCTCTTCTTCTGTCTCAGCGTTCATTGTGCATTTTTTTTTCGATTTAATTTTCTGGCTGTGCTGGGTCTACATAGCTGCCCAGGCTTTTCTCTAATTGTGGCTAGCAGGGGCTACTCTAGTTGTGGTGCGCAGATTTCTCTGAGTGGTGGCTTCTCCCGTTGCAGAGAGCTGGCTCTAGGGTGCACAGGGCTTCAGTAGTTGTAGTATGAAGACTCAGTAGTTGTGGCTCTTGGGCTCTAGGACACAGGCTCAATAGCTCTGATGCATGGGGCTTAGTTGCTCCACTGCATGTGGGATCTTCCCAGATCAGGGTTCAAACCCATGTCTCTTGCTTTGGCAGGAGGATTCTTTACCACTGAGTCATCAGGCAAGTCCTTACAGTTCAGTTTTATTCTTAGCTTACCTTTTGATTAAGGACTGTTTGGACTGATATCCTGGCTTGACCTTGATACCTTTCCAAGACACAATTTGGGCATAGCTTGGAGATATTGTGAGTTTAATTTCCAGACTATTGCAATAAGTGCATATTACAGTAAAGTGTGTTACATGAAATTTTCGGTTTCCCAGTACATGTAAAAGTTATGTTCACACTACACTGTAGTCTATTAAGTGTTCGATATGTCTAAAAATATAATGTATATATGTTAAAAATACCTTATTGCTCAAAAATGTATCATTTAAGCCTTGAGCAGGTTGTAACTTTTTTGTTGATAGAGGGTCATATCTTATTGTTGATGGCTGTTGGCTGATCAGGGTGGTGGGTGCTGAAGGTTGGGATGGCTGTGGCAATTGCCTAAAATAAGATAGCAATGAAATTTGCCATATCAATTGGCTCTTCCTTTCACAAATAATTTCTCTATAACATAAAATGTTATTTGATAGCATTTTATCAACAGCAAAACTTCTTTCATAATTAGAGTCAATTCTCTCAAAATCTGCCTCTGCTTTATAAACTAAGTTTATATAATGTTCAAATTTCATTGTTGTGTTTTCAATAATCTTCAAAGCATCGTCACAGAAGTAGAACCCATCTCAAGAAACCACTTTCTTTGTTCATCCACAACGAGCAGCTCCTCATCCATTAAAGTTTTGTAATGAGATTATAACAATTCAGTTAATCTTCAGGCTCTACTTCTAATTCGAGTTCTCTTGCTATTTCTCTTACGTCTGCAGTTACTTCCTCCACTGAAGTCTTGAACTCCTCAAAGTCATCCATGTGAGTTGGAATCAGCTTCTTCCAAACCTCAGTTAATATTGATACTTTAACCTCTTCCCCTGAATCATGAATGTTCTTGACCTGCCAAGGTCCATCACTCTCCGTCGCAGCTATAGCTTTATGAAATATATTATTTTAAATAATAAGACTTGAAAGAAGAAATCACTCCTTGATCCATGGGTTGCAAAATGAAAGGTCTGTTAACAGGCATGAAAACGATATTAATCTCATACAAATCCATTAGAGTTTTGGGTGACCAGGTGTATGGCCAGTGATCAGTGATATTTTGAAGTGAATCCTTTATTTGAGCAGTAGGTCTCAACAGTGGGCTTAAAACATTCAGTAAACCATGTTGTAAACAGTTGAACTGTGATTCAGGCTTTGGTGGTCCATTTACAGAGCACAGGCAGAGTAAATTTAGCACATTAAAAAAATTTTTTTTAAATTTTTAATTGGAGGATAATTGCTTTACAATGTTGTGTTGGTTTCTGCTATACGACATCAAAAATCAGTCATAACTGAATACATATCTACATATACAGAGAGCACAGGAAAACTACATTTAGCATAATTCTTAAGGGCCTAGGATTTTCAAAATGGTAAATAATATTGGCTTCAAGTTAAAGTCACTAGCTGCATAAGCCCCTAATATGAGAGTCAGCTTTTCCTCTGAAGCTTCAAAACCAGGCTTTGACTTCTCCTCGGTAGCTATGAAAGTTCTAGATGACATATTCAAATTGAAAACCTGTTGTGGAGTGTAGTCACTTTCATTAAGTCGTCTACATCTTCTGCATGACTTGCTGTAGCTTCTGCGTTATTGCTCACTGCTTCATCTTGCACTTTTATTTCATTGGGACAGCTTTATTCTTTAAACTCCATGAAACAACCTCTTCGAGCTTCAAATTTGTCTTATGCATCTTCTTTGACTTTCTTAAACTTCACAGAATTGAAGAGTTTTAGGGCCTTTCTCTGGATTAGATTTTGATTTGATTTTCTATCCAGACCACTAAACACTTTCTCCATATCAGCAGTTAGGCTGTTTCAGTTTCTTATCTTTCACTGGAATAGCACTTTTAATTTTCTTCAAAAAAAACTTTTCCTTTGCATTCATGACTTGGCTAAGTAGTACCGGAGACCTAGCTTTCAGAATATCTCAGCTTTCGACATGCCTTCCTCACTACGTTTAATCATTTCCAAATTTTGATTTAAAGTGAGAAACATGTGAATCTCTTTCATTTGAACATTTATAGACCATTGTAGGGGCATTAACTGTACTAATTTCAATGTTGCTGTGTCTCAGGGAATAAGGAGACCTGCGGAGAGGGAGAGAGAAGGGGGAACAGCAGATTGGTAGAGCAGTCAGAATACACACATTTATCAAGGTAATCATCTTGTATGGGCACAGCTCTTGGTGCCTCTCCCCAAATTAAAATAGTAACTTCAATGCTCATCAACCAGAAATCACCATGACAAATATAATAACAAGAAAAAGCATGAAATAGCTTGAGAATTACCAAAATGTGACCTAGAAACATAAAATAAACAAGGGCGGTTGGGAAAACGGTGCTGATAGATTGATGCAAGATTATCACAAACCTACCCTTTGCAATATCAAAACAAGCAAACGGTCAAAACAACCTAAAACCCATTGTATCTGTGCAGTGCAGTAAAGTGAAGTGCACTGAAACAAGGTACAGCTGAGATAGCTACTAATGCTTAGTGTTTGTTGCACTCTTACTATCTTCAGGCATTTTGATAAATGCTTTATATTCTTGGTCTCACTTAATCCACACCACAGCATGATGATGTAGCATTATTGTTATTATTATGGTGATTGATGATATGGTGATGAAGATGATGCCCATTTTACAGAAGAGGAAGAAGCTAAGACTTGAAAGGTCACATGACTAAAGAGCAGCAATGTTACAACTTAAACTCAGGTCAACCCAGACTGAAAAACTGCTTCAGGTATTTTGAGTTTGGCTCCCCAACTTCTTCTACAAGAAGGTGAAAAAAAAAAGCCCAGGCCCTGTATGTTTGCCTTAGTTTGTCCCTAAGGGAACACTTTCAATATATAACTACAGTTTAGTTATACTGTATGACCATAATATCCTGAAAGTAATAAGAAATATGGGAAAGTGGGTAACAGTGATGGTTTGGGGATCACACCAGAATTTTCCTTGCTTTGAGCCAGATGAAAGAAAAGTTTGTGATGGAGACTTGTATTTTAACATGTAAGTATTGAGCCATTCATTCATTCAATTTAATTCAGCACACTTTAAAAAATCTTCTATTATGGGCTGGCTGCTAGGAATACAAAGATGGATACAATACAGTATTTGCCCCCAAGGGGCTAAAGTGAAAGTGAAGTTACTCAGTCGTGTCCGACTCTTTGCGACCCCATGGAATGTAGCCTATCAGGCTCTTCCATCCCTGGGATTTTCCAGGCAAGAGTACTGGAGTGGGTTGCCATTTCCTTCTCCAGAGGATCTTCCCAACCCAGGGATCGAACCCAGGTCTCCCGTGTTGTAGGCAGATGCTTTACCATCTAAACCACCAGGGAAGTCAAGTCAAGGGGCTAAAAGCCAAGTGAAATAAATCAGTTTGGGACTAGATAAGTAGAATCTAGTTCCTACAGGTTTTGAGACCACTTTTCATTCCAGACATGAATGCAGCTCTATATAAACTCTTTGGAAGTAGGTAGTCGTGTAAAATATAAGGGCAATACTGTTACTTAGAATGACATCTGGAATCAGTACATGTACATGAGCAGTGTATTAAACTTTACCATATAAGCAGAACCAATAGGATATTATATGATTTGCTTTATGGAATTGGCTCACATGATTACGGAGGCTGGCAAGTCCTATATATGAAGGGTGGGTTGGCAGACCAGAGGCCCAAAGACCCAATGCGGCAGTTCAAGCCTGAAGGCCCTGTGCTACAGAATCCCCTCTTGCTTAGGGGAGGCCAGTCTTTGGTTCTATTTAGATCTTCAGCTGATTGGATGCGGCCAGTCACATTATGGAGGGCAATCTTGCCTCCATAAAGTCTACCAATTTAAATGTTAATCTCATTCAAAAGAGTATCATAGAAACATCCGGAATAATATTTGATCACATATCTTGGCTCAGTTAAGCTGACATACAATTTACCGTCACAAGCAGCAGAAGGAGACTCAGGAACTAACACGATCAGTAAAACCTGGATTCTGGAATCTCCAGAGCCCTTTTTCTCCTTACTGTAAGGTAGAGAGCAGTGCTAGATGTAAATAATCCAATTAAGCAGGGTAAGCATGAGACCATGTAATCAGAAGAGAAAGTTCTTGGCTTCTACACTGAACTCTTTCTTACTTGCATCCCTGTGTGTGTGTGTGTGTGTGTGTGTGTGTGTGTGTGCATGCATGCTTAGTCACTCAGTCATGTTCAACTCTTTGCAGCCCTATGGACTGTAGACTTCCAGGCTGCTCTGTCTATTGGATTTCCCAGACAAGGATACTGGAGTGGGTTGCCATTTTCTTGTCTAGGGATTTTTCTGACCCAGGGATCGAACCTGCGTCTCTTGCATCTCCTGCATTGCAGGCAAATTCTTTACCACTGAGCCACTAAGGAAGCCCCCATCCCCGTCCTTACCTTCCCTCACTAGGATATTCTGCTGTTCTGCTAGGACAGCCAGACATTATCTCTTGTTGACCGATGTCTAGATCTGCATCTGGCAAAGAATAATTCATTATTGTAAAGATTTACTAAACTATGTCTAAATCAAGTACCATATCTATCATATTAATCAATCCATTTATTTATTCTTTTATCCATTCATTTAACAAATCTTTACTGAGAAAGTACTCAATGACGAGAACTTTGCTAGGTCTGGGAATACAGCATCAAACAAGATGGATATAGTTCTGGTCTTTGTGGAGTGTATTGCCCTTGAGGAAAGATAGATAATAAACCAGTAGCTGATCAAATAGTTGCTTTATTATAATTGTGATACATAAAAGTGTGATACATACATACATATATAATTGCAGTACAAAAATAAAATAATTACTTTATTACAGTTGTGATGAAAAAATACAAGGTACAATGAGAGGATATAACAATGATGAGTAAAAGCAGCAGACACTGAGAGCAATCTTCAAACTTATTTCCTTATATCCCAGTGCAGCTCACAACATCTTCCTTTATATAATACTCCGTATTCTTTCTGTTTATGACTTGAAACATATGAACATGGCGATTCTTGAAGCTATGTGTTGAAAATGACAGAACTAACACAGAGACGCTGGGGTTTCTAAAACCCCACATAGAAGGCTACCCACCAAGTATCAGAATTGTATTTTTACATGTAAGAGATGAATTTATACTGGGGTGTGTATGTGTGTGTATATATATATATATATATATATAAAATATAAATGTTGGTATATGTTTATTCTGAATCTAGAATTACCATACAGAGAATAATTCTGCAATTATGATTCCACATTAACTTGAAATGTAGAGCTATCTGTAACAAATATTTAAAATAGGTGATACTGACCTCTCAGTAATGTGTTAGGTAGTCAGGAAACTCTCAAAGGTTGGAAAAATGGAGGCCCATGCTATAAATTTGAGCAAGATAAATGTATTGCCTGTGATAATTTGAAAGCACAAGATGAGCGTATTGAGCCTGTGGTTTCAGTTCTCAATTGGGGGTGACTTTGCATCCCAGGGATATTTGGCAATGTCTAGAGATATTTTTGTTTGTTATAACTAGAGATGAAGGTGATGTTACAGAATTGTAGTGAGTAGAGGTTAGGAATGCTACTAAACATCTTATAATGAGTAGGATAGATCCTTTCAATATGTAATTATTGATCTAAAATGTCAACAGTGGTGCGGTTGAAAAATTCTGTCTAGGTGATGTAGCTGAAAAGACTCAGAATAATCATGTAAATTAGATTTTACTTCCTCCTTTCAAGAAAAATAAAGAGAAATCCAGAATAGTTGGATAGTTGTCAGACAATAAGAGAATATTGAGAATCTCAAATTTTGGTCCTCTAAAAAATCCTGTCTGAAAACCCCAAACCATAATAAATGAGATCTAAAGAGGCTTTGAGTCACATTGTCCGATTTATACAGTACTCTGGAGCGAAGACTAGATTAAAGGTGTGAGGCTTCCCCAAGTCTCTGTCTCTAATTTTGGCTGGTCTCAAGATATGTACTATTAAGTTGAGAAATATTACCCTGGGAGCTTCAAAAATAAAGACTCAAGTCAGCCTTGAGAATTTTATCTAGGAAAGAACTTAGGACATGATTATTAGAATGTAGAACTGATTGGAAACTAGATTAGAAGTCTATCAGGTATTTGAAGGAAAGGCATTGAGAAGGAAATTATCTTTGATAAACCAGAAAGTATTACCTTAATGAATAATTACTTATAAGGATTTCAAGACAATGTCTTTGCAGAAATAGCATTTAAACTGAGTCCTCAAAGATAAAACGGAACAATCAACAAGTTAAAGGAATAGAGCTTTGTGTACACCATGATGCCAGGAACTGAATGAGAATTAGACTAATTGAGGTATAATAAATTAAAGGGAGTATGATGATAGGTGATACTACCATGTATGGACAAAAACATAAAGGACTTCAGAAGCTATGGTGAGAATTTTGTTACCTTGTATCTTTCTAGAAAATTGCCCATTTCATCTAAGTTATCTAATTTTTTTGACATAGAATTGCTCATAGCATTTCCTTATAATAAAAAAAATTTTTTTAGCAGTTTGTATATGTTATTCTACTGCCTTCTGTCTTCATAGCATCTGATGAGTTAGCTGTTAATTTTATTGAGACTCCTCAGTACGAGTCATTTTTACTATTTTCAAGATTCTTGCTTTGTCTTTGACACAGACACACATAGAGGAAGGACCTTGTGAAGACAACATGGAGAAGAAGCTTATCTACAAGCCAAGGAGAGAGGTTTGGAAAAAACAAGTCCTACTGACACCTTGATCATGGACTTCTAGCTTCTAGAATGTGGAGAAGTACATTTTTGTTTAAGCCACTGAATCTGTAGTATTAGTTATAGCAACCCAAGCAAACTAGATGGAGAAGGAAATAGCAACCCACTCCAGTATTCTTGCCTGGAGAATCCCATGGACGGAGGAGCCTGGTGGGCTACAGTCCACGGGGTTGCAACGAGTCAGACACGACTGAGAGAATTCACTTTCACTTTCATGCAAACTAGCAAATTAATATGAAACCTGACATAAGCTTCATGCAATTCAATTCTCTTCTGGGTTGTAATTTTCTTGTCTGCTAGATCAAAACTAAGTGTTTATGTTATCATATAAAGAACAGCAAAGAAAATCAAAACCCTGCTCTTAACTGATCTACCTATTTTAGGAAGTGTCTGCTTTTTACAACTAAGTGGATGCAGACTTATAAAATACAATCCTGTTCTACTCTCTTAAAAAAATAGGTATAAATTTTCTGAGGAGACATTTCATTTGACTTAATGATGTTTACTTTGCAAATAATCATTCACCCGGAATATTGCTGATGGTCACTTGATTTATTTTTACTACCCTGATGAAAGCAAATTTGGTTAGTTAGTTTATACTTGTTGTTGAGTCAGAATGCTTTGATCTATAGTTTTTCAGATAAGATACATTGGGAAAAGAAACTAAGACAAGGGGTTGAGTCCCACCCAACTCTGTTACTGAGTTTATTAACTACTTTGTAACATGGCATTAATCTCATAGTTGCCTTGCTTAGTTATTCATTCATAATTCAATAAATAAATAAGCGTTGACTACCTCGTGCTTAACTGGCACTGTACTAGAGGCTGGTGACTCAGTGGAGAATTAAACCAGGTCTGTGTCCTTGGGCAACTTATAGACATTTGCCAAAGAAATGCACAAATGTAAAGTTTCAAGTTTGGTAACTCCTACAAGAAGAGAATTATGATGCTTTTAAAGTTTATCATAGGGATGTGGGCAGTAGGCGAGGAGGAGGGGATTTGACCTAATCAAGGTGTTTGAAGGTCTCCCTGGGGAAGCGATAACTGAACTGAGATGTGACAAAATGAATCAATACTGATTAGGTCATTGGCTTCCCTGGTAGCTCAGTAAAGAATCTATCTGCAATGCAGGAGACTAGAGTTTGATTCCTGAGTCAGGAAGATCCCCTGGAAAAGGAAATGGCAATCCACTCCAGCATTCTTGCCTGGAAAATCCCATGAATGGAGGAGCCTGGTGGGTACAGTTCATGGGGTCGCAAGAGTTGGATACGACTTAGTGACTAAATCACTAACAAAGAGAAAAAGGCAATGGATATATATATGTATACAGTACTGTTTACTTACGGTTATTTAATAAACAGAGACTGACTCAGCTTTTTTAATCTAGTCAGTAAAGTTATAGCACATTTTATAATACCCATCTGGAATAAATCTTTCCCAACTTGAAGTTGATTTACCCTGAAAAATTTAGACTTTTAAAGTAATTGCCAACTGTCACATTCACGAGAAGAACTAGTAAAAAAAAACAACAAAAAAAACTCGATGTAAATCATGGCTTTTTTACATTTTCCTTAATCTTATTGCTATTTTCCATTCTCTACCTATATTAAAAATAACTTTTATATCTACTATATTTCTCATGTTAAACCTGAATTAATGGAATTCTTTCTGTTTCCTATGTAAGGCATTGGAGAGTTAATTCTTTTCATCTTACTCCTACTCAGTTTAAAACCCTTGTAATAATGTACTTTATTTCTGACAGCTTCTGATCAGTAAACTGCATACTTCAAAAAAGAACTATCTGAATCAAAAAGATACTATCCAGCAACAAACCAGCTGATTCCCTAATACCAGGCAATTAAATAATGACTATCCAAACTTAATAAAGCACTATTTTCCCCTCAAGGGAGGATATAAAAAGATACCCACCTATTTCTGCTCCTTTCATATAACATAGCTGCTTTCCCATCTGAACAGAAACCAAGTCAGCACTGTGGGTTAAGCTCTTTTAACTGAGAGCAAACTGAACCCAGATGTAAATTGGGGAAGGTGGGCCAATTTAGCTTTTGGTCTTGGCAGTGCTAAAGGGCAATTTTTTTTCAAAGATTTATAGTACCTGGCAACTTTGGGCCAGGCTATAAAGTTCAAGCTCATAAATGTTCATTAGCAATTCTCTGATAATTGCTTTGACATCAATTTTCTAAATGGACACAAAACTTAAATTGTCTCATTATTTCTTCCTTCTGGTATGTGTGTTTGCACTACACAGATACTACACAGCTGGATTTCAGATCATTCTGGACTGGTTTAACTGAATACTTCTTAAAATAGAAAAGAAATTCAGACTTTTCATATCTGAGCAATTCTGAGGCGGAGATGATTTGATGGGTCTTTTGACAGGCCTAATTTTGAAAGGTGTGAATAAAAGTGCCCCTGTAGAGAAACAGAATGGATGAAGCAAATGTTTGACATGATAATATAGCTGGAATGAGGTAGAATCCTTACCTCAGATCTAGCGGCTTAAACTTAGCAATTACTAGGATCTAACTGCTGAGTTCATAATGCTGGAGTGTTTGGAAAATATGGAGACATAGGTGAAAGTCCACTTGCATTGAAAAGAGAGAGATTTTAAGATCAATAAACAGCACTTAGTTGAAACCACTAATGAGCTACACAACATGTCTCAGAAATCACAAGTTTATTTTGCTTTTGTGAGAAATCGGAATAACTTGTGGTTGAGGCTGTCAACACGCTAGACCGCAATCCTGTGGCAGCCTCTGATCTTTCTAGTGCCTGAGAAGTGTAAAGTTCCAAGACAAGGGCAGAAGCCCTGTCATCCGAAGCACGCAGTTCATCAGCTTCACGATAGAAAACAACTTGAGGCGTATCATCTTAAAACACCAAGGATGTAACTTTACAAAAACCAATTTCTTGATGTTCTTCCACTCTTCCAACACTCCCACATTTTAAAGAAAAATATATTCTCCTGCAAAGCTGGCACTTTGAAAGTATGGAACGCAGCATTTCACTCTAGTCCCAACCCTTTTTTCTCTTTTGTGAATTAACGAATATACTTAAGAATTTTTTGTGTGTGTGTGTAGCGGGAGGTAACAGGGTAGGGAGAGAGAAAATAAAATGGAATAAAGAGAATTTGGTTTTATTCTTCTGTTTGGTATTTAGTTAAGGCTTGAATAGTTTTGGGGGGTTCTTTCATTTCTCTGTCACAGATTTATCTTCAAATCATCATAATTCTTAGCTATACTTGGAACAATATGAGTGCCCTCTGGTGGACAAAATGTCATTTTAAAGTTTTGTATATATGGACTGAACAACGTTAAGTATGGAGAAAATAAGTCTTATGTTTCAAATGTCTCTGCTGAACTACTGAAATCCCTAGAAAATTAGTTCCTTATGTTCTAGGGTGGTGACAGCTATGAAAATAGTTACATGAAATACAGGGATAAAAGGCAAGTGGGGTTGGCACTCCAGAACCTATTTGCCACCAAAATAGTGTCTTGGCACTATACATAGTTTGGATCCTGAACAGGGAAATCAGATGTCTAAGGAAAGGCTAACAACCCTACTTCTTGACCATCAATGCAAAGATCTGAAATGCTCTCATTAAGAATAAAACACTATTGACACAACTTGGGTACAAGCAAAGGATCTGAAAATCTGTAAGCATTAGCATTTAGTGGTTAGAATTCAAAAAAGAAAGGAGGAAGGAAGGAAAAAGGAAGAGAAGGAGGGAGGAAGAGAAAAGAAGGAAAGGAACAATGAAAGGAGGACGAAAGAAAGGCTACATGGGTTGTGTAACTCATTCCCGTGCCTAATGAGTGTGGAGGACGAAGCCAACACAGGTCTTTCGGGCTCATAAAGCATGCTTCTTCGTTGCTTATACAGATACCGTGTATGCTCTGTTGGAGGTTGACATGCTAAAGGCAGATTGTCTGGTTCTTCTTTTTGAATCTCTTCAATTTTTGACTTAAGACAAAGATAGCAATCTGATTGAAGATTCACCAAACTGATCAAGTCCAAAGATTGTGGACGGTGGTTCATTAATAAATGCTTAACAACTGGCCAGAAAAGTCCAGCTCTGTAACATTTGCCAATTTCCATGGTGTAAATAATCGCATCATGATTGATTTCAGGCTACCAATGCAGTATCACTGAACATATCATTTGGAAGAGAAAAAAACAATTGACTTTCACAAACTGGTATTAGGCAGCTCCAACACATCATTACATAGAGGACTTTTAATAATTTTTTCTGTAACTTTGACACTTTGAGCCATGAAGATATATTACTTTTGTAATAAGGAAAGAAAAACTCAAATAAAAGTTATTTGAAAAGTTGACCTCCATCGAAGAAACTGATAATAAAATGTGTCTTTTGTATTGACACGTGTTCCATATGATACATCCCAGTCTTTAGTGCTGTCTAAATTGTTTCCAAACTTACTATGTCATTGGCATTTTGTAAAAAGTCTATAAAGTCTACATACTACCACTTGATGGAGAAAGAATATGAAGACCAAGAAAGTTGCAGCAATATATAGAAATGCCCTAGAATTCTAGTTTTCTAGTTGCTAATCCAGTGATTTGTTGTTTTACATGGATATTCAAAAGAAAATTAGCCACTGAGATTTGTGAATTCTAACTGCATTCAGAGTTTTCATTCAACAATAATGTTTATGCTGGTCACTGCTTTGAATAGAGTTATCTATAGCTATCTCTTCAAGAGACTTCTGACTTCACAAAGTAATTCATGCCCACATAATGCTATGCTATCAGTGCTAGGGTCCAAAATAATTACAAAACCCACTACCCCTCCCTAGCCTCCATGGACCTAGAAAATAAGAGTAGAATCTGATTCTATTTTCCATTCCATTTTCCATTTGTCTCATTCTCTTGTTAGTTCACTCAATGTTGATAGAATCCTTGATAGCTCATTTCTGCTGATGATCCTTACATCCCTGGGCTTAAGAAACTCAAGTGACTAGTTTCAGTATTTTCTAGGCTATCCCAAAGAACTAAACCATGTGAAAATCAATAGCTAAAGATATCTATAAAGGTATAGATATACTTTTTCAGATTCTTTTCCGTTATAGGTTATTATAAGATATTGAATATAGTTCCTTGTGCTATACAGTAGGACCTATTGTTTATCTATTTTTATACACAGTAGTATGTATCTATTAATCACAGGTTCTTAATTTACCCCTCCTCCAACCCTCTCTCCTTTGGTAACCATAAGTTTGTTTTCTATGTCTGTAAAAATCTTTCTGCTTTGTAAATAAGTTCACTTGTATCTCTTTTTAGTTTCCACATATAAGTGATATTGTATTGTACTTGTGGTCCTCTGACTTACTTTCCATATATGATAATCTTTTGGCTCGTGCATGTTGCTGCAAATGGTTTCATTTCATTCTTTTTTTTTTTAAGGCTGAGTAATGTTTTATTGTATATATATCCCATATCTTCTTTATCCATTCATCTATTGATGGACCCTTAAGCTGCTGCATATCTTGGCTATTGTAAATAGTGCTGCTACCTCTATGAACACTGGGATACAAGTATCTTTTTGAACTGGAGCTTTTCCCTGATGTTTGCCAACAAGTGGGATTGCTGGATATATGGTAGCTCTATTTTTAGTTTTTTTAAGAACCCCTTGAGCCTGGTAGGCTACAGTCCATGGGGTCGCAAGAGTCAGGCATGACTGAGCGACTTCGCTTAGACTGTTCTCCATAGTGGCTGCACCAGTTTACTATCCCAGCCACAGTGTAGGAGGGTTCCCTTTTCTCCACATCCTCTCTAGCATTTATTATTTGTAAACTTTTTGATGATGGCCATTCTGACTGGTATGAGGTGATTTCTCACTAGAGTTTTGATTTGCATTTCTCTAATAATTAGTGATGTTGAGCATCTTTTCATATGCCTATTGACCATCTGTATGTCACCTTTGGAGAAATGTCAATTTAGGTCTACCCATTTTTGGTTGGATTGTTTGTTTTTTAATATTGAGTTATATGAAATGTTTGTAAAAATATCTTCATGTAAATACTACAGTTACTTGTGATTTTCAGCAAGACAATTTCTCTGATCTGTTTGCTCTTCTGAAAATAGCGATGTCTACCTCATAGGAAAGTTGAGAGCACTACAATGAATAGAATACAATGGTATTGATAAAGTGCTTTTCAAAATGCCTGGCATATTATAAACACTTAAAAAATAGTTGCAGTAGTAATGGTAGCAATATTTTTATTTTTATTATTGATAGTAAATTATTATTACATAGTATATATTATTTTGTGATATATTATCATTTTATAACACTATATAATATATTATATAATAACATGTTAACTGTCATTAAAATGTTTTGCTGACTGTCTAGCATTTCATAATAGGTACTCAATTAAGATTGGCTGGTGGCTCAGAGGGTAAAGTGTCTGCCTGCAATGCAGGAGACCTGGGTGTGATCCCTGGGTCAGGAAGATCCCCTGGAGAAGGAAAAGGCAACTCACTCCAGTACTCTTGCCTGGAAAATCCCATGGACAGAGAAGCCTGGTAGACTACAGTCCATGGGATTGCAAAGAGTTGGACATGACTGAGTGACTTCACTTTCACTTTCTAAGATTGGCTGCTTTTATCTCACTTTCACATGTGAAGAAAATCTCTGGTTAGGCAAATGCAACACTGCATGGAGGAGATGAGTCTTTTAAAAACATTAATTTCCGTTTCTTTAAATTCATGACAAATATATTGTTAGACATTATCCATCTATCATCCAGTTATATCTATCTATTTATATATCTCATCTATATTCTATCAAGTGTATATCTCATCTACATTCTATCAACTATCTATTTAATCTATCCATGCATCTATTGGTTAAAAGCATCTCCATGTTGACTATATGCTCAGGGATTTATCTTGTTGAATAACTGATTCACTGAAGCCAACTGGTTAAAAGTTTTGATTCTAGAGATTACTTTTTGCTCCCTGTTTTGATGAGATCAGCAATTAATCTTGATCAGAAAGTATTTTTAAAAATAAATACCAAGAAAACCAAACAATGAAATGCTTCTATTTCATAACTATATCTGGGATTATAGGTATTCCCTGAATTTGAAATTTTTGCTATTTCAATCATTTCTGTGCCTTTTTAAAAATGTGTTTTTTTTCTAATTATGTAAAGAATTAAACTTTATTACAGAGAATTTTAAGGTTGCAGAAAAGCACAAGCAAGGTAGTACAAGTCACTCATCATTCTATAACCCTGAGAAAACAACCATCCACATTTTTTATTTGCCTGTTACAAAGGTGTCTGGGTACATGTCTTCAGGTATACATATGCTTAAAAATAAAATTTATATTCACTGCCTCATAACAGCTTTTATTTAAATGTAATAATATAGGAAATCATTTCTTCATGTCATTCAATAATCTTCTGTGACCTCAGTTTTAATAATGGCATGCTTGTGTATTATGGGGAGAAACCATGACTTAACTCTACTAATTGTTTAGTGTAGAACATATAGTTTCCAGGTTTAGATATTTAAAATGCTGAGATTCATATTCATGTTCTTGGTCATAAGCTAGCACTTAGTTTTAATTGATGACTTAGAGGTAGACATAGACATATTCAGGACTCCCCCACTCTCCTGATGTCTTCTCCCAGGCACAAGATTTAGATCTTCCAACTATACTACTGCTGAATTCAGTGATCTTAAAAGATTTCTTGGTACTTCCTTTCCTAAAGGGTCATCAGCAAAACAGTTCAAGCTTTGAGAGATGGCTCCTTTCTCATAGCCTAGGGGTATATCAAAAGGAGAAGCAAGAAACACCAAAGAAGAATGTTTACTTTATTTGTTGCTGATGGTTTTTCTCTCAGCATTCTTAGAGAAATCCGTTCTTTTTCCTGTCTAAGTGGCAGGGTTTCCTGTAGGAAACAGAACTGCTCACGCAGATGAGAAGGCTGTAGTCAAGGCAGCCATAGCAGGTGCCATCGGCACAAAGCGGGTGGTAAGAGCATATGTGAGCTCAGTGTTAGAAAGAGCCGCGGCAGTGAGTCAGAAGACTTTAATGAATCCAGATTTCAAGGCACAAGAGCCAACTGTGCAATGCAGCAACGCTAGAGGCAGGACTAAAATCCTTAAATAGGCATCACTGGATTATCAACTTTTCAGGGATTGGTGGTCAAAACTAAGCATATACTAATATGTTTATAATTAATTATATTTAGCACAGCTTCTCTGGTATATTTGTTTAGTAATTTAATACTTGCATCATGTAATATATCTTAGGAAGTACATGAATAGTGTTCAATTAATTCCTTTCTCTAGAGTGTAGAATATAATACCAGATACCTATATGCATGCTGAGTTGCTTCAGTCGTATCCAACTCTTTGTAACACCTTGGACTGTAGCCCACCAGGCTGCTCTATCAATGGGACTCTGGCGGCAAGCATACAGGAGTGGGTTGCCGTTCCCTCCTCTAGGGGATTTTCCCGACCCAGGGATCTAACCCGTGTCACTTAAGTCTCCTGTATTGACAGGCAGGTTCTTTACCACTAGCACCACCTGGAAAGTCCATATTATCAGATAGGAGAGAAAATATTTTAATATATTAAATTGTACATTATATGAGTGTGTATGTAAATATATGTAAGTGGATACACACACATGTGCATAGATATTTTAACTCTGAATTTTCCAGTGTCCAAATAAGTAAGAGAAACAATTAGTGTGTTAGTTGAGTACAGTGAAGAGAGAAAGTACAGAGTCATTTTAATAGAGAAAGTTTAATACAGTTCATTTTGGTTCAGTCACTCAGTCATGTCTGACTCTGCGACCCCATGAATCGCAGCATGCCAGGCCTCCCTGTCCATCACCAAATCCCAGAGTTCATTCAAACTCACGTCCATCGAGTTGGTGATGCCATCCAGCCATCTCATCTTCTGTTGTCCCCTTCTCCTCCTGCCCCCAATTCCTCCCAGCATCAGGGTCTTTTCCAATGAGTCAACTCTTCGCATGAGGTGGCCAAAGTACTGGAGTTTCAGCTTCAGCATCATTCCTCCCAAAGAATACCCAGGACTGATCTCCTTTAGGGTGGACTGGTTGGATCTCCTTGTAGTCCAAGGGACTCTCAAGAGTCTTCTCCAACACCAAGTTCAAAATCATCAATTCTTCAGCCCTCAGCTTTCTTCACAGTCCAACTCTCTGACACTGTTTCCACTGTTTCCCCATCTATTTCCCAGCAAAGAATTATTAATTCTGCCTAGAAGTTAGAGTAAAAAGGCATTGGGTTGTATGAATAAAAGAGGATACGTAAAGAATATAGGAATAGCAGATATAGGGAGCAGACACTACCCTTAGGGCTGACATAGAGAACCGAAGGAAGATAGCTCTTTCTTTATCCCAGGCAGGACTGAGATCTAGTCCTTGTGGAGAGGGCAGCTGTGGCTCTATGGGTGGTCAGTGTGCTGCTGGCAATATGCCCTTTGGAAACTGACAGAAAAATCTGTTCTCCAGAGCACCAGGAAAGCTGCACATGGGAAGGTGTCTCACCCCCACAGCTTGAGAGGGATGCAGGGAGAAGCCACTGGTGAGTGGGTCCTTCTGGCCAGCACACACTGGAGAAGTTGTACATGCTGAGGAGTCTGGTGAAGAAGACACTGAGCATTACAAAAAAGGTCATTACACAGTTAGTAGCAAGAGTTTTGCTATAGTTACTGGGCATCAAGGAAACTACATGCTCTTCTCCAGGAGCATGCTGAGAGAACACATAAGAACTTGAGAGCAAAACCCTTCCCCCTGCGGTATCTCTCCAATGCCAACTATTGACAAAGCTTAACAATGTGCCAGTCGGCAAAGGAAACATGTTTAAGGGGCCCATATCCATTTTGGCAAAGCAGGCAATGAAGGGTGAATTTAGAGCTGAGAGGGAACAAATTGATAAATGGAACAACCAGTTACTGTATACACTTTGTCCTTACAGTAAAATCATGCCAGTTGCCAAATTCTGAGACATTTTCTCAAGCATCCTCATACAACTCCCTTAAAGGAGATAATCCATAATGTAATAATATATTTAGTATGACTTTTAAAAATAGCTTTATATATTTTATTTGTGTTTTGCTGTGCTGGGTGTTTGCTGAGGCCCGGACTTTTCTCTAGCTTCTGAGAGTGAGGAACTACACTCTAGTTGCTACGCATAGACTTCTCTCTGGGGTGTCTTCCCTTGTCTCTGTGCATGGGCTTCAGGGCACATGGGCTCCAGTAGCTGCAGCTCCTGAGCTGTAGAGCATAGGCTCAGTGGTTGAGCACGGGCTTGGTTGCTCTGCAGCATGTGGGATCTTTCTGGATCAGAGATCAAACCTGTGTCTCGTGCATGGGAAGGTGGATTCTTTACCACTGAGCTACCAGGGAAGCCTTGATACAATAAATGACAATGTCCTTAACAAAACGCTTGTAGAAGAGTTAGTTATTTCTTATAGTATCTTTCTCAATATGCTTGCACCAACTTATCTTCAGTGGAATTACTCAACTTCAGTCTTATCCATATAATGTTTTAACTAAAGAATCTTAGTCAGTTAGTGTCTGAGGTAGAAATCCCTCAGTCTGATTGAATTTTACCAACCATGTGATCAACAGGCCTGCTGTCTGGGTTAACAGGGTTTGCGCCTTTACAACTATTTATATTTTCAGTAGCAAAGAAAGAGTAACAAGATGGAGCACAGAACATGAGAAGCTAGAACGGCAAAACCGTGAAAGGAAATTTAGCCATCATGGTTTAAAAGGCTTTTGGAAAACCCTTTTGTGTCCCTCAGTTCTGAGGAGTCAGAGGTCATTCATTATATAGTAAGTGGTTAGAGTGTTCTCACCGTTCTATGTTAGAGTTGGCAAACTTTAAGTTATCAAATAATTATTTAGCCTTTGCAGGCCATAATGTCTCTGTCATAACTACTCAGCTCTGCTGTTATAGCTCAAAAGCAGCCATAAATCATAGTAAACAAGTAAACAAGTTAGTTTGCTATAGGTTGTTACCCTGTCTTTTGCGCAAGAGATACTATACAACTGTGTTAGTCTTCTGGGGTTTCATGTTATACCTTGCCAAGCAGAAACATGCCAGTTCTGCACGATTTTGACTAGATATCAGCAAACTTCTTTTACTGAAGGGTTGGGTGCTAAATATCTCCTAATCTGTAAGCCTTGTATTGGTCTCGTCACTTTTCTTTCTTCTCCTCTTCCTTTTCTATCTTTTTCTTCTCAACAACTCCTTAAAAATATAAAAATCCTTCTCAGCTTGCAGGCCCTACAAAACAAACCATGGACTGTGGTTTTCCTACTCCTGGTCTAGAAAAATGGTTTTAAAAGTTTTCCTTTTAAATGTTACAGATTTCAGTGGCAAACTTAAGGGGAATAAATCACATCTACAGTTTTTCAGTTATTTCTTAGCATGGTGTGGCTACTTGAGTGTAATTGTTTATTGTCTTGACCTTACTCTCTTATATATTCATAATTCAAGGTTTTCTCATGCTCCAATAAATACCTAATCTTTCTTGCATTGCCATTTGACATTATACAATATCTTTTATTCCTTGCAAATTGTATGCCATTCTATAGTTATTTGCCTGGCCCACTTAATTTAACATTTTATTGTAGACGTTGCCTTAAAGATGTTTATCTCTGTTGAAGCAAAACATTTTCTTATCTGTTGAAAAAGTTTGGCTGCATACCTTTAAAGTTTCGTAGCAAACAATTTTTTTTCCCCTCTATTAAGGTGTGGCAGTATTTGAGCTATGTGAACTACTTAACCGCGATGCCTTTACTGTGCCTGTGGGAAGCTGCACCAGAGCAAACTGTTATTTTCAGGCAATGTTTAACAGCATGTAGAAAGTGTTTCTATGTCCATCCAGGCTATAGGTGGACTGTCTTTGAGATAAATATTTGAGAGTTAATAAAAAAGAGGGTTGAGGGCTATTTAGAGACTTATAATACAAGACTCAAACCACGTTCTCCTTGGAAGCACAAAGAATTCTTTTTCTGGTGTTAGACCGAGTGTTAAGAATCAAATGAAAATTATGCATGAATTCACATGTTGGTTCATTGTAGTCCCACTTGTTTATTTTAACTTTTGTTACCTTTACTTTTTGGTGTTGAATGTAAAAATATCATTGTCAAGACCAGTGTCAAGGAGCTTACTCCTATGTTTTCTTCAAGGAAATTTACAGTTTTAAGTCTTAAATTAGACTCTTCAATTCATTTTGAGTTGATTGCTATGTGTGTTGTAAGGCCAAGATCCAGTTTTATTCTTTAGCATGACTGTCCAGTTTTCCAAACACCATTTATTAAAGAGACTTACATGCTTAACGTGCTTCATCACTCAGTTGTGTCCCACTCTTTGTGACACCATAGACTGTAGCCCACCAGACTCCTCTGTCTATGGGTTTTCCCAGGCAAGAATACTGGAGTGGGTTGCCATTCCCTTCTCCAGGAGATCTTCTTGCCCCAGGGAATAACCCTGGTCTTCTGCATTGCAGGCAGATTCTTTACCATCTGAACTATCCTATGTCTATTCCACACTACTTGGCTCTTTTTCCATAAATTAATTTATAATACATGCATGGGTTTATTTCTGGGCTATCTATTCTGTTACAGTTTTGTACTGTTTTGATTTCTTTAGCTTTGTGATATAGTTTGAAGGAAATGTGATGCCTCTAGTTTTGATCTCAAGATTGCTTTGGCTGTTCAGGGCCTCTTGTGGTTTAGTACAAATTTTACTATTGTTTTTCCTATTTCTGTAAAAAATGCCATTGGAATTTTGATAGGTGCTAATAGTTGATAACTTTGTATTGTATAATTGAAATTTGCTAATGCAGATGATGATTGCAGCCATGAAATTAAAAGACCCTTACTCCTTGGAAGGAAAGTTATGACCAACCTAGACAGCATATTGAAAAGCAGAGATATTACTTTGCCAACAAAGGTCTGTCTAGTTAAGGCTATGGTTTTTCCAGTGGTTATGTATGGATGTGAGAGTTGGACTGTGAAGAAAGCTGAGCATCAAAGAATTGATGCTTTTGAACTGTGGTGTTGGAGAAGACTCTTAAGAGTCCTTTGGACTGCAAGGAAATCCAACCAGTCCATCCTAAAGGAGATCGGTCCTGGGTGTTCATTGGAAGGACTGATGCTAAAACTGAAACTCCAATACTTTGGCTACCTCATGCGAAGAGTTGGCTCATTGGAAAAGACTCTGATGCTGGGAGGGATTGGGGGCAGGAGGAGAAGGGGACGACAGAGGATGAGATGGCTGGATGGCATCATGGATTCAATGGACATGAGTCTGAGTGAACTCCGAGAGATGGTGATGGACAGGGAGGCCTGGCGTGCTGCGATTCATGGGGTCACAAAGAGTCAGACATGACTGAGCGACTGAACTGAACTGAACTGAACTGAAGGGAGTAGAACTTAAATGTTCTTACCTTATATGTGTGTGTGTGTGTGTGTGTGTGTGTGTGTGTGTAGTGATTGATGTGTTAAGTAGATAGGAGAAATCTTTTCACAATGTATACATATATCAAATCATCATGATTGATACTTTATGTCTTAGAATTCAGTTGTCAATTTTACCCCAGTAAAGCTGAAATAAAAGAATTCACAAGTCAGAAATTTCTATTATAACCTGGATTTTTTGCTATTATTGTAAATTTGGAACAATTCAGTTACCTACTCTCATTAGTTTCTTTCTGTATGAAATTGTAGTTAAAATCCTTTACTTTGATCTAATGATTAAGTAAGATAACATACACACAGCAAAGTGCTCTATGCATAAAAATGATACCAATTTATTAGACATTGCCCCTGTACCAAGCATTTTTATGATCTATTCCCTGTTAAAAATACCTCTGTGTTACACTGTATCATTTCCTTAAGTGTCTGATGAAGACAAAAACACAACAGCTAGTTTATTATAAAGAATGTATACATACAGATAGTATTTAATAAATTATCTTTCTCAAGTCACATTTATATTTGAAAAGGATCCAGAATTTTTTTGAAGTGAACACCTATTGAACAGAATTGAGTTGATCATGTTCAGTATATGGCACACCATCATCAACCATTGTAAGGCATTATTTTTTATTTTATTATTTTTATATGAATCACTTAATAGCAACTTGATTCCCCCAATAGCCACTTAAAAATTCCCCCATCCTTCATATATACTCACCCCACTCTAACGTATGTATTGTATTTTCTTCCAATTGAACTTCCACATATTTATGGGGATATATGTTTTTTCCTTGAAAAAGTAATTGTTTTTTCATTAATGTGTTTTTAAAAATCACTATATTATATATATATTATGTTATATATTTAATTTCTGATTGCTTCTTTTTAAAATCTGAGCTTAGTACTTAGATAAATGTATCCTTGCTAGTATATTGAAATGTATTATCAGTTCTAAGGGCTACATAAAACAACAGATGTGTATGTCATATATTTTTCATTCATCCCCCTTCTTGGTAGCTAGACAAGCTCCTGACCACTAAGAATAGTGCTGCAGTGAACATTCGCTATAGTAGACCACAACTGTTAATCAACATTAACTGACTGTCTTCTGGAGGACTATTCTTCTCCACTATGTTGAGCTTAGAGTTAATCATGTGAATCACTTTGGTGGATGGAATGTGAGCAGAAGTGACACATATCATTTCCCGGTGGAGATATTTGTCGTATGTACTTGTGATTCTGCTACGATCAGTGATGTTCTAGTTAATTCCTGCTCTGTCAGCCTGGGTCCTAGAGTCAGAATGATTATGACCATCCCACCACAGTGTACAAACAGCACAGATGAAAAGTAAACATTGCTATTTATAAGCCAATAAGTTTTGGAAAATGTTACTATGAAAAAAAATCTATCCTATGCTGACTGACGCAAACACTGGTATCATGAGTATATGAGACTGTAAAGCTTTTCCATTTAGAGTATTTTGTTTGTTGAAAGGAGAACAAACCCAGTATCTGTGACCACAGAGGTGAACTGTCATGGGCATTAGCACTGTTCTGAAATGTCAGTGTTCTTACGCTAGAAATAGGGTAGCATTGTATTTGCTACCCCATTTGGACATGTGTTCATGTGGACCTTGATGTGGAAATTCCTTTAGCCTTTTTACTCAGGAAAGGACTCCTAAATTATAACCTACATAGCTTTTCATAGTGAATATACCAGGTTACCCTCCTTTTAACAACGTTTAGTATATTTTTATTGTCTTCAGAATATTTTTGAGTATTAGTGAGATTGAAGACCTATTCACTTAATCTTGATCATTTTGAATTTCTTTCTATGAACTGTGTAGGTTTCACTTTTGGCCATTTAGGCATTGTGTTTCTTATCATTTTCTTGCTGATTTTCCGGAGTTCTTCGTATACTTTGTATGTTAAACTCTTGTCAGATTTTGATATTGCAAATATCTTCTCTCAGTCTGCCACCCATCTGTTAACTTTGACAATGATGTTCACTAAACAAAAAATTCTTTATTTTGTATAATTTCATTAGTTTCTTTTCATGGCCTGAAATTTTGGACTCTTTTTAAAGAAATTCTTCCCTAGTCCCAAAGTAGCAAAAATAATCTCCTACTTCAACTTATATAATTTTATACCTTCACCTTTCTCATTTAGATGTTTAGTCTATTCAGATTTTAGCTTTTATGTAATATGTGAAGTGGAAAATATGACATTTTTTTCCTTGGCATCATTTTCTGAGTAATTTATTTTTTCCCACTGATGTTTTATACCATCTCTATTATATGGTGAAGTGAAGTGAAGTCGCTCAGTCGTGTCCGATTCTTTGAGACCCCATGGACTGTAGCCTACCAGGCTCCTCCCTCCATGGGATTCTCCAGGCAAGAGTTCTGGAGTGGGGTGCCATTTCCTTCTCCAGGGGCTCTTCTCGACCCAGGGATTGAACCCTGGTCTCCCGCATTCCAGGCAGATGCTTTAACCTCTGAGCCACCAGGGAAGCCCCATATGGTAGAGTCTCATATTAATGGATCTGTTTCTAAGTTTTCTACCATATTTCTTTGTTCTATTTGTTAAGTCCCTGCTAGGACCACACTGTGGACAAGTATGACTTGTTAGTTATTGGCTAACATGTATTGGTTCATGGATGTTTATTTTTCGTTAAAAATTTTAGAATAAATTTAATTTCTCAGTGTTATTTGTTTTGGAAATACATTAAATTGATATGTCATTTGGTGGAGTTGCCATGTTTGCAATGGTGCCATCTCCATGAATCAAGTATACTTTTATATTCATTGAAATTTTGGGGGGAGGTGGGAAAAATCATCAAAAAAATTAAAAAAATTTTTCCCACAAAGTCTTGAACAGTTTTTTTTATTTCACTCCTAGATTTTTTTTTTTTTTATTGCCATGTCATTAGCTGGTTATTACTGATAAAGACGAATGCTACTGGTTTCAGGGAATTGATTTTGTCTCTGGGTACTTTGGTCAAATCTTATTAGTTCTAATGATTTGTCTCTTGATATTCTTTTTTTCAGGTAAATAATATTATTTTTTATGCATTAAAGTTGGTAATTGCTTTGTATTCTCCTTTATAATCTCTCTTTCTCCTTCTCTCTCTCTTTGTATGCTATCTTATTGTGTTAGTCCGAATCTCTAACAGCATATTAAACAATTGATATGATAACATATACCCTTGTCTTCTCTCAACCTCAAAAGATGTAAATTTAACATTTCACACTATTTATGATGTTTGCTCTAGCTTTTGGCAGGCTATTATCATCATTTATATCAAGTTAGCAGTTTCTATTTCTCATTTTCTGAGGGTTTTATAAATCAAAACAGAGTGTCTTATTTTTTAAAAATCATTTATTTATTTTAATTGGAGGATAATTATATTACAATATTGTGATGGTTTTTGCCACACATCAACATGAATCAGCCATAGGCTTACATGTGTCCCATCCTTCCTTAACGCCCCCTCCCACTTCTCTCCCTCCAGGTTGTCACAGAGCACTGCTTACTTTTATCAAATGGCTTTTCTTTATTAAAGTGACTGTAAGAATCGCCTTCTTTAATGTATCATGTAGTAAATTACATTTTGATTGATATTTAGCCAACTAAGACTTTATGAAGTAAATCCTGCTTGTCTTAATTTTTTAAGCATGCAGTTAAATTTAGTTAGCTAATATAAGGTTTTTGCATACATGCTTGCAAATAAAATTGGCTTAAATTTTCTTTCCTTATTATGACTTTATGTGGTTTAAATATAGATATTATCTTGATATACTAGCTTTTAAAATGGACTGAATAAAACTTCCTGATGATTTAATAGTTAAGACTCTGCACTTCCACGGCAGAGGCATGGGTTCAATCCCTGGTCTTCAGAGAACTAAGATCCCTGCATGTGATGTGGTGTGGCCAGAGTAAATAAATAAATAAAATGGGATGAATAAATTTTATTGCTTTTACATTTTCTGAAACAACTTGAGTACATGATGGTTATCTATTTCTTTAAAGTTTCTCACTCATGCAACTCTCTGGGTCTGAAATGTTTGGGAGAGATTGTAGAAGATGGGAAGTTTTTAAAATAATTATCATAAATTTCTTTGGTAATTTTGGTATATTAATATACTCTATTTCATCATATGCCTATTTTGACACTTTGCATCTTTTCCAGAATATTTAGTAATTTAATATAGATTTTTTGGAATGAACTTCTTTTAGGTTTTTAATGAATTTTTTGCTATTTAAAATTTTTGTCTGTATTAATATAATCATATGGTCAATGATAAAATTCAAATCCTAAGTCTTGCCAGTATCTATAAATGCCAGCATTTTTTACTTGTATTATCAGCTATCCAGTAAGTTTGAATTAAGAGTTTTACTTCTTTTTCTTTGAGTTATATAACTCCACATATGGATATTTCTAGTATACTTCTTTGGAGAGCAATTTTTTAAAAATTGTAGTGTAATTGATTTACAACATTAGATTTGTTTCTAGCATACAACATAGTTCTTCAATATTTTTGATAGACTATCCTTTAATTAAAGTTATTACAGAATAACAGTTATATTTCCTTGTGCTGTATGGCATTTCCATATTGATTGCTTGTTTTATACCTAGTTCTTTGTGTCCTTGCTCCCATGTCCCTATCTTGCTCCTCCTCCTTCCTTCTCTCTGCTAGTAACCACTAGTTTGTTCTTTATAAATATGAATCTGTCTGTCTTTTTATATACATTCATTTGTTTTATTTTTCAGATTTAACGTATAAGAGATAACCTAGAGGATTTGTCTTTATCTGTCTGACTTTGCTAAGCATAATACTCTCTAGTTTCATCTACATTGTTGCAAATGACAGCATTTCATTCTTTTTATGGCTGAGTAATATTCCAGTTGTATATATATGTACCACTTCTTTATTCATTCATCTGTTGATGGACACTTAGGTTGCTTCCGTACTTGGGTACTATAAATAATGCTGCTGTGAACACTGGGGTGTATGTATCTTTTTGAATTAGTGTTTTTGTTTTTGGGGGGATATATACCCAGGAGTGGAATTGCTGGATCATACAGAAGCTCTATTTTTAGTGTTTTGAGGAAACTTCATATTATTTCTATAGTGGCTGCACCAAATTGCAATCCCACCCACAGTGTAGCATGGTTCCCTTTTTTCCATATCCTTGCCAACATTTGTTATTTGTAGAGTTTTTGATCATACCCATTTGACAGGTGTGAGGTGATTTTTGCCTTGCATCTCTCTAATGATTAGTGATGTTGAGCATCATTGTATGTATTCTTTGGGAAAAATATCTATTTAGATCTGCCCATTTTTTAATTGAATTCTTTGTTTTTTTGATATTAGTTGTATGAGCTATTTATTAATATATATTTGGGAATATTAATCCCTTATAGGTCATACCCTTTGCTAATATTGTCTCCCATTCTCGTAATTTGTCTTTTTTTTTTTTTTGTCAATGATTTCCTTTGTTGTGCAAAAGCTTTTAGGTTTAATTAGGTTCCACTTGTTTATTTTTGCTTTTATTTCTTTTGCCTTAGGAGACAGATCCAAAAAATTATTGCTACAATTTATGTCAAAGAGTGTTCCGCCTATGTTCTTTTCTAGTAATTTTATGGTTTCAATTCTTACTTTTAGGTCTTTTAATACATTTTGAGTTTGTTTTTGTATATGGTATGAGAAAATGCTCTAATCTCATCCTTTTACATGTAATTGTCCAGTTTTACCAGCATCACTTATAATTTCATCTAGATTTTAAAATGTAATTAAATATGGTTGTTCATGGTGTTTTCATAATTTTAAAAATCTCTTATTTTTTGTAGTTGTCTCCTCTTTTTAATTGTTTAATTTCATCTTTCCTCCCAAACAAACCTATCCAATTACTTTTTTTGTATTCTGTTATTCTTTTCAAATAACTAGCTCTTGGTTTGGTTAATAATGTATTATTCCTCTTTTTCTTTATTTCATCAATTTCTAACATTTTTTTACTTTCTGTTTATCTCTTTGGGTTTATCTCTCCCTGTTTATCTCATTTGCAATTTTTCTTTTAGTTCTTAAATTGAATACTTAGATCATTTGTCTTTAATAAAATCTAGTTCACTGAACAATCTGATTTCTGCAGGATGCAAACATAAAGCAGTTTTACTATTCTTTTCAATTGCTTCTGTCAAACATTTTCTGCCAAGTCTTCCTTTCCCAGCCCTTAGGATGGTCTCAGGCAGCTCTCATCATTTTCTGGTCACTCTTATGTATTAAAAAGTCAGTAAGTGAAAAACTACAGCAAGTCTTACTTACTGTAGTTTAAAATTTAGTCTCACACCAGTCAGGTGTTCACCCTCTTGATAGCCTTGATTTTGATCAGGCTAAGTCTGAGTAGGGAGGAAGGTCTGTTGCCTTTTCATTTCTCCCTCATTATTATTTTAGTTTTAACGTCTCTAATATTGTAAAATGGAAGGAGAGTTTACATATTAGAAACCAAAACAAATGTTCTTTACTTACATGATGTTTTAACTTTGTCTTGGCTGGTGGTTCCTTCTAGGGAACAAGGGTCCGAATGTTGACTTTCATGGGGGCACCTCTGTGTGTTTTTCAGAGCTTTAATGGTTCTTCCCACTGCTCTGGTTTTTGGTCATGGGTACTTTGCTATGACATAGTGCATCCCTTCCCAGTTGTACTCTTAGAAATACACCCCACAACTTCTTGTTGGAGGACACTTCACCGTGGCACATAGCTCTTTAGAGCAAGACTGTTCATGCCCATCTACTTTCCATTGTGTGGCTTATGGGGCACTCATACATGATACAACCTTATCCACTGTAGCCCTGTTTCAATATTAGGGGACTTCCCTTGTGGCTCAGCTTGGTAAAGAATCCGCCTGCGGGAGACATGGGTTCAGTCCCTGGGTTGGGAAGATCCCCTGGAGAAGGAAAAGGCTACCCACTCCAGTATTCTGGTCTGGAGAATTCCATGGACTGTATAGTCCACGGGGTCGCAGAGTCAGACACAACTGAGTGACTTTCACTTTCACTTTTCAATATTATGGACTGTCTATTTTGTCTATCCTGGTTATCTCCTTTCTGTCATGTCTTATTTATTGGTCAATATATTCACAGTTATACATTTTCCTCCAGGCCCTTCCTTAACTACATTTCACAAATATATATAGCATTTTATTACTATTCTGCTTAAATTTTTTGAAATTTCCTTCATGCTTTCCCCTTTGCTGAAGCATTAGTAGTATTTAAATGTTATATATAGTTTTAAAGTTGATTTTTAATTATATTTTAATTTCATTATATTTTGGTAATTTGTAGAAATGTAAAATGTATGATTTTGGCTGTAGATATCATAATACAAGCAATTGACTCCAATATGTACATCTCAGGCACCATGGGTGGGTACAAGAGAAAATGACCTGGGTCAGGGAATTTTTGTATATGGTGCTGACTCTATATTGCTCATATATAACAGGATAACAGGAGGACATAATTAACCAGATGTCTATAATTCTTTTTTGTTTTTTTCAAGTAGAAGGGTGGGGAATCTCAAAGATGATGAGGGAAACAAAGACTGGAGGATATGGAAAGAAAGTTTCATCATGGAATGCTCTCACCATGTTAGTCTTTCCCCTTTTAGGGGTATATATTGAAAATATTTAATTCTTCAAGGCATTAAAGTAGGCCTTTGAAAGTCAAAGTGAAGTCACTCAGTCATGTCCGACTCTTTGCAACCCCATGGACTGTAGCCTACCAGGCTCCTCCGTCCATGGGATTTGCCAGGCCTGAATACCAGAGTGGGTTGCCATTTCCTTCTCCAGCGGATCTTTCCGACCCAGGGATCAAACCCAGTTCTCCCGCATTGTAGGCAGACGCTTTACTGTCTGAGCTACTGGGGAAACTGTAGGTAGGCCTTTGAGGGACTCCAGTTGAAACTGTAATTGGACATTGTGGCAGAGACCGGCTAGATGCTCATCAAACACATTTCCTCTTTTTCCTGTGCACACTGCCAACTTACCCTCCTTGCTCACCTGTGCAACCATGCAACCACTCCTCATGAATGAGACCAATGCTGCCTAGGGTGAGTACAGCTTCTCTGTCCTCTTTTCCTTTCCTTGCTATCAGACAGATTCAGAGGCTCCAGTGGAGCATCCCAAGGCCTTAAGGGGCGGCTGTGTCATGGAAGGAGCAGCCTGGAATCCTTACTGACCAAGAAAAGCAGAATCTCCTCCCTCCTCCCCCCAGCTCTATTCTTACTGAATCACGCTGAATTGTGATATGAGTCACAAGCAAATATTTATTTTGTTAAAACACTGAGATCATGGGATTGTTTTACACAACAGCTATCATTTCCTCTGCCTAACAGAAGGAACTTATGGACTGAGTAGAAAAAATAAGATATATATAGAAAATTACAATACAAATTGGAAAGTGAGATATATATACCATGTGAGAGATGAGGAAGATCTTCTATTCCTGTGGGAGAATCAAAGAAGATTTTATCAGAAGAGATGATAGATGAGCCAGGTATTAAAACTTTAGATAAGATGTAGAAATGAGAGAGTCAGAGTAAATAATTATCTCAGAGGTAGAAATAAAAGAATAGAGGGGGCAAGATTGGGAGGTAGAATAAGAATAGATAGGGAGGTATAAATAAGTTACCTATCATATGTTACTTTGGGTAGCAAGAAAGATACATGGTGGAAGGGAAGTGAGAAGTAAGATTGGAATGGTAGAATTCTGAATTAGTCAAAAGAGCTATAATTTTATTCTCTATGTTTTTGTTTCTTTGTTTTCTTTTTAGAACAGGGGAGTAAGAAAAATAGTTTGAAGTAATGTTTAAGATGACCACTTGACCTAGAATATGACACAAATGAAGTTATCTATGAAACAAGAACAGACTTACAGACATGGAAACGAGACTTGTAGTTGCCAAGGCAGGGCAGAGGGTGAGGGAGGGATGGCGGATTAGTAGATGCCAGCTGTTACATACAGAACAGATAAACAAGGTCTTATTGTGTAGCATAGGGAGCTATAGTCAATATCCTGTGATAAACCACAATGGAAAAGCATATAAAAAAGGGCGTGTTTAGTTCAGTTCAGTTCAGTTGCTCAGTCGTGTCCAGCTTTTTGAGACACCATGGACTACAACACGCCAGGCCTCCCTGTCCATCACCAACTCCCAGAGCCTACTCAAACTCATGTCCATTGAGTTGGTGATGGCATCCAACCATCTCATCCTCTGTCGTCCCCTTCTCCTCCTGCCTTCAGTCTTTCCCAGCATCAGGGTCTTTTCAAATGAGTCAGTTCTTCGCATCAGGTGGCCAAAGTATTGGAGTTTCAGCTTCAACATCAATCCTTCCAATGAATATTCAAGAGATGGACTGGTTGGATCTCCTTGCAGTCCAAGGGTCTTTCAAGAGTCTGCTCCAACACCAAAGTTCAAAAGCATCAATTCTTTGGTGCTCAGCTTTCTTTATAGTCCAACTCTCACATCCATACATGACCACTGGACAAACCATAGCTTTGACTAGATGGAACTTTGTTGGCAAAGTAATGTCTATGCTTTTTAATATGATATCTAGGTTGGTCATAACTTTTCTTCCAAGGACCAAGCGTCTTTTAATTTCATGGCTACAGTCACCATCTGCAGTGATTTTAGAGCCCCCAAAATAAAGTCTGTCAGTGTTTCCACTGTTTCCCCATCTATTTGCCTTCAAGTGATGGGACCAGATGCCATGATCTTAGTTTTCTGAATGTTGAGTTTTAAGCCAACTTTTCACTTTCCTCTTTCACTTTCATCAAGAGGCTCTTTAGTTCTTCTTCACTTTCTGCCATAAGGGTGGTGTCATCTGCATATCTGAGGTTATTGATATTTCTCCTGGCAATCTTGATTACAGTGTGTGTAAATAAACCATAATGGAAAAGAATATAAAAAAGAGTGTGCGTGATGCACATGTATATATATATATATATATATGTATATAAAACTGAGTCACTTTGCTATACAGAAGAATTGAAACAACATTGTAAATCAAATATATTTCAGTAAAGTAAATTTTAAAAATAAAAAAAAAATTTAAATGACCCATTCAAATATTGAGATCAATAACATCTCATCCCATTGTTGCAATAAAGTCCCTAATCATAGAAATGCCTAAATAATAGGGTAGGAGACACAAACAAAATGTTGTACAAGATGAAGTTAGAGAAGAGATAGAAGCCAGATCATAGAACTACATTCAGAAGGGTGGATTTTCATCTAAGTTCCATGGTACATCATCAGAGGATTTCATGTAGAAAAATGCTATGGTTTGATTTGTGTGTTTAAAAGACCATGACTGCTATGTAGAAGCTGGACAATGGGTGGGTAGAGTGAAAGCAGGCACCAATTAGGGGGTGATGACGGAAGTGGAGCAGGTCCTTCCAAAGCATTTGAAATCCTATCAGTATGTTCATTTGGGGAAACAAATGCATTTGTAGGTCAAGGCAAGTTAGAATCAAAATACATTTTTGTGATTCCTTCAAGTAGAAGTACAAAAACAAATAGCTAAATGAATAAATGAATTTATAAATAATCAAAATAATAATAGCAGAAAAAAGTGCCAGTCTTTCTTGGTAAAAGAATGTAGACTGAAAACATCTCAGAAAAGCTGGCTCTGAACACTCTGTGATTTAGCCCACCCTACCACATCTCATTTATCCTAATTTATTTTTTTTAGAGTATACATCTCCACCTAGGATAACATAACTTTAAAAAAAAAAAAAAACTAATTTATTGGTAGTCTCTCAAACCCCTTAAAGCTGAGTGCCAAGAGGAGGACAGGAAATTCAGTTTTTCACCATTGTATATCCCATACTTAGAATAGCACTTTGGAGAAAGAAGATAGTATTTGTTGAATGAATGAATAATAACTATTCACAGGAATATGTTTTCCAGGACAAAATATGTTGCCATATTGGAAATCCTGAAGGCTCAGGAAAGCTAGAGTCACATTTAAGAGTGATTTTTACATTTGTGTGTGTGTGTGTGTGTGTGTGTGTGTGTGTGTGTATACCGCGTGTGCTCAGTCGTGCCCGACTCTTTGTGAACCCATGAACTGAAGCCCACCAGGTTCCACTGTCCATGGTATTTTCCAGGCAAGCATTCGGGAGTGGCTAGCCATTTCCTTCTCCAGGGGATCTTCCCGACGAGGGGCTGAACATGCGTCTTCTGCATTGGCAGGTGGATTCTTTTCCACTATGCCACCTGGGAAGCCTATTTTTACATTACATTACATAAATATTTAAGAGTAACTATCTAAAAGTTATTCTTAAATAGAGGAGGGCAGCATGGAATAAATGGGAAAAGCATGACGTTTGGAATCTCACAGACGTGCACTCAAATCCTGGCTTCTTCTTATGGTTACCAGAGGGGAAGGAATAGTTAGGAAGTTTGGGATTGACATGTACACACTGCTATATTAAACATGGATAACCAAAAAAAATAAAAAAAAATGGATAACCAACAAGAACCTACTACTGTACAGCACAGAGAACTTTGCTCAATAATATGTAACTTTTCCATATTTGAAAAAAATTTGAAAAAATAGATATGTATGAGTGTGTGTGTCGGGGGGTTCCCAGGTGGCTCAGCAGGCAAACAATCCGCTTGCAATGCAGGAGATGCGGGTTTGATCCCTGGGTTGGGAAGATCCTCTGGAGAAAGGCACAGCAACCCACTCCAGAATTTTTGCCTGGAGAATCCCATGGACAGAGGAGCCTCAAGGGCTACAGTCCACAGGCTCACAAAGAGTTGGACATGACTGAAGCGACTCAGCATGCACGCATGCGGATGTGTAACTAAGTAACTTTGCTGTATACCTGAAACTACCACAACACTGTAAATCAGCTACATTCCAATATAAAATTAAAAGTTATAAAAATTCCAGCTTATTCTGTTTGTAACTCCTAATCCATGCAAATCACTTTCTTCACCTGGAAAAGTGTACAGAGACTCTAATGTATATAAAGCATGCTGCTGCTGCTAAGTCGCTACAATCGTGTCCGACTCTGTGCGACCCCAGAGACGGCAGCCCACCAGACACCCCCATCCCTGGGATTCTCCAGTCAAGAACACTGGAGTGGGTTGCCATTTCCCTCTCCAATGTATGAAAGTGAAAAGTGAAAGGGAAGTCGCTCAGTCCTGTCCAACTCCTAGCGACCCCATGGACTGCAGCCCACCAGGCTCCTCTGCCCATAGGATTTGCCAGGCAAGAGTACTGGAGTGGGGTGCTATTGCCTTCTCCAATATACAGCATAATACCTGGGTAATACCTCCCAGCTTCATTTTTAAAAAATCATCTTTAATTTGGTGAAAGGAATGTTTGTTTTTTCCTGGAACTCAATTTTTCTACAATTCTTTTTTAGAATTCACATTTTACACCCTGAACATTTGGCTGTGATTAAGTGGTATATCTTTGTTCCTTCTATCCCTACCCTATTAAAATAAATAATTCCATCCTTCTTCCCTTCACTTTTCTAGAATCTTGTTTCCTACCTAGTGTACCACCCTGAGCCACTGAAAACTTGTTTAACTGCACAGCGTTGCCTAGCAATGTCATGCTTCGCTCATGATCTCACTCTGGGATACGGTAACTGGACTCCTGCTACTAATTCTTCCATCTTCATATCTCTATATATCCAGTCTCTTAATACCTATTAGAACGGACAGTCTGCTTTTATTAGCAAAAGGTCTTATAGGAGAGTCACCATTGTTATTCATCCTAATAGGATTAAGCTGAACTGTTTCTCTCTCTTTTCTCTAAATCACTCAGGTTCTGTGTTTAAAAGGTCAATTACATTTATTCCAAATTGGTCAGACAAACATTTCCTTTGCAACCTGAAAATAAAATGGCCCAATGAACAGTCTCTTGAGAACAATTTGTTCATTTTCAATATGTATCTGGCAATGAAATGTGTCTTCCCCAACCTTAGGACTGTGTGGTAAGTGCTATTGAGCATATGCTGGGATCTGAAATGGAATCTGCATCATAGGAAACTGACACCAGGAGTGCTGTGGATGAGGTGACCTGGCCCTGTTATTATATCCTTCACCACTAAATGATCATCTTGGCCATGCTATGAGTTTGCAAGCATTAAACAGAAAAAGCAACAGCCCACTCACAGTGCTACATCATGGAACACTGGAGGTGGGCCAGATGTAATAAGTATAATTGGAAAGAGAAGTCATTTCAAATCACTAATCTGTAAATGACAAGATCTCGAAGAATCAATCTATGGTCGGCTTGTTTTTAGAAATCCTCAGTGAAGGAATATTCAGATGTCCAGATAAATGTAAAGATAAATGTTTTCTCTTCAGATAAAAGAATTTTGAGAGTTTCCTCCTGTGTGGACATGGGATTTGATCTCTTACCAGTGGCTTCCACAATGCCCTCAGAGGCCTAAGGCCTAAGCTGTCACCTATCGAGTCAGGAATCAGATCTAGGCCTGTCCACCATGTGAGTTTAACTGCTACATTAGACTGCATGGGTTACAAACTCAAATGCTAGCTAAGCTATCAGGTAGCTGGTCACACTGGAGAGTGTGCCTGTTTAAAAGGGCAGCTACTACTTAGTCCTGGGAGAGCACTGCCTGCAGGAGTGCAGACTCAGTGAAGCCAGACCATCTGCTTGAAGAGAGTCTGGTTGTCTGAAATGTACAATAAAATGTCTTGATTTTATAAATGTTGACAATTCAGTAAGGCAATGCGGTCGGACACGTCTTTGGGACAGAGAGACGCAACAGAGGGTCCAGTGCATTATGGGTACAGTCTCTGCGATTTGTGGGCATAGGCCGAATGCAACAAAGATTATACGTGGGGTCCCACGGGCTCTTTAGGGAAAGCACAGTGATGTTCTGGGTGAGGGGCTGCAGGCCGAAGATCACCCAACAAAGCCCACTTTCAAATGGAGAAAATACAAATACTCCCTTTATATAGTCACTCTTGCACCACAAGAGGGAAAGAAGTTCCGAAAGGAGAGAATCAGGGAGGAGGAAGAAGTGGCAGAGGGAGGGGAGAGAAAGAAAGAAAAAGACATGACAGCAGCAGCCCCGGGTTGGATTCTTCTCCTGTTCTGTTGGGGAGGGTGACCTGCTGTCTATCACTGAGCAAAGTTAAATTCTGCTCTGGCTTTGACTGACCTGGAAATGTAGAGCTCATTTCAATGAAACACTGTGGCCTTGGGCTTCAATTTTTGGTGAACTCATTACCACTGTGAAGGGAAAATATAGCCCGTTGTCAGTAATATTCATTCTCTTTTCTCTGCTCCTGCAGGAATCTGGCCCTTGCTTGGCTACTGCACACCCTGCCCTGCTTCCCCCAAGAGAAGGAGATAAAGGGACCTTTGCTATAAGCAGGGTGGTCCAGGGAGATCTTGCATTAATTGGGAGCTATCATTGTACTTAAATGCATTGTTGGAATACCTTCAATTTAATAAGTGAAGTCAAAACCTGAGTCTGCCTAGTCAATCTGGTGAAGGAAATACCCTGTAAAAATCTATCTTTGGGGCAGCCCTCTGAAGTATGCCATTCCTCCATCCCCTGACTGTCCCATTCCTCCTTCTTCATGGTACCCAATCAGTTCCAGGAATCCATCTTAGGTTCAAACATGGTTGATGAAGTTCTGCAAAGTAAAAATGTACAATCCTTTCCAAAAGATCTGTAATTTCAAAGGTTTGAAGATGAGAGTAACTGACTTCAGAACCTGAGAGACTGAAGCTACAGTTCCTAGGAGAGGAATTTGTTTAGCAGGAGAGCAGCGAGCAGATAAAATAATCCAGGAAGTGTGGAAAAGTCACGGTGGTAAAAATTTAAAGTCTGGGAACAAGAGCTTCCCATCAGTGAGCTCAGTCCCACACTCTGGGTCAGCAGTATCATTGTATGACTTTTAAAGCTAGGTGATGTTGTCAGGGCAAGAAGGTGTGTTGTTAACAAGACTAAGAGCAGAGAAAATGGAAATATGACTGTAGTACTAGAATTTAGTTACTGGGTATAGGGCACAAGGTTGATGTGAGGCTGAGCTTCCGAGCTATTTAAGTTGCCTAGTATGTGTGTGCTCAGTTGCTTAGTAATGTCTGACTCTTTGCAACCCCATGGACTGTAGGCTGAAAGGCTCCTTTGTCTGTGGAATTTTCCAGGCAAGAATACTGAAGTGGGTTGCCATTTCCTATGCCAGGGAATCTTCCCCACCCAGGGATTGAACTTGTGTCTCCTGCATCTCCTGCACTGGCGGGCAGATTCTTTACCACCATACCACCTGGGAAGTTGCCTAGACCATTGAAGAATGCAGGTGTGACAGGCAAAACAATGGCTCCTCAATATGTCTATGCCCTAATCCCCTAAACCTATGAATATGTTACAAAGGGACTTTGAAGATGTGATTAAGTTAAAGATCTTGAGATGGGGAGATGATTCTGGATTATTCAGTTGGACCCAATGTAACTACATGGGTCCTTGTAAAAGGGAAACAAGAGATTCAGTCAGAGGAAACTTGTAGATGGCTTTCTTGTTGGTCTTGAAAAGGAAGGAAGGCTCTGTTAGCCAAGGAATGTAGAAAGCCTCTAGAAACTGAGAGGCAAAAAAAAAAAAAATCTTTTCGAGCCTCCAGAAGGAATGCAGTCCTCTCAGCTATTTGATTTTAGCCCTGTGAGACATATTTTGGATTTGACTTCTAGAACTCTAACATAAAATATTTGCGTTGTTTTAAATCCTGTATTCATAGTAGTTTCTTACAGTAGCAATAGGAAACTAAAGTGTTCAAACATGTTTTGCTTCAAAAAACAAAAAGTCTCACCTACTTAAAATCCACTTTTTTATGAAAATCTATATTTTTGATGTCTTAAACCAGAAGCTCTGCCAAAGGTGGCTTGTGTTTGTCATGACAAGAGTCCTCTGGAGCAGCATAATGTGGAGTCTTTTGGGTGAGCATAGGCTCTGAGGTTCACCATAGTTCGCAGTACCCCCTACCATCATAGTTATGTAGCATCTCTTTTCATTACTATACCCTAGGTTTCCATTTGGTCATTTGAGTTTAAGCACCTTTCTGGGTCATGGTAAATCATCCTCTCTGTCAAGTAGCAAAACTGGCTCCAGAGCTTGGAGCTAGACTTAATTTGCAGGTTGGTGTTAAGCAAGCCCAGCTGTCTATGTTGGATAACTAAGGGAGACCTAGGCCATCATCGGTAGAATGTCAGGTGATGGGAAGATTGCTTGGTTTCTTTAAAAAAAAAAAAAATCAAGTTGAGTAGGCACCTGCGAATTTCCCCTCTTTTTCAGGTTGGTCTTATCGGAAGCTCATCAAGCCCGGTGAGGGGACCTCACAAAACCAGCCTGGCCTGTGGAAGAATCCCTCATGACCCAGTCTCTGTGGAGTTCTGCCTACAGTCGTCCACTGAGAGAGGCAGAGGACTCAGCCCTGGATGTCAGCACCTCTGATGGCAGGTGCCCGGAGACTGCCCGGTGATGGGAATGGGTGCAGTGAGAGGTGGCTGACGGCGGCTCACAATGGCTCTCACTGTGAAACGTGGGGCTCGTCATTTTCCCAGAGGGCCTCGTTTACTGCAGATGAATAGCTTGGTATAGACTTATCAGCCCTATACAACGCTGCTTCCTATTACCCAGCGTGGAAATACATTGGGAGCATTTATTCTGCTCTGTTGAGCATAATGGTGTCATGGTGAGTTTCCCAGGATTTTATTGGCACTGATGCAAAATAGTTTTTTTTTTTTTTTTCTTCAACGCTATAATTTTCCATGTTCTGATCCTGCAATCATAGCACCATTTGGGTTAACTCAATTGCTTTGTCGCTTTGGTAAAGACAGCCCACACATAATGGCAATTTAAAAAATCATACAATTTTAATAATTGAGTGACTAAGAACCAAAGTGTCTGATACAGGAAGCTCATAATATTTTGTAATATGATTTTGAAAAGATAATAGAGGGTAGAGAAATGAGTCTGACAAGGAAATGACAACACTTTCTTTAAGTACTGCTATTAAGTGGGCATGACAAGCCCAGCTGGTTACTTACAACATTTAGCAAAGAATGGGATCCTTCCCTGTTGCTGCCAGAGGCGACGCGCGTGCAGTGAGGGGAATGTGTGGCCGATTTTTCTTTCCTCTTTCCTGCTGCCTTTTCTCCTCAGGATCATTTTACTGCTCTCCCACCTCTCCCTGTTCCTGACAGACCTGGTGGAGCTAGGAAACACCAGAACCTGCTGCATTTTTAAGCTTTCTTTTTAGTTTTTCCTGCTTGGAGCAAGTGGTTTTCAAATTGTTTTTCCCCAAAGCACTAGAATACGAGAATCCATTCTGCGGAAGAAGGTTGGTTTTTTTTTTTTTTTTTTTTTGAAGTTCAATGTTTGCTGTATGTAATAGCAGGCTTCCCTGGTGGCTCAGCAGTAAAGAATCTACCTGCAATGCAGGAGTCACAGGAGAAATGGGTTCGATCCCTGGGTCCGGAAGATCCCCTGGAGGAGAGCATGGCAACCCACTTTAGTATTCTTGCCTGGAGAATCCCATGGACAGAGGAGCCTGGTGGGCTACGGTCCATAGGGTCACACAGAGTTGGACATAACTGAAGGGATTTAGCATGCAGGTGCGCATTTATAAAAGCAGCACGCTCTGACGGAAGAGTCAGAAGAGGCAGAATGAATTCTGATAATTAAGGCTTTCCTTTCCCTCCATGCCTCATGAGGACACATGGGAAAATGTTTGAAACCCATTGGCTTGGAACTTGCTGAGAACCCGTGAAAATGCTCTGAAATATTTCCGAAGTTTACTCCAAGACAAGGTTATAGAATTTCTAATTCAACTGTGCTTCTAAAATTTCTGTGAATTGAGCACACTCTGTGGGTAAGGCTCAGAGGGCCTCATTTAGATGAAAGGGGATTTCTTTTATTATTTTTGGGATAATTGCTTTGTTTGTTTGGTAAGCTTGAGGAAGTCTTAGAATTTGAAAACTTCCCCTCAGTGGTCTGTAGGATCGTAATTTATCTAAAGTAATTCCCTTCAGACTAAAAAAATGCTTGTGAGAATTCCAGCTTCCTAGGCACTTGGTTTTCTCTTTAATATTGCTTTCTTGTCCCTGGGGATTATCTGAAATGGTTTCTACTTTGGCTCGATCACTCAGAGATTCTGGGAGGTTGATGTATGGCCATCCTTCCGCAAAGCAGCATACCCTTCAGGCCTTTCTGTGTCAAGTAACTGAAAAGGGTAAAACTGGTGCCCAGGTCATGTCACCTCAAGTCTCAGTTCTGCTACTTTCAGATGAGGTCAAGAAAGCTCCATGAGGCCAGTTGATTTTCTGATGACATATGTTACTCTTTGTTTGGTTTCTAATGCGTCAATTAAACTCCTGTAGGAGATGTGCAGAGCTCTAGGTGAGACAGTCTCCGCTTTGATCAAGGAGTCATGAAGGCACCGAAATAAGCTGAAATTTTATCCCAGGTCATCAGTCACCAAGCAGACAGCGCAGATTTATCTGATGTCAACACCAAACTTCCATTGACACTTTGGCATTGTATAGATAGCTTAGGTGAAGTCTTGTTGGAGTAGAGAGCTCACTGTAAAATTAAAGAAAAGAGCCCACATATTATTCTTGATCCCAGGATCAAATTCAGAAAGTAACCTTAAGGCAATCTCAACCCTTCAGGGGCTCTGTTGTTTCCCAAGGGAAAATCACTCCAGCTGTGTAGGTTGCTTTAGAGAAAAAACGGTGTTAATGGAAGAACTGCCTTTCTTCCTTCAATGCTGCGGACAGTAAGTGGCCAATTTACTCAGATCTGAGGGATGTGAGCTTAGACAGGTGGTTTTGGATGCCCAGCCCAGCTCAAAGTTGTGAGAGTAGATCAGAGCAGACGGTGGTGTTTGGTGTCACTGTTAAATTGTAGTTACTATTGCCAGTCATTTAGGCACACTGTAGGGAGGAGAAAGTCCCTATTCTGCTGCACGTCTAAGCAGTCTTTTTTATTCCCCTCTCATTCACTGACTCTCTCTTAAACTGTGTCAGGTCAGCCTATGGTTACTCCCCAACCACTGTCCTTTTTTGTACCTCTTAACCAATGCTCCGTATGGACTTGAAATTCCTCTCTCGGTGAGTGTTTAAATGGTTACGTGTACAGGGATTAGAGTCAAGTTTAGAATATTCCTCTACTTAGCATATTAATTCCCATTTCCACTTGTCTAATCCTTCTGTAACAGAATTCCCAAGGACTGCTGTCTCTCTCTTGGAGAAGGCAATGGCACCCCACTCCATTACTCTTGCCTGGAAAATCCCAGGGACGGGGGAGCCTGGTGGGCTGCAGTCCATGGGGTCACTACGAATCAGACACAACTGAGCGACTTCCCTTTCACTTTTCACTTTCATGCGTTGGAGGAGGAAATGGCAGCCCACTCCAGTGTTCTTGCCTGGAGAATCCCAGGGACAGGGGAGCCTGGTGGGCTACTGACTATGGGGTCGCACAGAGTCGGACACAACTGAAGCGACTTAGCAGCAGCAGCAGCAGCAGCAGCAGCAGCTGTCTCTCTCTAGAAGAGAATTCTGTCTCTGTATGCCATTGACAGCAGACTTGACTTATAAAAGGCTTTGTCTGATGAAATGTGAATGAAAACTACCTTAGTCAATTCATTTTAAATTCTTTTGAAAATTTTATATAATTTTCAAGGTTATTTTCCACATACAATTATTATGAAATGTTGGCCATTTATTCTGTCTTGCACAATACATCCTAGAGCTTACCTTATACCCAACAGTTTGTACCTCCTAGTCCTCCCATCCCATATGACCTCTCCCCACCACCCTGCCCCACTGGTAACCACTAATTTGTTCTCTATATCTGTGAGTCTGCTTCTTTTTTGTTATACTCACCAGCTAATTATATATTTTTTAGATTGTCATTTTTGCATAAAAACTTTAAAAGCCATTGCATGGTCCCCTCGATTGTTCTTTTTTCCCTCGGCTCTCAATCAGGTATGTTCCAAATAGGGAAAATTCTGTCAAACTAGTTGTAGAATTAAAAAAAAAAAAAAAGATGCACAGTTAAACCACAGGGGACATGAAATACAAGAAGAAAAAAAAATTGTTTAGATTTTGGACTGATTGTTATCACAGCAGGTATGTGCGTATTCCATCATGTCCAACTCTTTTGGACCCCGTGAACTGTAGCTCGCCAGGCTCCTCTGTCCATGGGGTTTACCCAGCAAGAATACTGGAACGGGTTGCCATTTCCTTCTCCAGGGATCTTCTGACTCAGGCACTGAACCCATGTCTCTTACACTGGCAGGCGGATTCTTTACCATGGAGCCACCAAGGAAGCCAGATCACAGCATATTCTAGCGTAATCTAACTAATGCACTTGTTCATCTTTCAATATTTAATTCAATGTCATCTCTTCCATGAATTCTCTTGCCCCTGCAATATGACAGCCCTGGATTTGAATCCTAAATTCACTGCTTTGTAAGTAATATGACACTGGAGAAGTTATTTAATCTTCCGAAGGCTTAATTACTTTACCTGACAATAAAGAAAATACTACTACTTTAAGGATTGTCACAAGGCTTAAAATAATTCATGCAAAGTTCTTAGCACTCTCTAGTTGTTAGCTATTATTCTTAATCTCTTAGTTTCCCATTTATCATTCTTAGTAGCTGGCACACTGCTTTGCATTTAGGAAATGTTCAATTTTTGAATAAATATATGAATAAAACATACCTATTATCCATATTATTTTACTTTTTTTCTTAAACATTAACAGTGGACACACTATATGATCTACCCTGGAATTTTCCTTGAACCAGAAGAGACGAGCAAAGGTTTCATTTGCAAATCACCTTGAGTTCTTGAGAAGCCAGAGAAGAAAATGGAAAAGGGTTTCCCAGTCTCCCATTTGACAGAAAATACTTGAGATTCTCTTCCCAGGTTGAATGAGGCACCAACCATATAGTTTTGCTTAGGTGTCTTCTGTCACTCTTTGCCAGAAAATTCTATATGAATGAACTAAATAATGGTTATAGATTATATTCTTACAATTATCAAAGAGAAAGGATGATTGTAAAATAATAAAATATAAGGATGGATTTTATTGCTCCCTTAATTCTTGTTTAAAATGTTCTCATTTCATGTAGCAAGCACTCATGCTGCTTTTATACTTATCCTTTAGGGTAATTTCCTTTTTCTATTCAGAATTAATTCTTGTTTTTAATGGCTCCCCAAAGTCTTCCTTTTCTAATAGTTGCTCACCCATCTGTGCATTAGTATGCCTTTCTATAATTCTGGTTTCCAAGCACAGAAAAATTTCGTCTCCCCAAAGGTACTAACTGTAGAACAGAGAAATAAACGTCTTAGTGATTATCTCCCAAACACTATCATTGTGGACAACAGAGTTCAGGAGATAAGAGGAAATATGAAAGAGATTAATAATTTAGAATCTAGTTACCTTAGTCCATATCAGTTTTGTTTTCCCCCAGTTATATACAAAGTTCTTTGAGTACATTGTCTGCATGCCTTAGAACTGAGCTGGAAAGATAAACATATTTCTGTCAATTATTTGTTGATTTACTGTTTAAGATTATGCTCACATGATGATTCTTACTCTGCAACACTACTTCTAAGTATATGTGCAAAGCCAAATGCTAACTTCTGTGGTATTGAATATGAGTATGGCAGAAATTAATTAAATGGTCTGAATGACTAACATAGAGCCAGGTACCAGGCAAAATGTATGTTTTAAGGAATTTGGCAGTGACAAGGAATCAAGACTAGTTTGCCTTACAACTTCTTAAGGGCATCAGAGACATAGATACAAACTATAGAAGGGGCACAGGGGAGTGGGAAATTGCTCTGAATAAATCATAGAAGGTGTTGCATAGTTTTGTTTAATCTGGATCTGAAGCACTAGTTATTATATGGCAAAAGGATAATGTGAAAGGATAAGAACCCTAATATCAGAAGCATGTGGCATAAAACAGTAACATGTTTTTAGAACTTTTGTTTCAAGAGGGTTTGGTTGAGAGAGAACTGAAAAAAGATTCTGTAAATGGACTGAAAGCTATTTTGTAATTTTCAAGGTGCAATGTGGAGGGTAGGAATAGACAAGAGAGACAGGTGTTCTAGGAGGATGATCAGGAAGAATGACAGGAGGGAATCAGAGTATAAGCTGAAGATAAAGAATAAACATGGCATTGAGTCGAGTGGATCTGAGGTTTGACTGAGTCTCCTGAGACTAACCACAAGCTCACTTGTCCTAATCTGGCCCAAATGGTAAATGTAGGTAGATTAAAAAGCTCCTTGAAGACAGGTCCAAAAATACATCTTACTCATTTCCATGGACTATGACATGCTTGTGCTCATGTTGAATGACTGCTTAGCAGAGGAACAAATTTGATCAATCTTTTAATTGTTTTCTGTTGTATCCATTCAATCCTGTCTACTGTTTGTTGTTTAGTCACTAAGTCATGTCCAACTCTTTTGTGTTCCCATGGACTGTAGCCAGCCAGACTCCTCAGTCCATGGGATTCTCCAGGCAAAAATACTGTAGTGGGTTGCCATTTCCTTCTCCACCTGCCTATCAAATACTCTCATCAGTTTCATCCCCTAGTGCTTTGATTTACAATGATGATGACTATTAATAACAATCTCAGAATGTTATGAACCGGTTGCATGCTAAGTGCTGTGTATGGGTTACCTCATGACACATACATGGTGAAGAAGGTGGGGCTGCCTCTGTGTTTCCTCAAAACAACCCTGTAAGGAAGCTGGTGCTGCAGATGGAGTTCTTCATTAAAGACTCTATGAAAGAGATAATAGAAATCACAGTAACTGAGGCATATTAAGCAAATTTCCCGGTAGATGAAGTGGGATTTGAATCCAAGCACTCTGAGTCCACAGACATAGCATTTCTCCACCCACTCTCCTGGTTCTCGAAGAGAGCAAACATGCTTGCCGGTAAACCTAGCAGTGCAAGTGTTTGTGTCCAGTCTGCCTTATGGTAGGGTTAACCCTTCTAAACCTATGGTTCTTGGCAATGTGTTACACCATTTCTGAAAAGAGATGAGTGGAACGGCAGAGGGAGTGGAAGGAACATCTGCTTTGGGATCAGTCTGGACTCCACCTTGTGCTAGATGCAAAGCCTTTGTAAGATACTTGACTTCTTTGCAACTTTCCCTTAGCTCTTCGTTTGTAAGCTGGGAATGGAAATTTACACATTACAGCGTTGGTGTAAAGATTACGACTAAATTAAGGTAAGTTTTTCTGGCATATATGGAGTTCTCTGTAAACTTTCGCCATTAGAATTAATTGTTTTCATAACTGTGGTGACCACCTGCTTCTCTTGCATCTCCAGGCTTGGATACTTTCGAGAACAGATTCGATACTAAATAAAGCCTGGCTGACTAGTTGACTGGTATTTTTTGCCTTGCTTGGGGGAAGACATCTCAGAACAATATGTTACTATTAGTCATTTTTCTCTGATTTGTACACAGTCTCTTTAATAATGATTTGCATTTGCACAGCCCTCTATTAAACAGAATCAGTTTTACTAATATTAAGGAGATTTGCAGATACCTATGTTATGGCAGGATTCTGTTTTCCATTAAAATTTGTCGGATTTTAAAAATGACTGGTTTAACAGAAAAACCAAGATTAGAATATTCATATTTTCCAGAGACTGGTTGTGTTTTTAGACGGTCTACTGTTTGAAAGTCTCCCCAATTTTCCCTTCTCATGACTGTTCCCAACTGAAGACCACTGCTGACATCAAAGGCACTGATGATGTGGATTATTTGTGTTTTTCTCACTCTTCTGCTTTAGCCTCAGAGTAGGTTGATGATTTATACTAGGTTGCTGCCTGTTGAAAATCCTCTAGATCTGGTAGATAACAGAAGACATGCATTTAAGTCTCAAACAGTACAATTTTAAATAAACTCTTTGGAAAGAAGCAAGTCACACTATTGACATGAACCGATGGCCTATTATATTATGACACACACACACAAACCCTACCAATATTTGTTAGCATAATAGCTAGCTCTCTGGATTGCCAGTATTCCATTTTACAACCTAAACACACATAATTTTTGTTCCAAAGAGTAAAGGAATCTATTTATATAATGTGAACATTTTTTTTTTTTTAAACTCAAGCAACAGATAATGAGACACTCACTAATCCCATGTGGCAAATCCTACTCACAGAGTACTTTTTCTCCTCTTGCAGCCAATCTGTTATTTGTTATTGTATTTGTTATTTAGTGTTCTTCTAAAAATTGGGTAGAGACCTCCTAGCCTTTTGGTTTGCAAAGCAGAAAAATACTGTCCTACTTGCTACTCCTTGAGATCACCATATGTAGAGCAGATTATTCGAAGCTGTCTCTTCGTTATTTTTTTTTCTCATTGTCTCACAACATAGGTGGTCTCCCTGAGGTTTCCCCACCAGCTAGATATGTAATCTTTTGCTAGTTTCTTTACTTCTTTGAGCTTCAATTTAATCTGTATTATGGGAGAAAGGTTAAAGGTAACATTTTTAAAGATTCTTTTTTCAGCTCTAAATCCTATACATGTTGTACTAGATTGTTAACAATTCAGTTTTACTCAATAAAAGATTTTTGAGCTGAAGTCAATCAGAAAATGTGTTGAATTTCTGTGGACCAAGCAATGGTCCAGGTTATTGTATTCATTTTCTGTTGCTCCAGTTAACAAGTTATTACAAATTTAGGGGCTTCAACAACACAGATTTATTATCTTACAGTTTTTCAGATTGGAAATCTTTTATGGGTTTCACTGGGATGAAATCAAGGTGTTACCAAGGCTGTGTTCCTTCTGAAAGGTCAAGGGGAGAATCCACTTCTTTGTACTTTGCAGAGGGCTTCCCTGGTAGCTCAGGTGGTAAAGAATCTTCCTTCAATGCAGGAGACCACCTGCAATGCAGGAGACCTGGGTTTGATCACTGGGTTGAGAAGATCCCCTGGAGAAGGAAACGGCAACCCACTACAGTATTCTTGCCTGGGTAATCCCATGGACAGAAGAGCCTTATGGGCTATAGTCCATGGCATCACAAGAGTTGCACACAATTTAGAGACTAAACCACCACCACCAGAGGCTGCCCCATTCCTTGGCTCACGTGCTTCTCTCTCCAACTTTGAAGCTAGCAACGTTGCATGTCTGCCCATGACTGTCTCTCTTTCCTAGTCACATCTTCCTTTGACTGATTCCTTTCTTCTGCTTCCTTCTTCCTCTTTTATCTTCACCTAGACAATCCAGAATAATCTTTTTATTTAAAGGTCAACTGATAAGCAAATTTACTTCCATCTGCAACTTTAATTCCCTTTTGCCACATAATATAACATATTCAAAGCTTCCAGGGATTAAAACATGAATGTCTTGGTGAGGGGAGGGGTACATTATTTTGTCTGCCACAGTCATATGTGCATTTATTTAACAAATAATTTTTTATTGGAGTATACTTGCTTTACAATGTTGTGTTAGCTTCTGCTATACAATGAAGTGAATCAACTATATGTATACATGTATCCCCTCCCTCCTGGGGCTCCCCTACCCTATCCCACCCATCCAGGAGTTCACAGATCTGAGCTTCCTGTGATTTACAGTAAGTAGCTTCCCACTATTTCACATGTGGAAGTGCATATTTATGTGTTGCAGGAAGGGGGACCCCTTCCAGGGCCTGAAACTGGGCTCTTGTCTAACACTCAGAAATGAATTGTCCAAGGAGGCACATGTGCTGACAAAGCAAGAGATTTTATTAGGAAAGGGCACCCGGGTGGAGAGCAGTAGGGTAAGGGAACCCAGGAGAACAGCTCTGCCACTTGGCTTGCAGTCTCAGGTTTTATGGCAATGGGGATTAGTTTCCGGGTTGTCTTTAGCCAATCATTCTGACTCAGAGTCCTTCCTGGTGGTGCATGCCTTGTTCACCCAAGATGGATGCCAGAGAGAAGGATTCTGGGAGGTGGTCGGGCATGTGGTGTCTCCTTTTGACCTTTCTAAAACTCTTCCAATTGATGGTGGCTTATTCCATGTTCCTTACCAGGACCTCCTGTCGTGAAACAACTCATGCAAATGTTTACTATGGTGCCTGACCAGGGTGGGTGGTTTCAATCAGTGTGTTTCCCCTAATATATGCATATATGTCAATCCTAATTTACCTATCCATCCCAAATTTTTATTTTTATTTTTTTTAATTTTTACTTTATTTTGCTTTACAATACTGTATTGGTTTTGCCATACATTGACATGAATCGGCCATGGGTCTATGTTCGATACAGGATACAGGATGCTTGGGGCTGGTGCACGGGGAAGATCCAGAGAGATGATATGGGGTGGGAGGGGGGAGGGGGGTTCAGGATTGGGAACTCATGTACATCCCAACTTTTTAAAAACAACTATTATATGGCAGGCATCCTGTTAGGAACTGGGAATATAACAACAAAAATGGATTGTTCTCTACCATCTTAGAATTTTTACTGGGAGGTGACATGACATTAATTAGTTTGCCATAGATCCAAATATTAAATTGCTTGAATAAGGAAAGAGTGAAACTATGAGAATGTACAAAAAGGTTCAATGACCTAGTAAAAGAGTCCAGAAAGGGCTTCTTTTGAGAAATAGGGACCATTGAACTGAGATCTAAAGGAGAAACTGGAATTTACCAAGCACGGAAGGGAGAAAAGAGAGAAAGAACAAAGGCCTTTGGAGCAGGAAAAAGAATAGCCAACAAGAGGCTGAGATGAGGCCACTGCCACTGAAGATCCAGTAGGAAGGTGCCATGATGCCTTACGAGATGGAGCTGAGGTGAGGAGGAGCCAGATCACGCTCTGCCATCTGTGTTGGTCCTGCCCAACTTTGTGTGTGCTGATGGCAACAGAAATCCATGCAGCAGTTTAAGTAGGGCGATGACCTAACCAGATTAGATTTCCAGAAGTTGATTTTGAGAATAGAAGACTCAGTCTCTGCCTTCAAGAAACTCAGTTTTTTAAATAAAAGTTTTGAAAATACACATGAAAAGTGAAATACATGAGAACTGAATAGCCAGATGAGACAAGCAACAAATATGTTGTTAGGTGGTGCAGATAAGAGGTCTGAATTTACAGGATGAACATCAGATAGAATGATATAAGACATTTTTCTAGAGGAAGATAGATTTATACTTCAATATTGATACTTCATTAAGGTTGTCGTATTTTTTTCCCATTGTGTAGGTTAGTTGCTCAGTTGTGTCTGACTGTTTGCAACTTCATGGCTCCTCTGTCCATGGAACTCTCCAGGCAAGAATACTGGAGTGGGTAGTGGGGGATCTTCCTGACTTAGGGATTTAACTTGAGTCTCCCATATTGCAGACAGATTCTTTACTGCATGGGCCACCAGGGAAGCCGCCCCTTTTTTCTATTGCTGTGTAATAAATTACCACACACTTAGCTTAAAACATTTATTGTGTCATCAGTTCTGTAGGTTGATCTCCAGGATAACTTGTCTGGATTCTCTGCTCAGGGCCTCAAAAGCTGAGATCAAAGTGTTAACAGAGCTGCCTTCTTTTCTGGAGGCTCTAGGGGAACAAACTTCTAAATTTATTCAGGTTGTTGGCAGAAAACATTTTCTTTGGTCAGAGGTCTGAGGTCTCCATTTCCTCATCAAGTAGCCCTCTCCAGACCAACAAGAGCAAATTCTTCTCATACTTTGAGTCCATCTGCCTTCTCTTTCTGCTTTTCTCTCCTGCTTTTAGGTGATCATGTGATTACAAAGGGCCCAGTCCATGATCCAGGATAATCTCCTTATTTTAAGGTCAACCAATTAACCTTAGTCACATCAGCTAAGTCCCTTTTGCCAGGGAAGGTAGCATATTCAAAGAGCTGAGATTAGAGCATGGAATATTTCTGGAGGCCACAATTCTCCTTGCCATAGACACTAGCACTAGGCAGAATTCAAAATTTCAAAGGACATGCCTTTAAAGTTTCTACATTATAGCTGAGGAGAAGTTTAAGTATAATAATCACCACGTTGAGCATGTGTGTGTTTGATATCATTGTCATAAATGCTTATAATACCAGGAACATATACCTATTTTAAACAAAACTTCAAGGCCTTTAGTTAACTGCAGAGCATCTAGCCAACATAAAGGCTTTCAAATTCAATATTTTAAAACAAAGTCTGAACAAAATATATTTGTGGATAAATTTGGCCCCATGGCTGCCAGATATGAATCTTGGAATATATTCTCTGTAAGCTTTTGAAAAAAATGCTGTAGAAAACTGACACAATTTGAGGCATATGGACCTAGAAACTATTTCTTTTGTCACTTGAGAAAACTGCCTGCTTGAAGTACATTCTCCAGGACGCCACTCTCCTTTGGGTCTCTTCCTACTTCAGGGTCCTTTGTCCCTCAGGTCAGTTCAGTCGCTCAGTCATGTCCAACCCTTTGTGACTGCAGCACACCAGGCTTCCTTGTCCATCACCAACTCCTGGAGCTTGCTCAAACTCATGTCCATGGAGTTGGTGATGCCATCCTACCATCTACATCCTCTGTTGTCCCCTTCTCTTGCCTTCAATCTTTCCCAGCATCAGAGTCTTTTCCAATGAGTCAGTTCTTCCCTTTAGGTGGCCACAGTATTGGAGTTTCAGCATCAGTCCTTCCAATGAATATTCAGGACTAATTTCCTTTAGGATTGACTGGTTTGATCTCCTTGCAGTCCAAGAGACTCTCAAGAGTCTTCTCCAACATGATAGTTCAAAAGCATCAATTCTTCGGTGCTCAGCTTTCTTTATGGTCCAACTCTCACATCCATACATGACTACTGGAAAAACCATAGCTTCGACTAGATGGACCTTTGTTGACAAAGTAATGTCTCTGCTTTTTAATATGTTGTCTAGGTTGGTCATAGCTTTTCTTTCAAGGAGCAAGTGTCTTTTAATTCCACAGCTGCAGTCACCATCTGCAGTGATTTTAGAGCCTAAGAAAATAAAGTGTGTCACTATTTCCATTGTTTGCCCATCTATTTGCCATGAAGTGATGTGACTGGATGCCACTCCTGTGCCCCTGTACTCCCCCAACTCCAGATGTTGGGGTAACCGAAGACCTGGTCCTCTGGCCTCATCTCATTCCACATTTTTCTAGGTGATATCATTCAGTTCTTAGTTATAAATGTTACCATGAAGATGATGACTTCATATTTTTAAGTTCTGACTTCTCCCCTGAATTACTGTCATTTCTATCTAGCTTCCTGTTGGATATCCCCACTCCCATGTGTAATAGCCATCTACATCTTAGTTTGTCCAAAGCTCAACTCCTTTTTTCTTCCAAAACCCTCTCCTCTCACAATCTCCTTCATCACAGTACATGGTAACCCCATTCTTTTGGCCACTTAGTCCCCAAACCTTGGTGTAAAATACATGATGTCTTTCTTACTTTTATATCCTACATCTTATCTACAGCTAATCTATTAACTAATCATGTTGTCTGGATCTTTGAAATGTATCTCAGGTTTGATCATCCCTCTCTATTCCCAGTGCTATTACCCAGATCAATGCAAAACCATCTGTCCCCAGGATACTGTTCTACTCTTTGTTTACACCTACGCCCTTACCTTCCTGATCTCGATTCTCCCTGGCAGCCAGGGTGATAGTACTTTTTTGTCTTTTTTAAACTTTTTATTTTGTATTGGGTAGAGCCAATTGACAATGATAGTTTCAGGTGAACAGTGAAGGGATTAGACCGTATATATACATGTATCCGGCCTTCCCCAGTGGTTCACTGATAAAGAATTCACCTGCAGCATAGGTGATATGGATTCAATTCCTGAACTGGAAAGATTTCCTGGAGAAGGAACTGGCAGCCCACTCCAGTATTCTTGCCTGGGAAATCCCATGGACAGAGAAGCCTGGTAAGCTACATTCCATGTGATCATAGAAGAGTCAGACATGACAGTGACTAAATAACAACAATATATGTGTTCATTTGCCCCTAAACTTCCTTTCCATTCAGGCTGCCAGATAACATTGAGATGATTTCCATATGTTATGCAGTATGTCCTTGTTGGTTATCCATTTTAAATATAGCAGTATATATATGTCCATCCCAAACTCCCTACCTATCCCTTCCCCACTATTTTTCCCCTCTCCCCCAGCCCAGCAACCATGTTTGTTCTCTAAGCCTGTGAATCTCTTTCTGCTTCATAAGTAAGCTCATTTGTATCATTTCTTTTTAGATTCCACATATCAGTTCAGTTCAGTCACTCAGTCCTGTCTGACTCTTTGCGACCCCATGAACCACAGCACACCAGGCCTCCTTGTTCATCACCAACTCCCAGAGTCCACCCAAACCCATGTCCATTGAGTCAGTGACGCCATCCAACCATCTTATCCTCTGTCATCCCCTTCTCCTCCTGATTTTAATCTTTCCCAGCATCAGAGTCTTTTCAAATGAGTCAGCTCTTCGCATCAGGTGGCCAAAGTATTGGAGTTTCAACTTCAACATCAGTCCTCCCAATGAATATTCAGGACTGATTTCCTTTAGGATGGACTGGTTGGATCTCGCAGTCCAAGGGACTCTCAAGAGTCTTCTCCAACTTCACAGTTCAAAAGCATTGATTCTTCAGCACTCAGCTTTCTTTATAGTCCAACTCTCACCTCCATGCATGACCACTGGAAAACCCATAGCCTTGACTAGATGGACCTTTGTTGAAAAAGTAATGTCTTTGCTTTTTAATATGCTGTCTAGGTTGGTCATAACTTCCCTTCCAAGGAGTAAGTGTCTTTTAATTTCATGGCTGCAGTCACCAACTGCAGTGATTTTGGAGTCCAGAAAAATAAAGTCAGCTACTGTTTCCACTGTTTCCCCATCTATTTGCCATGAAGTGATGGGACCAGATGCCATGAAGTGATGGGACTAGATGCCATGATCTTAGTTTTCTGAATGTTGAGCTTTAAGCCAACTTTTTCACTCTCCACTTTCACTTTCATCAAGAGCCTCTTTAGTTCTTCTTCACTTTCTGCCATAAGGGTGGTGTCATCTGTGTATCTGAGGTTATTGATATTTCTCCCAGCAATCTTGATTCCAGCTTGTGCTCCTCCTCCCCAGTGTTTCTCATGATGTACTCTGCATAGAAGTTAAATAAGCAGGGTGACAAAATACAGCCTTGACGTACTCCTTTTCCTATTTGAAACCAGTCTGTTGTTCCATGTCCAGTTCTAACTGTTGCTTCCTGACCTACATACGCCACATATAAGGGAATGCAATATTTCTCCTCTGTCTGACTTCACTCAGTATGATAATCTCCAGGTCCATCCATACTGCTGCAAATGGCATTATTTCATTCTTTTTAATGTAATATTCCATTGTATGTATGTCCTACATCAACACAGAGTGAGAGGGTTTTAAATGTAAAACCAAAGTGAGATCACCTTTCTTCTCTCTTAAAACACTCCAAAATAGCTTCCAATGTCCCTTTCTCGGCTCATCATCTGACTCTACCTCATCTCCAACTTCTTTCTCTTGTCCTTGTTATTTCAGTCACATCAACCATCTTCCTTTTCCTTGATGAGATCAAGCACAGTCCATCATGCTTCTCTCCACTTGTCTTACCCCGTGGCTTCATTTGGTTATCTACTCACATGGCAAATGTCAAGGTTCTTTCCTTGGTTACCTAAGATGAAACAGCAGGTCCATCCTACCACAACTCTCTGCACCCTTTTTTGTTTTTTGTTTCATTTTTAAACAGGATTTATCACGTGCATGCTCAGTCACTTAGTCATGGCCAACTCTTTGGGATCCCGTGGACTGTAGATCCCAGGCTCCTCTCTCCATGGAATTTTCCAGGCAAGAATATTGGAGTGGGTTGTCATTTCCTACTTCAGAGGATCTATCTGACCCAGGAAGGATCAAAACAGAATCTCTGCATTGGCAGGCAGATTCTTTACCACTGTGACACCTGGGAAGCCCCAAATAACATTTATACTGCATGGCAAAAGACAAATTATATCAGGTTATATAATTTAAATGCTTACTGATCTAGTGACTGTCTTTCTTCACTAGGATGTAAGATCTAAGAAAGCAACAACTTTGGTTAACTGAAGTAGTCTATATCTAGAACAGGAATAGACATGTATTTGTTGACAGAAATAATAGATGAGATTCTGCTGGCAGAGATTTTTCTGAGTTAATGAATCTTAAATGGGGCTTTGCATGAAGAAATGATGGATCGATAGAGGAGAATATCAAAGGCATTTCTGAGGAAGGAGATTTTCCTATAAGGAAACGAGCTAGAAGTAAGCAAGTCCCAAATCCAGATATAATTAATAATAGTAATAATAACAATAGCTAGTCCTTATTGAGTTCTTACTGCATGTCAGGTACTGCTTCATTCTTTCAAGCCATTTGATTCTTGTAGGAATGTTATTAAGTAGTCGGTCAGAGTTCTGTACCTTAAAATCCACAAGTCAATGTATTAGCCTAAAAAAACCCTCAAGGCTTTTGAGTCATAAATCAAAGCTCCAATCTGGGCTCTGTCATTTATAAAAAGAGAAACTAGGGTTCTTTCCCTTATGAGTCTCAGATTCCTCATCTGTAAAATGGAACCAGCAAACACATTATATCATAGGAGACTTAGGAGGAGATTGTTGCTCCTTTCTGTCAAAATCAGACTCCTTCCATGTTTCTTGTGCCCCTTGGGGATGACTTGCACCACTGTATATCCAGTTCTGTATTTTAGAATCTACATCTTATCCTTAACATCTCTCTTGCTGTCTTCATTTTCCTCAAATCCTTCGATCTGGCCAGTGGCACCACATACACATCTATCATAGCCACTCACCTCACACTCTTCCCTTTATGTCCCCTACGTGTTCCTTAGTACAGACCCTTGGCTCCTGCCCAAGTTACTGTGACAGCATCTAAAGAATTCACACCGACAACTTGGCCTTCTTTCTCTCTACTTCTACATTGCAGTGAAAGTAACATTCTCACAATGGAAATCTCATCAGATTTCCAGTCTAAACTCTCCAAACTTCAGACCTTCCTGTTTTCTCTTTGTTCATAGATTTATACTAAATTCTTACCTTATCTCACCTTACCTGTCTCTCATCACACATTCTTCTCTCCACCTTTCTTTGGTTTTGAATTTACTGGCTCTCTTTGAATTCTTCAAACATGCCACACTCCCTACTGTTTCGGATCTTTGGCGTTCCCTTTGATCAGAATGTTTCTCCTTCTATGCAACCCGCTTTTGTTTACTGATCTTCCTGAGTCAGTCTTTCTTGACCTCACAGTCTGTGTTGGGTTCTTTTCTTTCTTATATGTTTTCCGAGAACCTTGTTATTGTTCCTGCGCAGCTCTGTTGTCAATTCATAATTTTAATTTATGATCATTTGACTAATCCTCCCAGTGGACTCCATGCTTCTTGAAAGTTGAAACCTATTTCTCATTACTGACCGTTGTATCACAGTGCTTAGCACATCTTCTACGTAGTAGGTGTTCCATTAACATTTACAGAATGAAGAGCTAAATAAGAGTTTACACAATGTCTGTCCCTGGAGGAGGAAATGGCAACCCATTCCAGTTATCTTGCCTGGGAAGTTCGGTGAACAGAGGAGCCTGGCGGGCTACAGTTCATGGTTCAAAGAGTCTGTCCCATCGCAGGCTCTCACAATAGGCTCTCTCAATCACAATAGTTACTACAATTACATCTTTTAGCTGCTTCAGCTGTAAAATCATCTCTGTTTATTCCCTGAAGAATGTGCAACAGGCTCCACCATTTTGCAAGAGCAGACAGCAAGTGTCCCCCAGATAGCTGAAATACTGTCCAGTTGTGTAGAGTTCTAGAAGTCAACATTTAAACCTGTATTTAAAATGAAAGAATGAATATCAAACTGATCTCTATTTTTGTATAGTATACAAAGAATAATATGTCTGGTAATTAGCAGAAAGAATCCATCCTTTTCTCAAAGCCACTCCCAGTTTATAAAAATGAAACTGTCGTCAGCATAGAGGAGGCTGCCAGGTTCCCTTTGGTAAGTAGGCAAGCAGCCCATTCTTCTAACAACTGAATCATGTTCATGAAACATAAATTAAAAAAGAAGGGGGTTATGACCCAACTCTCTCTTCCAATAAGTATAACTGGAGTTTCATCTGTTAAAAGAGCATGTCTACCTACTCTGATTTTACACTCAGAGTAGGTCTGAGTCCTCTGTCTTTCAAATTTATTTCCTGTTATCTTTTTTTATTACTGTGTTCCATCCCAACAGAGCTACTTGCTGTTTTTTTTTTTTTTTAATATATATTCCAAACTTTCACCATCTCTGCTTTTCCTACAGGCGTCTTTGCTGTGTAGAATGTTTTATCTCTCTGCCAGCATAATCTTACCAGTGCTTACTCAAAGGCATTCTTTGCTGATCTCACACTTCGAAGGGAATCTCTACCTTGTAGTCTTCTGACAATTGTTTTCTAAAAAATTTCTCCATTGGCATTTGTCATTTTTATCTTTCATAACCTTGTATAGTGAAAGTTGCTCAGTCGTGCCCGACTCTGCAACCCCATGGACTGTCCATGGAATTCTTCAGGCCAGAATACTGGAGTGGGTAGTCTTCCCCTTCTCCAGGGAATCTTCCTTACCCAGGGATCAAACCCAGGTCTCCTGCAGTGCAAGTGGGTTCTTTACCAGCTGAGCCACAAGGGAAGCCCGACTTTGTAATGTATGCATTTTTTATGTCTTCTGCTAGATTGTAAGGTCCCTGTGGGAAGAGTTCACACCGGATTCAATCATTTGGCATTTATTTGCACAATGATGACCTTAAATAAATATTTACTAAATGAATAAATTAATAAGTAACTATTTAAACAGAGGAAGGCATATATAGATTTCAATAAAACAATGTAAAGAAGAACCTAGAGATCATTGGTGGCATATATCCACATGCTTAGGTTGCTGCTGCTGCTGCTAAGTCGCTTCAGTTGTGTCCGACTCTGTGCGACCCCATAGACGGCAGCCCACCAGGCTCCCCCCTCCCTAGGATTCTATAGGCAAGAATACTGGAGTGGGTTGCCATCTCTAAAAAGAAAAACTGAAAGATCAATAAATCCTCAGAGAAGCCTTGTATTACTCATAATCATTTTCTTGAGGTGTGTTTTAATTTGACTTGCTCATGATATAACCTATTAGAAAGAAAAACACAGGTCTACAAATTGTTTAGTGGACACAAGTAGATGAACATGAATCATATTGAAGGTAGAACTGGACACAGCAAGCCCATTTATAGACTTCATCTACGGAGGTAACGAGTCTATGTAAATAATGGACACTAGCACTGAAAATGGTGTCTGGATCGAGGGTGGCAAAAAGCAGGTATACACAATTTGCTCTTCTATTCAGTGGATAGCACAGACATCACTAATCAAACACGGCATTCTTTTCCTCTAACACATGTGATCTAAGAACATTTCCCAGCCCAGTACTCCAGACAGCCACTACCAGTTGATCTGAGTTGACATTTTAGAGAAAGTCCAATTGCTATACCTCCCATCTAAATGATCCTAAATGAAGGAGAGTTTTCCTAAGGTGTTTCAATTTTGTTTGTTGCTTTAAACAAAAAATTTTTTTTATGTGGCTGATAACATATTTTAAGTCATGTGAAACTTTTGGGATCCAGGTGAAAGATATGTATAGATCATTATAGAGTCAGAAGTGTGGGTGAGACAGTTTCTCTAGTGGTCACAAGAAGCTTGCTCTTCTTTGATGCCTTCTGCAAAAGCTACATTGTATGCAATAGTCCTCCATAAACTGCTTTCATTATTGGATCTGATAGATACCAAAGCCTCCCAAGCAATTCATTTAGTATCTTTTATTCCCCCTGAAAATAATAAGTTGCTTGGGAAATGTTTAAATTTTATAAGTGTGACCTCATCTGAGTTATATTGAGATGTTGTGTCATAAACTTTTCCAGGAAGCCAAAAATAGCCTAGAAGTTATATTTGAACCAGGAAATTAAGGTGACCTGGACCAAGAACAGTACAGGGAACTTCCACCAATGGCAGTTACTAATTGGTATTCGCATCAAGACCAGTGGTCCTCTACCAGGCACAACTTTGCCCCCAGCTCCTTCCCTGGGGACATTTGTCAACGTCTGGAGATTTTTGGCTGTCAGTAATGAGAAAGGAGGTGTCACTGGCACTAGTGGTAGAGGTCAGGGATAAATATCCCAGAGTACATAGGATGCAGTTCCTACAACAAACAATCATCTCTGGCGCCAAACATCAATAGTGTCAATTTTGAGAAACCCTGCTTGAGAGGGAGTCTCTCAAGAATGTTAGCTCATTAAGGTCAAAATCTTTCCTTAGGATTTTTAGTATGAGGCCTGGAACATGGTAGGCACATATAAATGGCTCAGGAACTCATGATGTTATTTAGGAAAATGGAGTAATTTTTGCTTTGTCTTCAGTTTTATTTCAATAGTCTCTCTGTTTGACCAATGATCCTGGCTACTCTTCAAGATAGTAATGATGAAGATGCCAATGTATTTAAGCCACAAATATTTTGCTTCAGCTCACAATATCAATCTGAAATGAGGAACTGACAATGAAGAACCGATGCTTGAAGCATGGACCACACTATATCCTTAGAAACATAAGACTTTCTATTTAGACTATGAATGGACTCGTTCAATTTCAGATTGTGAGGAAAAATTAATTTTAAACCGTTCTATTATTGCCCAGTTATCTTTAGCAATCATAGCAATTATTATAAGAAAGACACAAAGGAGGCTTACTCTTTCTAGTCCATGTGCTGAAGGGTTAAATCTTTGACAAAATTATTTCTAAATATTAGTCATCAAAATCTATCAAGTTGGCTAAAAGACCTTTATATAAAGTTCAATATGCTGTCATAAGGCCTCCAGGAATTAGAAAAGATATTATCTCTAAATTCTAGGGATTTTATTCTCCCTTGGGGGAGAATTTTGGCTTGAAGCTCATCTAAGACAGAGTTGGGTGTGGACCTGTCTAGGTTTCTCTGAGAGCCATCTCCTTGGTTTGGTCCTGGGACCTCCAGCAGCTACTGGGTTGCCCTAGAAAGCATGCAATAAAGTATTGACATTTGCCAAGCAACAACACAATGCCAGGTTTTTTAAAAGTATACTTTTCTTAGTTAATCCTTACAGTCACTCCATGAGTATCATGATTTGCTTATTTTATAGATGTGGAGGTTGAAACTCAGAGAGGTTAATAACCTTCAGCAGGATCACTGAGATAAAAGTGGTGGAGTTTACATAGGTCTGCCTTATTCCAAAGCTTTAATTCTTTTTGGCTTCTCCATCTAGTATTTGTTTACTGGGGCTCTGGCTAACTATAGGTGTGTTCCCTTACCCAGGTACTTCCTTTTCCCTATTTAAAAGAACACACATGAAGTATGTAGGAAGTATGGGAAGCAGCAAAATAGATTGAATATACTTTTATTTTTTAAACAGTAAGGAAGCAAAAACATTTCTCTCCTGAGGTAATATATTTAAAATTAGTTTATTGGGTCATTTACTTTTCTGGAATTGAGCTGCAGAAGTTGTTTGTATATTTTTGAGATTAGTTGTTTGTCAGTTGCTTCATTTGCTATTATTTTCTCCCATTCAGAAGGCTGTCTTTTCACCTTGCTTATATTTTCCTTTGTTGTGCAGAAGCTTTTAATTTTAATTAGATCCCATTTGCTTATTTTTGCTTTTATTTCCAGAATTCTGGGAGGTGGATCATAGAGGATCCTGCTGTGAACTAAATAGACATTTCTCCAAAGAAGACATACGGATGGCTAACAAACACATGAAAAGATGCTCAACATCACTCATTATTAGAGAAATGCAAATCAAAACCACAATGAGGTACCACTTCACACCAGTCAGAATGGCTGTGATCCAAAAATCTGCAAGCAATAAATGCTGGAGAGGGTGTGGAGAAAAGGGAACCCTCCTACACTGTTGGTGGGAATGCAAACTAGTACAGCCACTATGGAGAACAGTGTGGAGATTCCTTAAAAAATTGCAAATAGAACTACCTTATGACCCAGCAATCCCACTTCTGGGCATACACACCGAGGAAACCAGAATTGAAAGAGACACATGTACCCCAATGTTCATCGCAGCACTGTTTATAATAGCTAGGACATGGAAACAACCTAGATGTCCATCAGCAGATGAATGGATAAGAAAGCTGTGGTACATATACACAATGGAGTATTACTCAGCCGTAAAAAAGAATTCATTTGAATCAGTTCTGATGAGATGGATGAAACTGGAGCCGATTATACAGAGTGAAGTAAGCCAGAAAGAAAAACACCAATACAGTATACTAACACATATATATGGAATTTAGGAAGATGGCAATGATGACCCTGTATGCAAGACAGGGAAAGAGACACAGATGTGTATAATGGACTTTTGGACTCAGAGGGAGGGAGAGGGTGGGATGATTTGGGAGAATGACATTCTAACATGTATACTATCATGTAAGAATTGAATCGCCAGTCTATGTCTGATGCAGGATACAGCATGCTTGGAGCTGGTGCATGGGGATGACCCAGAGAGATGTTATGGGGAGGGAGGTGGGAGGGGGGTTCATGTTTGGGAACGCATGTAAGAATTAAAGATTTTAAAATTTAAAAAATAAATTAAAAAAAAATTAGTTTAAAAATGCTCCAGGCAACTACTGTAATAAGTCTAGTTTCTTTTCAAGAGAAACAGTTGCAAGGGGCTTCCAGATCATTCTAAATACAGCCTCCCCTTCTCTGTTTACACACAAACACACATATACATGCTCCTCCAAGCAGGCTTGAAATGCTTACTACCTATGATTTGTGAATCACTTGAGTTTTTTAAACTCACAAGTAACAATCGTAATTCCTTCCTCACAGGGTTATTGAAAGTATTAAATACGTTCATGAAGATAAGAATGTAGAACAGTGTAAGTACTTGGTGGTGGATTCTTTCTCAGACCTTAGGAGAGGACAGGTGCCTGAGTTTCCAGCAGCACTATCTTGATGTTACAGGTGAAGATAACTTTGATGATATCCCCTTGTTCCATCATTCTGGTGGATTTCCAAGGAACCTCTTCAAGTTAGTTCATTGTCAACAAATGAACTGTGCAGAAATTGCTCTCTCATCCTATTCCAACAACCTGGAAATCATCTTCAAGTTGGCTCCAGAATAGTCTGAAGCTAGGTATTAGCACTGCTTTATTCCCAAGACCTGTCAATCACTGGGGAAAACAGAATGAAATAGAAATTCTGGTGGCCATTGGTAACATATGTAATCTATAATGATAACTTATAATTTGAGTGTATATGTGTTTGTGTTTATTTTTAAACATACCTAACCCTTGGACAGCAAGGAGATCAAACCAGTCAATCCTAAAGGAAATCAACCTTGAATATTCATTGGAAGGAGTGATGCTGAAGCTAAAGCTCCAATACTTTGGCCACCTGATGTGAAGAGCCGACTCACTGGAAAAGATCCTGTTGCTGGGAAAGATTGAGGGGAGGCAGAGAAGCGGGCAACAGAGGATGAGATAGTTGGATGGCATTACTGACTCTATCAACATGAGTTTGAGCAAACTCTGGGAGGAGTTTGCTGCAGTCTGGTGTGCCACAGTCCCATGGGGTCACAAAGAGTCAGACATGACTGAGCAGCTGAACAACAACAAGAACCAAAACTCAAGGTGCATATAATCAAGAAACCTCCTATGGCTCTTCAACATACCAGGTACCCGAAATTCTCTAAATAAACTAGTCATGTTCCCGTGATTATAAGCAGAATTGCAATTAGGCCTTTGTAAAAGTTCTTTCATAAATTAAAATTTTATTTGTTCAAGAAGATCTCTTTCTCCAAATGACATTTCCCAAAGGGGATATTTTTTTCAACACAACTAGAGAAAAATGTGTCTATATTAAACCTGATTCTTATTTTAATAGAAGTAGGAGATCTGTTACTTTTTTCCCTCCATGGTCATTCTTTGACTGAACAATGTAATTGACACTGAGAACTCTGCTCTCAGACTAGATATCAGAGTTCAAGAAGGCTGGAAGTCTTGAAAAAATTGTTCCCTTTTCTCATCACTTTGATGACTGATCTTAATAATTCCAGTGTGAAATTTTCTTCACCAACCAAATGTTTAACTTTGCATTTTTGGTATTAGCACAGAAAGCAAATTAGGCTAAACGTATCACCAGCCAGTTGGCTTTATATAATGAATAGCCTTCTTTTCTGCCAATCAGGAAAATTACCTTCTTGGACAAAACCTGTGATTAACCTTGAAGAACTCAAACTTGTATAAATGAAAGGATTGGTTTTGAGATAGGCCATTAAACAGATCCTGGTTTATTCAGGAAAAACAAAAAAATTGCAGTTGTTACCTGTTTCCCTCAAAATACTCTACCCCATCTTGCTTCTTCAGATTCAGTCTTCATTCCCAAATCACTCCCCAATTGCAGCTAAATATAGTACTTTTTAAACTTGTCGAGTTGTGACTCCCTGAAAGTTGACTTGGAAATATCTAAGTGTCACAGATATTGACAGAATGACCGAAGCAGACCTGTGATTTTATTTTAGGGAGAAGAGCCCAGTGGGGAAACCAAGTGATGTTTTACTTCAAAGGATTAAGTCAGGCTAAGAGAAAATGTGGTGTCTGGAAATATTACACTTACTGTTTCCTCGTCTTTTAGATGCTCACATTAGGGGAAGAACAAACATGGGAGATTACAGTCAATTCAACCAAGCAGTCACAAAGAATCCCAAAAAAGAAACTGTGTGTATGTATTCTAGAAACTGAAATCTCCTGGGTTGGTTAGTAATGAAATGTCTGTGGAATTAAAAATAGCATTAAAAAGTGTTTTAGAATAATAATAAACTGTCAAAAGTATATCCCTCCCCAAGATTCTGCTTGTTCCTTGCAAAGAGTTTCCAACATATTCTGGAACAAGAGGAAAGTTCGCATCTGCAAAAGTATAGCTAAAAGGATGGGGGAGAGGAAGAGAGAAAGCTTTGTCTTTCCTTCCTTCTTCATTGTGGCCGTGATAAAAAGCTCCAGGGCCTCCAGTTCGTGACCTTAGTCTTTTGGAGAGGGCCAGGGGGGTGCAGGCCGGGCTCAAGCTTGCCTTTAGTCAGTGATCTGTGAATAGCTCTCGGTCCCTTAATGACGTGAGCACAGGCTCCAAAGGGAGCGGGTGACTCAGAGCGCAGGAGGCACGGAGATTGCCTGAGCAGCCATTAGCACGTCATTGGTAATCCCAGCGACACCTTTCACATCCGCGGTATTTGTCTCCATGCTCTCCGCGGAAGGCAGTGAGAATGTTTTATTTAAGGGCTCTGGGCTGCCTTCTGCCTGACGGATGGCTTGTCGGCAGAGCTTACTAACTCTTACAGATCTTACACGAGGAGAGGGGTGGGGTGGGCGTGTGCGGAATTCCTCGTCTAGCTCCAGGCCACTTCCGCGGACGCAGACAAGATGCTTCTGCACTTGGCAAATGAAGACTGCAGCCCCGGTCCTTTCACTTCATGACAGAAAGAAGCAGAGCCTCAGTCCGTGATTGTGCACAGCAAATTCTCTGTAATTCCATAAATATCTGTTAAACACCTAGGGAAGTATATAGAACAGTAGGGAAGAGGTTGGTTTGGGTAGTCTGACAGGACTTCAGCTGAATGCCAGTTCTCTTGCTTTCTATTTCTGAGACTTTAGGTGAATGGTTTAGTCTTCCAGCCCTGATTGTGTTGTTATCTGCAAAATGGAAATAATGGTGACCTCGTAGGATGGTTGCAAAGATTAAATGATTGAAAGTGTATGTATCACCACTTGACAAATAGTAAGTTCAGACTATGTGCTACCTATTTCTGCTTCCTGGGCACTGGGCTACAGGGGTCCATAAAATGCAGTTCATCCTTGATGGAACCACAGTGTAGGCAGAGCCAGGCAACAAATAGCTGTACTGCAGTTTGAGAAGTCTACATTAGCAGCACTTCTAGAATTTCAGTGTGTATAAGCATCACCTGAGAAGCTTGTTAAAACAAAAGAAAAAAAGAAGATTTTGATTCAGTAGGTCTAGGGCAAGGTCTGAGTCTGCATTTTTTTTTTTTTTTTAAAGCACCCAGGGGATCATAATGACTCTGGTCCAAGGACCCTGATTCAGGCAGCAGGAACCTAGAGGAATGTCTACAGTGCAACAGGGATAATTAAAGGCACAGCAGATCTTGACTGTTCATTCTAAGTTTCTGCCTTGTGGATGTTAGACTCTGTACCTTCTCTTCCCATCCTTCCATTCCCCTGCCTGTCCCCCGGACCTCGCTCACACCCAACAGCAAAATACCTAGCCAAGGAAGAGCTCAACAAGAGGCAGGTTTAGCAAGGGACAACTTTTGGGAAGGTGACATTTTGAGCCCAGTCTTCAAGACAGGTTTGCACATGGGGAGTTACCCTGAAGGGTGAAAGGAAAAGGAGCAGAAAAATGTGCCTTTCTTGTCAACTGTGTGAAATTGTTGGTTTAATATATTTCAAAAGCCAGGGAATATGCAATGAGAGTTAAATATAGCTATTGAACGTTTGCCACATTTATGAACTTCAAAAATGTTGAGAGAACATTTTTATTTTTTCCTTCTCACACGGGAAGCTTTGGAAATGTGTACAATTAGCTTGGATTATCAACCCCAGTGGGTGGGGAGTTCCATGTGCACCTCCCACGATTTCTTACGAGTGTAACTCCTGCAGCAGCACCAAGCAAACACAGTCCTGGCTGCTTTCCTTTTGACAACCAGTTTGATTCCAAGTCAGTCCTAGAGGCAATGCTTAGGCTTAATTGTAGGGCATTAGAGTAGTTAGATTAGTACCCAACTGTGTCTGGGGATCTGACACTTTCTGGTGTGGCTTCTCTCTATCACCAGTACGCCTTCTTTTCATTCACACCTCCTGGGCGCTGCTCACCCTGACGCTCCTGCCTGAGGCACCCTCTCAACTCCTGTCACCCGACTGAATTTTAAAACCCAATTGATGATTCATTGTTCTGGTCAAGGGGGTCTTCATTTCACATTGAATACTTTTTTTCTTTTTAACCAGACTGTCTTGGCAATGCCTGTAAGACCTTAAAGCCTCTATGTGCTTTGGTCTGTGTACATCATTTATACCACTTAGCTCTGAGCCATCTACACTGTAGGGGCCACAGGCCTACTCACTAACAGTGATTATCAGCCTCTGCTTGGAAGTTGGATAGCCCTGGATTTGAATCCAAACCTTGCTGCTCAGTAGCTGTCTAACCTCAGGCAAAGCACATTAGCAACAACATGACCACACTAACATTGTTAATAACAACTGTTTTCTGAGTCCTTACCAGGTACCAGGCCATTATGCAGATATCTCATTCAATCATTATAGTGACCGTATGAGGCAGATACAGCGTTGCTTGATCAAAGTCTCAACTTCATTTGTAAAATATATTATTTATTGTAATTACTATTTCAGTAATAGTGATCTCTCTTGTAAATAAGATAATATATGCACAAGATTTGTCACTGTGTGACACTAGTGAGCATGCATGTGTAAGCCTGCATGCACGTGACACACACACACACACACACAAACACACATGCATGCTGAACCTATATACTTGGTTAGCACGAGTGCCTCATACTTATCATTTTGAAACATTTGCTTCTATTTTTCCCTTCCACATCTTGGTGATTCACATTACCACTCACCCACTCACCCAAGCCTATATGTGCTGTGTTTAGTCCCTCAGTTGTGCCTGACTCTTTGCAAATCCATGGACTGTAATCAGCCAGGCTCCTCTGTCCATGGGATTTCCCAGGCAAGAATACTGGAGGGGGTTGCCATACCCTCCTCCAGGGGATCATCCCAACTCAGGGGTTGAACCCAAGTCTCCTGCTTTGCAGGCAGATTATTTACCATCTGAGCCACCAGGGAAGCCCATGAATACTGGAGTAGTTAGCCTATCCCTTCTTCAGGGGATCTTCCTGACCCAGGAATCAAACCATCTCCTGCAGTGCAGGTGGTTTCTTTACCAGCTGAGTTACCAGCCTAAGACATATCCTAGCTCATTTCTTTAGTACATTGTTCTAAGCACTCTGTCATACCAACCATGTGAGGTCCTGTGCCATTGTAATTCACATTTTAAATTTTATTAAAACCTTAACACACATGGACTCCTGTGAGGTAAGTACTATTAATGACCTCATTTTACAGATGAGTAAACTGAGGCACAGAGTGAATAAGTGACTGGCATATGGTCCCCTGAGGAGGAACTGTATTTTATCCCAGCCTGACCACAGTGCTCTTTTCATCCCCATATCTAATTGATTGTACTGTGCTTAATCGCTCAGTCGCGTCTGACTCTTTGTGACCCCGTGGACTGTAGCCTGCCAGGCTCCTCTGTCCATGGGGATTTTCCAGGGAAGAATATTGGAGTGGGTTGCCATGCCTTCTTCCAGGGGATCTTTCCAATCCAGGGATTGAACCCAGATTTTCCTGCATTTCATTGCAGGCAGATTCTTTACTGTCTGAGCCAGCAGGGAAGCCCAAGAATACTGGAGTGGGTAGCCCACCCCGTCTCTAGGGGTCTTCCCCAGCCAGGAATTGAACTGGAGTCTCCTGCATTGCAGGCAGATTCTTTACCAGCTGAGCTACCAGGGCAGTCTATCTAGACAATTACGATGCCCTATTACTCTATTTTCTGAATCACTTTTGAATTCCTAGTCTTTTGCAATCGCCACTGTAATTGTGGAACTGTGGCCCCGGTTACCTAGTTAGTTTCCCCAGCTCCAGTTTTCCACCCTTCGTAAATCATCCTCTACCTGCTACAACCCTGAGCTTCCTACGTGCACATTTAATTACCGATCCTTAACTTACAATCTTTCAATGGTTTTAATGGTCTTTAGAATAAAGTCTAAGTTCCAAGGTCCTCCGTATGTGGCCTCTCATCTTTTGTTTTCACTTTCCCATTTGTATAAGTGGATGAACTATTTGCAGGTACTGGAGTTTCGTCTGTAGAAACTTTTGATGGAAAAATAGTAATAATATGGAACCAGATAGTGTATTAAACCCTTAACGTGTGTTACTTACTCATTCAGTCCTCACAACAACCCCATGAGATATGTACCACTATAATCACTGTTTTGAATATGAGACACAGAGTGACATAAACTGAGGCACAGTGTGCTTAAGTAACTCGCCCAATTTCAAGTTGCTTGGATTTACATCTAAGTGGTGTCAACTCCAGAATTCCTGCTTTTTGCTATCATGCTTGGAAAAGCAGGTAGAGTCTGCTGATGCAGTGAAAATGTACTTAGGAGAAGATCAGCTCATCACCCAATCAGATGATTAAAGAGGGCTTAGTCTGGTCTACATCCTTGGAGGGTCCAGAAATCTGTTCTTGATACTATTTCTACCCACAGTCACAATGACCTGATGTATGAAGCCAGAGTGCCAGTTTACTAAACTGTAATAAGATCTAAAACTCTCTACTGGATCAGATATACTGCATAAACACATCACTCTTTTAAGAGCACAGTGAGGGGGAGTAAGTTGAATGCTTCTTTCTTTTTTTTTTTTTTAACGCTTTATTTTATATTGGAGTAAACAACAGAAATAGCCAATTAGCAATGTTGTGATAGTCTCAGGTGAACAGCAAAGGCACTGACTCACATATACAGGTGTCCATTCTCCCCCAGCTGCCCTCCCATCCAGGCTGCCATGTAACACTGAGCAGGGTTCTCTGTGCTATACAGTAGGACCTCATTGCTTATCCATTTTAAATACAGAAGAGTGTACTTGTCAATGCTTCTTATGCTTTGTAACCTCAAATTCTGATAATATCCTATTCATCACTACTGGTGTATACCTTTGAGGTAGGCAGGATACTTGTAGAGAGCATTCTCTCCTCCCCACCTTGCAGATAAGACTTGGATAGGCACTGGTCATACTTCCCTGGTGGCTCAGCTGGTAAAGAATTGGCCTACAATGTGGGAGACCTGGGTTCGATCTCCAGATTGGGAAGAACCCCTGGAAAAGGGAATGGCTATCTACTCCAGTATTCTGGCCTGGAGAATTCATGGGGTCACAAAGAGTTGGACATGACTGAGTGACTTTCACTTCAGCTCACTTCATCTTACTCATCCTATGAAAACTTCCTATGATTATTTCTTCACATATTTTAGTATTCTTAATCTGGTTATAGGTGTAAGAGCCATTCTTGCTTTTAAAGTTTGTTTTGAATATCTCAGTGCTAATTCATAATGTATAGATTTCATTGTTTAATGCCTGGAGAATAATCTTATTTCCTGTCCATTCAAAAATGGTGGTTACTCTCATAAACTACATTCTGAAGTTTGCTCACAACTCTGTAGCTTTGCATAGCTGGGTCCCACTACTTGAGTAGCATTAAATCTAACCTTTTGCCTCTTTCTGTGATGCATTGTTCAATTTTGCTAGGCCAAGTTGGGTAACCTGCTTCTATGTGTGTGCTCTGTTCCTGTCTCCACAATAGCAAATCTCATAATGTGTCTAGTTATTCACACTTATAATTAGGTATTTACTGTTTTTTCTCACATATCTGGCTTAGAGTCTTCCATGAAGTTGCAGTCAAAATGTCAGTGAGACTGCAGTCATTAATGGTTTCGCTGGGTCTGAAAGATCTGCTCCCAAGTCAACTCACTCACATACCTACTCACTTACTGCTGGTTGTTGGCAAGAGGCCCCAGTTTCTTGCTGTGTGACCCCGTCTATATGACCCCTTGTGTATCCTTATGAAACATCAAGCTGGCTTCCCCCAGAGCAAGTGACCCAAGAGAGAAAGATAGAAGCAATGGTGTCATAAATACTATGTATAAAATAGATTACTAATGAGAACCTACTGTATATCTCGGGGAACCCTACTCAATGCTCTGTAGTGACCTGCCTGGGAAGAAAATCCAAAAAAGCTGATTCGCTTGGCTGTATAGTAGAAACTGACACAACATTGTAAAGCTTTTAAGACCCCTCCTCAAGAGTCACAAACCACCATTCCCACAGTATCCTGTTGGTTACATAGATCATTCTGGAAGGAGATTAGCAAGGGTGTGAATACCATGAGGCAGAGATATTAGAAGCTAATTATCACAGTCTTTACTTGCCAAGGTTCTCTAAATAGTAATGGGACTAAGGAAAGAGAGGAAGGAAGATAAGGAAGGAAAAAGGAAGGAGAGCTAAAGGGAGCAACAATGAAGAAAATAAGGAATTATAGTTATTTCTTGACCTCTTACCTGACCAGATTATTAACTGCTTGAGGATAGGAACTGGGATATTCTTAAAAAATCATATTAGTTTATGTGCCTCTATGTTGTCTGACTCTGTGCGACCCTATGGACTGTAACCTGCCAGGCTCCTCTGCCCATGGGATTCTCCAGGCAAGAATACTGGAGTGGGTTGCCATTTCCTTCTCCAGGGGATCTTCCAGACCCAGGGACTGGACCCATGTCTCTAACATCTCCTGCATTGGCAGGTGGGTACTTTACCACTAGCACCACCTGGGAAGCAGCTGATGCAATGTACTCTTAACATGGAGTACTATATATTCATGGATGTCAGTTGACTGGATTATTTAATGTATGAGTGATGAATGCATGAATGAGTGCTGAATTAAATAAAATTGCCTTGTTTTCTGACTGAGCAAAAGCTCTCTGAGGATAAGAACTAGATCATTTTCTTTTTTACCCTTTTTATGCTCATTATACCCTTATTAAGTCCCCAGGGGCTTCCCTGTGACTAAGCTGGTAAAGAACCCACCTGCAATGTGGCAGACCTGGGTTTGATCCCTGGGTTGGGAAGATTCCCTGGAGAAGGGAAAGGCTACCCACTCCAGTATTCTGACCTGGAGAATTTCATGGACTGTATGCGGAGAAGGCAATGGCACCCCATTCCAGTACTCCTGCCTGGAAAATCTCATGGACAGAGGAGCCTGGCAGGATGTAGTCCATGGGGTCGCTAAGAGTTGGACACGACTGAGCGACTTCACTTTCACTTTTCACTTTCATGCATTGGAGAAGGCAATGGCACCCCACTCCAGTGTTCTTGCCTGGAGAATCCCAGGGACGGGGGAGCCTTGTGAGCTGCCATCTATGGGGTCGCACAGAATCGGACACGACTGACGCAATGCAGCAGCAGCAGCAGCAGCAGCAGCAGCAGCAGCAGCAGCAGCAGCAGCATAGTCCATGGAGTCACAAAGAGTCGGACATGACTGAGCGATTTTCACCTTCACTTTCATGCCCATTATGGTACTGAGCTCATTTTAAGTCCCTTAAGCATTTTTTTTAAAGTTAATGAATGGATGATTGAGCAGGTCAAAGAGATCACTGCTCAATGAAACTTTATAAATAGTTTTAGTTAGTTTCTTTGGTTTGGGAATATTGCATATGAGCCCAGAGCCCAGTTTCTCTTCTTCTCTTCATCTCAGTCTAAATAGCAAAATAACAGTAGCTGGTATGTCAATGGACAATGTTATTTTATTTTGAAAAATAGTAGAGAGAGAGTCTCTACTGTTTTCAAAATAAAGGATTCTCAAATACAAGAATGTCTCGCTGGATTGTGCTTTGGTTTATTGTTCTTTTCAGATACTGCCTTTTTTTTTTTAAACAAATGGAAGTTTTGTGGCAATCCTGTGTAGAGCAAGTCTACTGGTGTACACTCCAATAGCATCTGCTCATTTTCTTTGTATCACATTTTGGTAATTCTTGCAGTATTCAAATTTTATATTATTATTAGATTGTTATGGTGATCTCTGATCAATGATCTTTGATATAACTATTGTCATTGTTTCAGGGAGCCAGGAACTGAACCCATATAAGATGGTGACCTAAATTGAAAAATGGTGAATGTGTTCTGACTGTTCCATTGACCAACCATTTCCCCGTATCTCTCCTTCTCCTTGAAAGTGAAAGTGAAAATGAAGTCGCTCAGTTATGTCCGACTCTTTGCGACCCCATGGACTGTAGCCTACCAGGCTCCTCTGTCCATGGGATTTTCCAGGCAATAGTACTGGAGTGGATTGCCATTTCCTTCTCCAGGGGATCTTCCTCACCCAGGGATCGAACCTGGGTCTCCCACATTGTAGACAGATGCTTTACCGTTTGAGGCACCTCCCTATTTCCTAAGATAAAATAGTATTGAAATTAGGCCAATTAAATTACTGCTCTGATAAGAAAGTGAAATGATCATATTGCTGAAATGAGAGACTTCGAGTGGTCTGAATAGAAGATCCAACCAACCACAACTTTCGCTTAAGCCAAAGCCTAACCCAGAGCATGGTCATGACTCTTTTCAATTTTTTGAAGGCTGAGAGAGGTGATGAGCTTCAGGAGAAAAATTTGAAGCTGGCAGAGGTTGATTCCTGAGGCTTAAGGAAAGAAGTCATCTCCATAACATACAAGTGCAAGCTGAAGCATCAAGTGCTGATGGAGAAGCAATAGTAAATTATCCACAAGGTCTAGCTGAGAAATTAACAAAGGCGGCTACACTAAACAACAGATTTTCAGTGTAGGTGAAACAGGCTTATGTTGGAAAAATATGCCATCTAGGACTGTCATAGCTAGAGAGGAGAAGTCAAAGCTTTAAAGGACAGATATTCTCTTCTCACTGCAGCTAGTGACTTTAAGTTGAAGCCAAAGATTGTTTACCATTATAAAAATCCTAAGGCCCTTAAGAATTATACTAAATCTACTCTGCCTGTGCTCTATAAATGGACCAACAAAGCTTAGGCGACAGCATAACTATTTACAACACAGTTTATTGACTATTTTAAGACCACTGTTGAGGCCTACTGCCTAGAAAAAAAAAGTTTCCTTTCAAAATGTCACTGCACGTTGGCAATATGCCTGGTCACCCAAGAGCTCTGGTGAAAATGGATGAGATTAATGTTGTTTTCACACCCACTAATACAACATCCATTCTGCAATCCATGGATTAAGGAGTAATTTCTACTTTCAAATATTATTATTTTAAAAGTATATATTTCATAAGGCTATAGCTGCTAAAGAAAATGATTCCTCTGATGGACTTTGGCAAAGTCAGAAAGAAGCTCTGGAAAGAATTTACCATTCTAGTTGCCATTAAAAACGTTCATGTTTCATGGGAGGAAGTCAAACTTTAGCATCATCTGTAGTTTGGAAGAAGCTGATTCCAACCCTTACAGATACATGCCTTTAAGAGATTCAACACTTCAGTGGAGGAGATAACTGCATATGTGATGGAATTAGCGAGAGAGCTAGAATTAGAAGTGGAGCCTGAGGGTGTAACTCAATTGTTATAATCTCATGACACAACTTTAATGGATGAGGAGCTGCTCTTTACGAATGAACAAAGAAAGTGGTTTCTTGAGATGGGATCTACTTCTGTGAAGATACTTTGAAGATGGGTGAAACGACAACATTGAATTTCAAAAATTACGTAAACAGTTTATAAAGCAGAGATTTTGAGAGGACTGACTCTAGTTCTGAAAGAAGTTCTACTGTGGGTAAAATGCTGTTAAGCATTTTATGTTACAGAGAAATAATTCGTGAAAGAATGAGTCAATTGTTGCAAGAAACCTCATTGTCCTATTTTAAAAAATTGCCATAGCCTTCAACCTTCAGTACCCACCACCCTGATCAGTCAGCAGCCATCAACAGCGAGGTAAGACCCACCACCAACAAGAAGTTTACAATTTACGGAAGACTCAGAGGATGGTTAACATTTTTGAGTGATAAAGTGTTTTTTAATTAATGTGTGTACATTGTTTTAGACATAATGCTATTGTACCCTTTAAAGACTATAGTATAGTGTAGATATAGCTTTTAGATTCACTGGAAACCAAAAGATTTGTATGACTTGCTTTATTGAGCTATTCACTTTATTGCAATAGTCTGGAACTGTACCTGCAGTATCTCTGATATACCTCTGCATATAAAATGGAATATTATACAGTCACAGGAAATGCAACAGCATAAGTGGAATTTGAGGACATTATACTAAGTGAGATAAGTCAGATGGAAGAAGACAAATACTGTATGATATCAGTTACATGTGGAATTTGAAAAAACTGAACTTGAAGCAGTGTAGAATAGAATGGTGGTTACCAGAAGCTGGAAGGCAGAGGAACCAGAGAAATGCTTCTGAGTATCAACCTGCAACTAGTAGATGAATAAAACCTGGAGTTCTAATGCACAGCATAGTGATTACCATCAACAGTAATAAGTGCCTCAGAGACTAGATCTCAGCAAATATAGGAATGATAATTATGTAATGAGATAGATGTGTTAGCTAACAGTACAGTGATAATTATACTATAATATATAAATATATCAAATTAACTCATTGTAAACCTTAAACTTACATAATCTTATATGTCACTTATATCTCAATTAAAAAATGTAAGCTTCTGAGTTTACTGGTATTACTATTGAGATAGTTCTATTAACCCTGGTCTTTAAATATATTTCCTATAATGGAAATGATGTTTTCTTATTTTTGTGTAGCCCTGAATGGCTCCCGGAATATTTTCATATTCATTCTCTCATTGAATCCTTACAATAACACCAAGAGATGGGTAATATCCCTGTTTTTAAGATTAAAAGATTGAATTTTTGCTAGGCCACGATTGCCCAAGGTCATGTTATTTTGGATGCAGCAGAGCTTGAAATAGAACTAAAGATATTCTCTTGGAATTTTCAACATTTCCCTCCTGAACTGGAAAATTACAGTGCATTTGTATGTACATGATTTAATATTCTTTCTTTCTATATCCTAAAAACTCTCAGAAGTTTCTATTTTTAAAATGTGGGTCCCACCCTTTGTTACCCATACACTTGTTAAGAGAATGACTTACACAGCGAATACAGGAGTGAATCTAGGCAGCAGACCGTTTCTCTTACAAAAGATCTGGACATAGCCAGAGGGCAGAGGCTGCCTTTGGGAGCAGAGTGTTGCAGGCAGGTGGGAGGTGGAGTTAAGACAGTCGGGGCAGGAGACACTCTACCCCAAGACTGATTCAAAGACAGGACTCTTAGCCTCATGTGTTGGTCATATTTGGCTGAAAAACAGCAACAAAATAAGAGATACATTCATATAACTTAAGAACAGGGAATGCATTGTGCAGTCACAGGAAAAGTATCCATAAATAAAATGCTGGAGTTACAGCCAAGCCTCAAGGGATCTGGAAAGCCGTCAACCATCCACTCTCTGTCCTTGCTCTGTTTCTGGAGATACCCTGGCTCTCATCTCTCCTTCCCTAGGCAAATTTTTCATTCCTCTCTCTCAGCAGATTGAGCATTTCTACTCACTCACATTGGTTTATATCTCCCCAGCTTGGCAGTCTTTGCTCTTCATGGACTATTTGCTTGGCTTGCTACAAGGTGAAGTAACTGTTTTGTGTCCATATTCCAAATACATGCAAGAGGAGATGTGATTGGCTAGTCTTGGGTCAATGCTTGTCACTGGTTCACTCGGCAGTGATCAAACAGTAAGACCACATTGTATTAACATAAATATCATAGTTCAAGGCTATAGGCTGGGCAGTACTCTAAGAAAGAAGTATGGGTATCAAGAAAATTCATACAAAACTTTAGTTCACCTTAAGAGCCTATGAAACCAAGGCTAAGAGGACTAAAACTAGGACACATCTGAAGAGTAGTGCTCGATCATTTGTAGGATGATTTAAAGCTGAACTTCTAGGTTATTTGTCCAGAAATATTGAAGATGGCTATATACAGGGGTAGCATTGCCCTTCTAGTCTGTGGTGCAATAGAACTGACAGGGGAAGCAGGGAGTGGTTTTAGCTAAGACAGAAGGCCACCAGGGCAGAAAGTTGAGCAGATCATTAGGTTCTTTGAAAGCAATAGAAGCCAATGCCTTTTCTGGATTAAGGCCCCTCTGAAATTAAAATGTAGACTTTCTGCATAGTCCCAACATATAGACCCGGCTGCCTCCATAAAAATAGCAACATAAAATCCCCAGGCAGCTAATGGAACAGTACCTGTCATTGAGGAAGGCAGAAAACCAACATCTGATGAGCAACTATGTGCCAGGTACTTTCTTTTGTTATTTAATTCTCTCATGGCAATCCTCTGAAGTAGTCATCAGCATCATTCCCCTTTTATAAAGGAAGAAACGGGTGGTCATAAACAAGCTCTCTGACGCTCCAGCTACCAGCCAGTCTAAGCCCCTTGTAGTTTCAGTGCCCCTCTCCCTTTCTCTCCTCTCCTCTCCTCTCTTTCCTCCCCTTCTTACCTTTCTACTTTCTTTCCCTTTTCCCATCCCTTTCTTTCCACCCCTTCCCCGTTCCCTCTTCCTTTACCTTTCATTCTATTTCATTTTTAATTTGAAGATTTTGAGTCAGGCTATGTGTTCCAGAAAAACATCTATTTCTGCTTTATTGACTATGCCAAAGCCTTTGACTGTGCGGATCACAATAAACTGTGGAAAATTCTGAAAGAGATGGGAATACCAGACCACCTGACCTGCCTCTTGAGAAACCTATATGCCGGTCAGGAAGCAACAGTTAGAACTGGACATGGAACAACAGACTGGTTCCAAATAGGAAAAGGAGTACATCAAGGCTGTATATTGTCACCCTGCTTATTTAACTTCTATGCAGAGTACATCATGAGAAACACTGGGCTGGAAGAAGCACAAGCTGGAATCAAGATTGCTGGGAGAAATATCAATAACCTCAGATATGCAGATGACGCCACCTTTATGGCAGAAAGTGAAGAGGAACTAAAAAGCCTCTTAATGAAAATGAAAGAGGAGAGTGAAAAAGTTGGCTTAAAGCTCAACATTCAGAAAATGAAGATCATGGCATCTGGTCCCATCACTTTATGGGAAATAGATAGTGTCAGACTTTATTTTTCTGGGCTCCAAAATCACTGCAGTTGGTGATTGCCCCCATGAAATTAAAAGATTCTTACTCCTTGGAAGGAAAGTTATGACCAACCTAGATAGCATATTAAAAAGCAGAGACATTACTTTGCCAACAAAGGTCCGTCTAGTCAAGGCTATGGTTTTTCCAGTAGTCATGTATGGTGTGAGAGTTGGACTGTGAAGAAAGCTGAGTGTGGAAGAATTGATGCTTTTGAACTGTGGTGTTGGGGAAGACTCTTGAGAGTCCCTTGGACTTCAAGGAGATCCAACCAATCCATTCTAAAGGAGATCAGCCCTGGTTGTTCTTTGGAAGGAATGATGCTGAAGCTGAAACTCCAATACTTTGGCCACTTCATGTGAAGTGTTGACTCATTGGAAAAGACTCTGACGCTGGGAGGGATTGGAGGCAGGAGGAGAAGGGGACGACAGAGGATGAGATGGCTTGATGGCATCACCGACTCGATGGATGTGAGTGTGAGTGAACTCCGGGAGTTGGCGGTGGACAGGGAGGCCTGGCGTGCTGCAATTCATGGGGTTGCAAACAGTCGGAGACGACTGAACTGAACTGAACTGATGTGCTTCAGGACATTTTCAGATTCCATATTTGCTATGGCTGTCACTAGTCTGACCTGTGAGTGTTTGATTCCCTGCATTCACCTATCCCATTGATACTGGTGATGCTGGAAACTCTGACCCTATCCAGAGACCCAGGATCACCTGTTCCTATTATGCCTGTCCCTCCGTGGCTGCCCATCCAGGGTGCTTGAGAGTCAAGCACCATTGTTCTGAATGTTGTCCTTTGCTACCACCATCTCAGCCACTATTAACTACTCTCATATTATGGAACCCCCTTTATTTCTTGGCAGTCAAGAGTTAGCATTTCTTTTTCAAACTAGAAATGCCCAAAGCATTTCTCATTATTAGCAAAAGGGTCTCAATACTCACACTTTCATTCTAGTCAGATTTGGGTCCAAATGTGATTATAGTGAAAGAAATTGTGATGATAAATCTGGCCAGCTCCTCTGTAACTCAATCAGTTAGACACTAACAAAGGGAATTGTAGGGGCTTCAGGGAAGAGCCAGGACAGCAATTATAGGGCTGGCCTTTAAAAGAGATATTGGGAATATTTAAGCCTTTACATTTAGGCCTGGTGGCAGAGCAAGAAAGGCTATGATCACAGTTACCATCCTGAAGAGTAATCTCTTACGTGCTGTTATAGTCTGTGTGATATTTAGGCCTGGTGGCAGAGCAAAAAAGGTTATGATCATGTTACCATCCTGAAGAGTAATCTCTTATGATGTGCTGTGATATTTAGGGCTGGTGGCTGCACTGATGCTATGCATACAATGCTCTGTGAGATTTTTAAAACAACTTTATTGAGAAATAATTTCATGTAAAAATCTGTATAAATCTAACAAATACAACTCAGTGAGTTTGAAGATAAATATAATCATGTGAATCCATCATCACCATCAAGAACATATATATATTCATCACCTCCCAAAGTTTCCTCCTGTGTCTTTGTTATTAATATCATGTGTGTGTGGTAAGAGTTTTTAAAATAAGATCTGCCCTCCTGCCAAATTTTAAGTATACAATATAGAACCAATACACAATACAGCTGTAGATACTATGCTTTATAGTAGATTTCTAAAATCTATTTATCTTATAAAGTTGCCACTTTTCCAAGAAGGAGAAGAGAAAAAGAAGCAGAAAGCTTGTCTTGAGAAATAATGACAGAAAACTTATAAAGGAAACCCTATAAAACTCTCAGTGGATTTCTCAGCAGAAACCTTGCAGGCTAGGAGAGAGTGAGACAATGTATTCAGAGTGTTGAAAGAAAAATACTGTCAACCAAGAATACTATACTCAGCAAAACTGTCTTTCAGAAATGAAGGAGAAATAAAAACATTCCAAGACAAAGAGAAGCTGAGGGAGTTCATCATCACTACACCTGCCTTACAAGAAATTACTGAAAGAAGTTATTTTCTTTATTGATGTATAGTTGATTTACGATATTATATTTGTTTCAAGTGTACAGCATAGTGATTCAGTATTTTTGGCAGATTATACTCCATTATGGGCTTCCCAGGTGGCTTAGTGGTAAAGAATCTGCCTGCTAATGCAGGAGACACAGGAGACTCAGATTGATTCCCTAGATTGGAAAGATCCCCTGGAGGAGGAAATGGCAGCCTACTCCAGTATTCTTGCCTAGAGAATCCCACGGACAGAGAAGCCTGGCAGGCCACAGCCCGTGGGGTCACAAAGAGCCAGACACAACGGAACTACTGAGCACTAGCACAATACTCCATTATAAGTTATTATAATATTGTGATTAACATTTCCCACACTACACAATATATCCTTATCGCTCATCTGTTTTACACATAGTAGTTTGCATTTGTTAATCCCATACCTTATTTGTCCTCCCCCATGCCCTCTTCCCTTTGGTATTCACAGCTTTGCTTTCTATGTCTGTGAGTCTGTTTCTGTTCTGCATGGACATGTAATTGCATTATTTTTTAGATCCCACCTTTAAGTGATATCATATAGCATTTGCATCTTTCTCTGTCTGACTCATTTCACTAAGCATAATATTCTCTAGGTACATCCATGTTGCTGTAAATGTAGAATCTCACTTCTTATGGCTGAGCACTATTCCGTTGTATATATACCACACCTTCTTTATCCATTTGTCTGTTAGTGTGCACTTGAGTTGCTTCCATGTCTTGGCTATTGTAAATTGTACTGCCATGAACACTGGGATGTGTGAGTTGTTTTTTGAATTAGTGTTTTCTTTTTTTTTTTTTCCTGGATTCCACTCAGAAGTGGAATTCTGAAAGGAGTTCTTAAAGCTGAAATAAAAGGACCCTAATTAGCAACATGAAAACATATGAAAGTATAAAACTAACTGCAAAAGTAGATATGTAGTCAGGTTTTCAAGGTTCTAATACTGTCATAATGGTGTGTAAGTGACTTGTAACTCTCTGATTTTTTCTTTGCTTCCTCCTTTATCTCCTTATAAAAGTCACAACAATATTATTGCTGTTGTTAAAAAAAGGAGACAACAGATCAGAATTTCCTCCTTATCTCATGCTGGTCTTTCACCCCTATCCTCTACTCCACCAACATCTCTGTAACATAAATGAAATGTTAATGTTCTAGTCCTCATTGTATATAAACGTTCAGCAAGATTCAACACTGCCTTTTTACTTTACTCTCCTGATGTTTTCCCTCCTATTCCTTCGGATATTCTTTTCTAGGATCATTTGGGAGATTCTCATCTTATATCTGACCTTCACACAGCCAGCATTTATGTTGCATTTAATATACACCAGTCACTCATTCTAAGTACCCTATGTATATTTTATCACTAAAGCTTTGTAACATCCTATGAGAGGATATTCTGGTTTTACAGATAAGGAAATTGAGACACGGGAAAGTTGAGTAACTCTAAAAGCTGGGGATTTGAATCTAGGAAACATAACTCCAGAATTTCTGTTCTTGACAACTACTCTAGACTGCTTCTGTTATTGGAATTCCTCAGGATCTTATTCCTAAGCCTTCTTAGCTTCTCATCTAATGTTTTCTTTCTAGGCAGTCACAGCAGTTACGACAGCTTGAATCACCATCAAAAGCCTTACTGTAAGTTACATGGATAACTCCAACCTCCCTTTTTACCTCTAGATGCTTATGTTCAATGTTTTACTAAACATTTCCACTAAATAGCCAACAGAGATCTCAAATGAAACATGTGCTTATTCTTAGAATCCTTACACATCTTTCATACCACTTGTCACAACAGCAATTGCATAATTAACAGTGTAAGGGCAGAGAATCTGACTGTCTTGCTCATCATGATGGCCACAACTCTTAATACAGTGCCTGACACATTGCAGTGGCTCAAAAATACTTTTTGAATGAAAGCATAACTGAAGGGATAATAAAGGGATGTGTAAAAAGGAAAAAGAGTCATCGTCAGTCCTATTATACTTTTCATGTCAATGTGCAACTCTCTGTTAATCACTTGCATACATTTTAACTAAACTGTATTCATAGGGAGTCAAAAAATTATTGTTCTGTTCTTTTTACCCACCACAAAATATTTAAATAGTTGCCATAGATATCTTATCATGTTAATGTTGTATATGTTAAATAACAATTCTCTATTGTTGGATTTTCTCTCAGCATCCAACAATTATAGACATATTTGCAATAGTTTCCTTTTTAGCACATACTTGTATTATTCTTGTGAAATATTTCCTTAAAATAAATCCTTAGAATTATTCTAAGTTTAAATGGCATGAGCACTGTTACTATTCTTGATATATATTATGAAATTATTATACAAAATTGTTGTAGTGATATCACCAGAAGCATTAGATAAGGGTTTCTTCAGCACTGGAAATAATATATCAGATACTGCATGCAAACTGGGGGGAACTGCAGAAGCACAGATGCAATGTTTTTCATGAATAAAATAATCTTGTTCCTGGTAGCTAATCTTGTCCAATTGTATTGACTTAATTTATCTCTTTAAGATATTTTTTACTGTCGTAGATGCTTATAAAATTAACCATTTTAACAATTTTAAAGTACATTAAAAGTGGCATTAAGTAATTCACAATGCTGTACAACCAACATTAATGTTTAGTTCCATAAATTTTCATCATCCCAAACAGAAACCCTGTACCCATTAATCAATTATTCCTCTTTCCTTCCGTCCCATAGGTGCTGGCATCACCAATCTACTTTACGTCTCTATGGACTTATCTATTCAGGCTATTTCACATAAATGAAATCAGATGTTTGAACTATGACTTGGACTTGAATATTCATAGCAGTTTTATTTCTATAATAGCCAAAAGGTGGAAATAGCTCAAATGTCCTTCCAGAGAAAATGGATTAAAAAATGATATATGTAAAAATAGAAAATTATTTAGTCATTAAAAAAGTAATGAATTACTGACACACACTACGGTGTGAATAAACCTTGAAATCATCATGCTAATTGAAAGAAATCAGACACCCCTCTCTATTCTTCACTAAATCATTTAAACAGTGTACATCAGTGAAAACAGCCTAAGATGAAGTACATTTGAAAGGAGCCAAAGATGCAGCAAAAGGTCAACCTAAAACACTCATTTGCTGGGACTGACTTTATGCTAAATGAATTCAGCAAGCAGTTATTAAGTACCAACTGGGAGCCAGGCCCTGCTCTATGTGCTACAAAATGAATTAAAAAACAACTGCCAATTTAAAGCAGGTCATACCTTCATAGAGATATAAACATGTAAATAAATCATTAATATAGTATATTATACAGAAACATATATTCTGTGCTATGAGAGCTCAGATGAGAAAAAAAAAACTAACTCTATCCAGAAGGGTTCAGGAAAAATACAAAAAGGAGGTCTCAATTTTTGTTTGCTTCTAAACTGTGAGTAGGGGGTGTCAGAGAATGAATTGGAGTATGACTTTATGGGGGCAAGAAAGCATAGAACAGGAAAATGTCTTTAATGGTCTGCTTACCTTTCTGCTGACTCAGGTCTCTTCTCTTGGCCCCAGAATTGAAGGTTCATCCTCAAATCACTGGTTTTAACATAAAACAAATAATTTTGGCTTTATTTTAAAAAGATCTTCTACAGCATTATAATATAGGGGAAGATTGGAACTTTTGTTCTTGCTTAATGACTTGTCAATATCGATAATGTCACTATTAATTGACTATAATAATGTGTGTGTTGAATTCTACCTGATTTCCTATTCATTTTCATTGGCTTGTAAGAATAGAGTAGGGATTTAGTGATGCTATAAGGAAGAGTAAAGGTTCACTAATTGTTAGAACTAAAGTCATGTTAATTTCAAGTATTTATGTATGAGCCTTACAGTGAATGAAAGACCAAATCTACAGTCCCTGACTCCGAGTCCACGGAGAACAGACTGAGCACCACAAACATGCAGCATATGTGCCCTGACATGCCCTTGCATTTCATGGCAGGCATCTCTGATCAATATTTGATGATGTCAGCTCTAATGACATCTTTTGATGACCTGAACATGCATGCCTCTGAATGCCTTTTCAGGTAGGCAGCCATGCCATGATGAATCCACTGCTGCTGCTGCTGAAACCCCCACGTGCTATCCCTCGAGAGGAGACAATTTTGGGTTTTAGTGGTAGTAGTTGAGGGTTTGCGGCCTAATTTTTTTTCTTTACTGAGGTTCTTTCTCTGAACCTCAGTTTCTTCAGCAGGAGAAATCGGCTAATAGCTACTTTAAGGGTCGTTGCTGGAGGATTGAAAAGATCAAATATGTGAAAGGGCACAGCTCCCGTAACTTAGCAGGTGCTCAATAGATAGGATAGTGAAATCAGGATTCCTGTGACTTGCCTAAAACCTACTGCATCTTGCTTTCATGCATCAGAATGCCAGCTGCTTCTATTATTTCCAGTGTTGCTGCCATTCTTCTTTTTACCCAAAGGAAAAAATTGGGAGCTCCCTTCTACCTCCCTCTCGTTCGGTCTTCACCACTGAATTTTGTTCATTTATTTCAAAGTCACTCTTATTTCGTCTTCTTCTGAGCTGACCTAGCGCCACCTGACACCTGTGATGGTTCATCACCACAAGCTTGAATAATTTCGTTAGCTTTTTGCCTTTCCTTCCTCTTATTCCAGGGTTTTTCAACATTTGCTCTGTTAACATTTTAGGCTGGATGGTTCTTCATTGTGAGGGGCATTGTAGGAGGTTTAAAAGCATTCCTGACCTCTAATCACCAAATGCCAGTACCACCTTTCTGGTTGTGCTAAACAAAAATGTCTCCAGACACTGCCAAATACCCCTTTATATGGCAAAGGGGGATAAGATTATAATAAATCAAGAACCGCTGCTCTAGTCTCATTTTAAACCATTTCACGCAAGCTGGGAAATTAATAACATGACCTACAAACAGTGATCTTGCTATGTTGTCTCAGTTCAAGAATAGTCAGTAGACCCCTGTTTCCCAAAGATTTTAATATTTTTGCCTAGCTGTCAAGTTAATCAGTAGCTGAACCCTATTCTTTAGGCCTTTTCAAACTTTAATACAGCTTTTCAAACTTTAATGTTCTTATGAATCACTGAGTGAAATCTTTTTAAAATACAGATTCTGCTTGAGTGGGTCTAGGTGGAGTCTGAGATTCTGCTCTTCCCACAGGTCCCAGATGAAGTTGATGCTGCTGGTCCACAAGGCACTTTGAGGAGCAATGCTTTGAAAGACATCAATCCAGTGATTCAGTATCTTCTGAGGATTCATAAAGGACAAGGTCCTGCCTGAGAGGAGCTCACAGACCATCAGGACAGAGAGAAGAGACAACCATAAGAAAAGTTTGTATTTGTTATCATGAGTATGACTACAATGATACAGAGATGTAAATTAGTGAGAAATTCATTCAGTCCGGGCTGATAGGTAAGTGAAAGGACAGCTGGTAAAGAACCCAACTGCAATGCAGGAGACCTGAGTTCAATCCCTGGGTTGGGAAGATCCCCTGGAGAAGGGAACAGTTATCCACTCCAGTATTCTGGCCTGGAGAATTCCATGGACTGTATAATCCATGGGGTTGCAATGAGTTGGACACAACTGAGCGACTTTCACTTCATTTCAAAGAGGAAATAATAATTAGAGAAAGCTTTGATGATGAAATGACTTTTTAAAACTTTGGATCTGGAGAACACACACAGGGTCTCTACTATGTAGAGAGAAAAGGAAGTGCCTATACAGGGAGCGAGGACAGCATGACCAGCAGAGCGAAATTAAAATGCATAAGATGTTGAAGCAACTGTGCTCAGTTTGCCTATAGTACAGGCTGAAACTGAACAGGGTCTCAGGAGACTGCCTCCAGGTTAGGAATGACCTGTCTGTCATAGTATGTGTTTGATATTTATTATGTAAGCAGGAGGAGTGCATTGAAGGTTTTGAAATAGGAAAAACAAGTAATGAGATGTATGTGTTTGAAAGACCATGCTGTTGGCAATGTCGGAGGTGGTTTGCAATGAGGACCATCCAGGAATCAAGCCAGACTGCTTGGAGGGGGTCTTGACTAAGATGAGAACAGCAGAAGCCACAGTGAGCTGGAGCTGACACAGGAGGCCTGAGCGTCTGTTGTGGGCATCTCTTCCCAACTCAATGTGTCATCATGTTGGTTGCTTGAAATGGGCCATGGTGGGAATATCTACACCACTAAAATTGGAAAATGCCAGAAACGTTTCCCTGAGAGCTGGTTGTTAAGCATGTGCCAGTACACCACGAGTTTTGAAAGAGACTGACAGAGCCGGGCGTCAGAGCCAGTCGGAGGTGTTGTATTAGATGTGTCAGAGTGAAGGGCAAGAATGTATCATAGATAACAGGCCCTTATGTAAGCAATTGGGTAGATTCAAGGTTTTTTTTTTTTAATGTAACGAATATTTATTGAGAGCCTACCATATACCTGGCACTGTTCCAAATACCTGCTCCCGTGGAGCTTGCATTCTGCTGATATGGTGACATTAGCTGAGATGGGGAAGACGGGGGAAGGGTGAAAGATATTGCTTTAAGTTTGGGACATGGACTGTATCCAGGTGGAGTTTTTCAGTTGTAAACACACAGCCATATCCTGTGGTATGCTTTCTAAAGCATTTCACGTACAACTCTAATTAAATGTTTACAATAATTCATAGGGCAGATGGGAGAGGTATTTATTGCCCAGATGGGAAAATCTAAGGCTTAACTATTTGAAGAGATTTGCTCAGAATCACTGAGCAAGCTGGTGTCAGAGTCAGGATATGGATCCTGGGTTTGTGACAACATGCCTAATCCCCTGTGCCCAGTGCCCACTCCGCTGTCTGCTTAATAATGGGTGTAAAGGCTCTGATGAAGCGTCGATGGAAACCTTTCCTTCCATGCCACTCCATTGTCACCTGCAAAGTGCTTCTGCAGCTGTGATCTCAGTTACTCCTCACAGTCTTAGGTGCTACTCCACAGTGTTGGTTTGGGCGTGTTGCTATGTGCCGAGTAGTTGAGGAGTCGTGGGCTCCCTGCTCCCAGCTGCAAGCCGTGGTGGTTCTGATTATGCCCGCAGTGGTTTTGCCTGCTGTTGCTCTCAGACAACAAGCGTCTCCCAGTCTTGTTTCTGCTTCCCCTGCTTCTCCTCCCGAGTCCTTTTCATCTCACTCATTTCTGTCTCCAAACGACATACCAATAACTCAGGCCATCACTAAAATAATAATATTAATGAAAAACAGTAAAAAGAAATAGTAGTAGAATAGATATTTGTTGAATGCTAAGTACAACATCCATAAACATAAAACAGAAAATGTATGAGCCTGGTCTGAAAATTATGATTGAAATCTTAAGTTTATAATATCATACTGCAATATTTAAAAGGAAGAAATAAAAGTATAATGCAATAAATTTAGGAAATGGAGGCTCCAGTTGCTCAGGGGTCAGGCGTTAATAAAAGTAGATGCTTCTCATGTTTGGGATTAGCAAATGCCTTCCTACTGGGCATTTGGGTGGACACCCAGACAGAACCAAAACTATATCTTATCTTAACCTAAATGGCCTATCACATTAACTTTCCAAAGTGCAACTACTTTCACATAAGTAAGCTTTCCCTTTTTCTTTTGTAAAAGCATTTTTTGTATGCACATGAGTATATGTCTGAATATATATTTATATATGAGACTATATATATAGATATGAGTGTATCTAAAGCAGCTACAGTAGTGTTGCTTGGCTGAGTAGGAGGTGATACAGGACTGTGCTATTAGTGAGCGGGAGGTAGGAGGTGGCTATGGCTGATGGGCAGGAGTGTGAGGTAATAGCAGGGTAATACTGTCTGCAAGTATTTTTAGATGACTCCAGAATGAGAAGATGTTGGTTGGTGGTGATGGTCTTTCTTCCTCTAGAACATAGTGATGAGACATGCATAATAAGAACATAAGGATTACCAGTTTGGAGAAGCTCTTTAGTCCAGCCAGCCTAGAACCATCCATAAGAGAGGCACCAACAGCTGTGTTGTGGGAGAGTAGGTTTTTCATCTTCCTTGGCATCCTCCATGAATGTTAGAGACCTTACTCTTGAAATCCTGGGTTTCCCTTAATAAGTCACTGTAGCTGTGTCATCTTTTAATCTATTTCAGTCTTTTTAAATAAATGTCGGCCTGGGCTATTTCTTGGGAGAAAGTATTTCTTGCTTTGGCAAGTTTGCTATCCACTGTCTGGAGCAGAATGTCTTTAATTTATCCTCAACTTACATGTTTTCTCCAAGTGTTCAGGGGGCCCAAATAGTTATAACATTCCAGAATTTGGTTCATTTTGTAGGATTTCTGGATTGTCATCATGTTTTCTCATGAGAAATATAATAATGTAAGCAGATGTGTTATGAAGATGGAGATGTTCTAGAAGTTTCTATAAATTATAAAGTTTTTATAATTTTTACTTATGGCTCAGCAGGAAAGGATCTGCCGATCAGTGAAGGAGATGCGGTTTTGATCCCTGAGTCAGGAAGATCCCTTGGAGAAGGAAATGGCAACCCACTCCAGTATTCTTGCCTGAGAAATCCCATGGGCAGAAGAATCTGGAGGGCTATAGTCCATGGAGTCATAAAGAGACACACCTTAGCGACTAAACAAAAACATCAGTTATTTTTAACTCATGTTTAAAATCTAGGAGTTATCTCTACTTCACATCCAAACACTTTGTAGGTCCTGGTCACTTTGTCAAGTAACTTACCAGGTTACATGACATTGTTTTAAAGTCTAAATGCCACTTGCAACAGAAGAGGTTCTTGGGGAGTTACATCCCCAAGAAAATGAAAAATATTCACTGGCCAGACAAAGGCAGGAGACCCAGGTTTGATTCCTGGGTCAGGAAGATCCACTGTAGAAGGTAATGGCTACCCACTCCAGTATCTTGCCTGCAGAATCCCATGAACAGAGGAGCCTGGAGGGCTACAGCCCATAGGGTCGCACAGAATCGGACATGACTGAAGTGACTGAGCACACACACATACATATGATGTCACGCTTGGGCCTCTGATGGTTAGTATCAGTGATTGAGAAGAGGACAGTTTTCTTTCTTATAGTAGTCTACAAGGCTGGTGGGATTTGGATCACATCACAACAAATTATATTTTCAGGGCCTTCGCCCTCTTTCTATCTTCTGTCACCTTGTTGACTAAATCTTGATAAAGTAAGGCTTTTATCGTCCTAAACCAAACCTGCTTCTTTTGTAAAACAACTGTACTTTCAGTTCAGTTCAGTTCAGTTGCTCAGTCGTGTCCGACTCTTTGCGACCTCATGAATTGCAGCACGCCAGGCCTCCCTGTCCATCACCAACTCCCGGAGTTCACTCAAACTCATGTCCATCGAGTCCGTGATGCCATCCAGCCATCTCATCCTCTCTAGTCCTCTTCTCCTCCTGCCCCCAATCCCTCCCAGCATCAGAGTCTTTTCCAGTGAGTCAACTCTTCACATGAGGTTGCCGAAGTACTGGGGTTTCAGCTTTAGCATCAGTCCTTCTAATGAACACCCAGGACTGATCCCCTTTAGGATGGACTAATTGGGTCTCCTTGAAGTCCAAGGAACTCTCAAGAGTCTTCTCCAACACCACAGTTCAAAAGCATCAATTCTTCGGTGCTCAGCTTTCTTCACAGTCCAACTCTCACATCCATACATGACCACTGGACAAACCATAGCCTTGACTTGACAGACCTTTGTTGGCAAGGTAATATCTCTGTTTTTCAATATGCTATCTAGGTTGGTCATAACTTTCCTTCCAAGGAGTAAGCATCTTTTAATTTCATGGCTGCAATCACCATCTGCACTTTAGATTGATATTTAACTAGAGATAACGAAAGAAAATATGTAGTAGAAGGGACATATGATTCTAGGGACATAAATAGTAAAACTTAAAACCTAGGTTTGAGTTCTGACTATTCTTTATCAGATAAACCATCTTGACCTATTACATAACAGTTTCAAGCCTTTCTTTCTTCATCTCAAGGCTGATGCTGATGCCTTCCTGATTATAGGGTTACAATAAAAATTTAATGTGATAATGAATGTTAAAAAGTGCTCGATAAACTAAAAAAAACCTCTATGCTCATTAGTTACTGCTGTTACTAATTAGTAACATAGACTTTTTATATCGTTGGCAATTACTGGGGCATTTGATCATAAATTTAGCCAAATGTTCTCACTAAGACAGCTGACATTTAAATAAACATGTCAATTACCTGTGGAACTAGAGACTTTATATTCTATGTCTGTATTAAGTCAAGCAGAGGATTTGAACTATGTAATTTATACATATTATTCTGAAGAAGATGATACTCTCTGCTTTTCTAGAAGTTTGATATAAGAATTATTCACTTGAACAACCTTTCTCTGACTTTTGTTGAACTGAGGTGAAATATAGCATCTATGTTCCTGTGAAACACCATCTCTCTTGCTAGCTTTCATGTTAAATTCCTCCTTGATTCACATCTCAGGAGAAGTTCTGACTCTACCTATAATTAAACTCTTGCCCAGGACAGAAAGTGAAATTAATATTACTCAATGTTTTTGGGTTTTTTGTCAGATTTATCAGAATGTTTAGAACCAGTTTTTTTTTTCCCAAATTTATCAGAATGTTTGCCCAGCCTCTCCAAAGACACACAGGGGCATCTTTGTCTGGAAATTAGTCTTAGTTAAGAATAGTCTGTGGTTTGCTTTAAATTGCATTTTGTATTAGCCAGTAAGTTGCTTTCAGTTTTTGTTGTTGCTGTTGTTATGACGGAGTATAAATCTTAAATAACCATTAAGGCAAGGATGTTAAAAGATTCAGGTTTCCTATGTCTTAGTGAGTGACTGCACCATGAATGTTCAATTCTATATCTCTTTAGTACTCAACCCAATACAGAGAAAATTGATCATACTGCGTAGTGAGTTGTTTTATAATAATGCTTTACTACTTGAAAAAAAATTACCAAATTTCAGAGGAATATCATTGCTAAATTTTTTTGTCTCTTTCAATTGCCTCCCCACTATCACCACCCTGCCACTTTAAAAAGTCATGAACATTTTGGTGCTTATTTTCTGCTTCCTCAGGAAATCCACATTTATCCCTTCATATCGTCTTCATTCCATATCGGGTCTCTTGTCTCCTCCAGTGTTTCCTCTGAAATCTGGGCACTCTACGGGAGACCTGCCATGGGGGAGGCAAAAAAGGACCATGCGTGTCCTACTTGTCTTCTCAAGAGTCAGCCTCTTGAGCTGCACTTTCATGTCTTACTAAACAGTCTCCCAAGGCCACATTCTTTTAAGCACTTGCATTTTAAGTAAGATAAAAGAGAATTTGATCCACCAGAATATGCCTTGAGGTTTACATCTTACCGAGGCCAATCTTGTCAACTTTTTAGATTCTCCTTTCTTGTGTCAAAGGATTAAAGTCCAATTAAAATCCATCTGAAAAACAAGCTATATCCCATCTGACATTTAGAAATAATAAAAAAATTATAAGCTAGTGTTTTAAAACTAGGGAGACATTTAAAAAATCTATTTTATTTAATTCATTAAACAGTTGAGCAATGTACTAGACACTTGGGATACAAAATAATGTCAGACATAGTCTTTATCCTTAAAGAGCCCACTGTCGTGGCTGCCATAGACCTCCATGTCTAGCTCAGTATCTGCACCCAAACAATGCTCTTCTCTTTTGTAAAAGAATTAGATGTTTTGGTTTGTCTAAATTCTGGATTTGCATAGCTATAGGATTTTGCAGAAAAGGAATATAAATCTACATTCTTATATCTATCAAGTCTCAAGATGTCCTATTAGAAAGTTTAGTAATCCATTATAATTTGCATTCAATTTTAGATTACTCTTTCCAACAGAGAAATATCCACCCTATCTCATCAGCACAAAGTCAGGTGCCCCTTTTGTTTTTGCCAGAACAGAGTTGTTGGGATAGAAATCATTTTAGTAGTTAGTCCCTTGTACAGCACTGCCAAGTTTCTTCCAAAATGTTCAGTTGTTATTACAGATCCTTTCTCAATGGCTCCAGCTCTATCAGGTAAGGCTGGGGAATATAAGACAACCCTTGAGAGTGAGTCATTAAGAATGGGTATTACCTCTATGTCCACCCAGTCATAAGGGGAAATGGTATGACCTTCAGGGTCACAGAGGTTATGCACAAGAGGACGTGGTTAAGAACGTGGGAAGTATATTTAGGAGGCCAGTCTCACTTGTATTGAAGGTTTTTTTAGAGTCACAATCAGAATCACAGTCGTGAGTTTAGAAGACAGCTCAAATCCTAGATAATTTTGGAATTTGTGCAGACCTTTTTTAGATTTTATGCTAAACTTTAGTAAATGTCACTAGTGGAAATAATGAGTAAAAATAGGAGATTTTGTGTGAGTGGTAAAAGATATTCAATTAAATGAACTTAGAGAGCTAAGCACCTTATTTTGGTCACACCAGATTAAACTGTATTGTTTTCACATATTGAGAGAAAACTGAACTTTAGCAAAACAGTATCCTGTTAGAGATAACTGCTTTTTGGTTTTGCTCTATCTGAACACCATAATCTTTTCTTTTTACCTTTTATTTTGTGTTGGGGTATAGCCGGTTATGAACCCCATAATCTTAATGGTAGTAGTTAAATACTCATTCTAGTTATTTTATATTAGTTATTTAATTAGTTATTGCAGATAAAAATATAGAGTGGTTTCAAACTCAGGACGTTTGAGGATGACAAGATATACTGTGTATAAATTACTTAAATGCAAGGACTCTCAGTTTTCAAGGACTCTCAATCTGTTCTCTCCCTTTCCTGGCCTCTTTATCTCATTTTCTCTGTGATTTCTGGGAACAGTGTAGTTGTCTTTGTGTAGCTGTCTTTCCTCATATTAGCCGAGTATCTTCCCCTTAATGTGGAAATAGGGGCATTGAGGGGAAGAAGGGCCAGTGGTTGGAATGACTACTCTCTCAGTGAATTTAGATTGTTGTACCAAGCTAAAAATTTATTTCTGAAAGCAGAGGTGAGAAATAAGTGCATACATTTGGTATGGTGACTTGTCTTGGCCCACTGGAGTCACTCAGGACATACATTGTTCAGTTGTCCTTGAGATGGGAGTCCCTTTAGGGATTGCAAAGTCTCCAGGTCACCATTCTGAGTCAGGCTTGATGGAAGCACTGATGGGACCAAGGAATAGAGACCACTTTTCCCTGTTCTTTCTGAGATATGAAATATCTCCGAGATAAGAATTTCTCTTCCTGGGGCTTCTGTTGAGATCGTTGAGGGTCAATATCCTTAAGTGGCTTGGAAGTTCTATTGTTTGAGTGATTCTGTGAGGCACAGGTTTGAATCTTCCTGAGGACTCCCCTTTGGCTTCATTTTTAGATTATGTTTTCTTGAAAGTGTCCTAGATTTGATCTTTGCCCAGAAACCATTTCTTAATTTTAGTATCATAGGTCATCTGGAGAAGCAGAGACATTTTAAACTCAAGAATTCCTGGCTCTGTGATATTGGTGTTTTCTTTAGTCTTTCTCCACTTGCATTTTTCTATAAACTGCAGAAGTGAAGTAGCACCTTAACCCTGCTGCTTGAAAATCTCCTTAACTTGTCCTCCAGTTCATTAGGTACATTTTCTTTTTTTTTTTAATTTTAATTTTTTTGGTAGTTCAATTATATTTCTTTTTTTCCCTTTTTAATTTATTTTAATTGGAGGCTAACTACTTTACAATATTGTGGTGGTTTTTGCCATACATTCACATGAATCAGCCATGGGTGTACATGTGTTCCCCATCCTGAACCCCCTTCCCACCTCTTTCCCCCTCCTATCCCTCAGAGTCATCCCAGTGCACCAGCCCTGAGCACCCTGTCTCATGCATTGAACCTGGACTGGCGATCTATTTCACATACGATAATATACATGTTTCAATGCTATTCTCTGAAATCATCCCACCCTTGCCTTCTCCCAAAGAGTCCAAAAGTCTGTTCTTTACATCTGTGTCTCTTTTGCTGTCTTGCATATAGAGTCATCATCACCATCTTTCTAAATTCCATATATATATGCATTAATATACTGCATTGGTATTTTTCTTTCTGACTTACTTCCTCTGTATAATAGGCTCCAATTTCATCCACCTCATTAGAACTGATTCAAATGCATTCTTTTTAATAGCTGAGTAATATTCCATTGTGTAAATGTATCACAGCTTTCTTATCCATTCGTCTGTCAATAGACATCTAGGTTGCTTCCATGTCCTGGCTATTGTAAACAGTGCTGCGATGAACATTGGGGTACATGGGTCTCTTTCATTTCTGGTTTCCTTGGTGTGTATGCCCAGCAGTGGGATTGCTGGATCATATGGCAGTTCTATTTCCAGTTTTTTAAGGAATCTTCACACTGTTCTCTGTAGAGGCTGGACTAGTTTGCATTCCCACCAACAGTGTAAGAGGGTTCCTTTTCCTCTTTTCTATTTCTCATGTTATCAGAGGGGACGCTGTTGCTAAGCTTGCTGCCATTCTGCAAGGAGGGTCCTCTTTCCTCTAGTTTTGGGTCATACTGGCTTCACTTTTCTATACCTGCAGCCTCCACAAAGGCTTCTACAGGCTTTTACTGACACTTGCCTCATGTCCTTCCAGCTTCTGCCCACTGCCCATTTTCAAAGCCACCCTATATTTTAAACTTCCGTAATGGTAGCACCCACCTTTTGGTACCAAAGTTTGTCTTAATTTCCTATTGTTCATGAGACTATACCCTAAAGCTTAGTGAATTAAACAACAATAATCATTTATTATCTGATAGAGTTTCTGTGGGGCAGAAGCTTAAAACAGCTTAGCCTTTTAGTTTCAGCTCAGAGTCTCTTACTAGGTTGCTGTCAGGATGCCATCCCAGACTGTGGTTATTCAAAAGGTGGACATGGCCAAAGGATCTGCTTCCCATCTGGTTCAATCACATGACTTTTGGGCAGATGCCTCAGTTCCTTGCTACGAGGACCTCTCCATAGGACTCTGTGAGTCTACTCATGACACAGAAGTTGACTTTGTCCAGAGGGAATGATTCAAATGAGAGTAAGGCAGAAACCACAGAGTCTTTTATGAACCCTTTGGTAGTAACACATTATTATTTATGAAATAATCTAGTGGTTACACATGTCAGCCCTATTCATTGTGGGAGGGAATAAGGATGTGAATATAAGGAGGCAAAGATTCTTGGGAGACATTTTGGAGGGTGAATATATACCTGGAGGCAACCCAGAGATTGGCAATAATGAGATGCCAGACAGCGGTATTCTGATAAACCGCCCCCCACCGCCAAATAACACAAAAAGAAATATTGTGGTTGGTAGTGTTTGCCATGGTATTTTCCATAAATACTCCCTCTAGGGCCAATGGTTTAATAACAGGATTGTGGAATTCCCAAATACTTAACCATTGACTCTAATGAGATGGTAAGAGCCAACTAGGATATCATTGCCCCCAAGTCTGGAGAAGATGCAAGATACAGGATGGATCCGAAGCCAAATAGGCACAGGGCTGGTTCATTTAGATGGCAAAAAATAGAGGAAGTAGGCCATAGGGACAGAAAGTATTGTAGTGATTGGCTGGGAATGTAGGTGAATACAGGAATTTGACTGAAAATGGGCATGAGGAATCTTTTCAGTGTGATGGAAATGTTCTAAAACTGGATTTTGTTGATGGTTACACAACTTTGTATGAATATATATATGTAATATACATATATATACACATTTATATATAATATACAAATATATATAATATACATATATATATAATATGCATATATATATAAATTTGTGTGTGTGTAGGGGCTTCTCCAGTGGTAAATAATCCTCTTGCAATGCAGGAGACACAGGTTCAATCCCTGGGTTGAGAAGATCCCCCTGGAGAAGGAAATCGTAACCCACTCTAATATTCTTGCCTGGAGAATCCCATGGACAGAGGAGCCTGGCAGGCTATAGTTCATAGGGTCACAAAGAGTCAAACTTGACTGAAGGAACTTAGCACAGCAGATCACAGCACGTATAATTTTTTTTTTTTTTTTTTTAGGTGGAGGAGATAAGATTCCATCCAGATCTAAATCCACCACATCATGCTACACTATGGAAAAAAAGAAGCTGCTCTCTGCACTGATTGATATACTTTAGAGTTTAAAGTGGCTCGAGTGATCCCCATCTCCTGGTGTTTATACCTTTACATAATCTTCTCCCTTTTGAGTGTGGGCAGGATCTGTGACTTGCTTCTGCTAATAGAATAGGACATGTTACTCCCATAGTTATGTTGTGTTATATAAGACTTCCTCTTACTAGTAGATATTTTTTCTCCATCCTTACTGGCTTTGAAGAATAAAACTGTTATAAATCCTATAATAACCAGGAAATGAATTCTTTCAACAACCTGAATGAGCTTGGAAGTGGAGTCTCCCCCAGTCAAGCCTCCAGATGAGAATGCAGCCTTGCTGATATCTTGATCACAGCCTTGTGAGACCCAGAACAGAGACACAAGCAAGCTGAGTCTGAACTCCATACCCACAGAAATGTGAGCAAATAAAAGTGTCTGTTTTAAGCTGCTAAAGTTGTGATACTTTATAATGCCACAATAGAAAAACAATAAATACTCCTTTGAATATAGTTATATCAAAATTTATGGTTAAATTTATGTTCCATGTTTAAACATATAATATTATGAACACACTTTGCAGTTAAATCTTTTGAAATTTTTTTATTTTCTAGGAAAAATAATTGCCTTAGTTTTATGGGATTTGTTTTCTATATACCTGTGATGAACCGATTTTTAATCTCTCTGTATAAATGCAAATCTGTTATCAAACACATCAGGCAAACTGTAATCTTCGCTGTTGCTCTTGAGAAGTTTCATTCTATTCTGAGTTTCCTACTCCACTCCCCAATCCCAGAGAGCTTTTTAGTTATCATCATCTTCTGAATTCTAAAATTTTATGATTGGGTGTAGTGGTTGAATTTCCTTTTTATTCATTGTGTTGGGCACTCAGCAAATACTTCTGATCAGGAAACATATTTTAGTCCTGGAGCATTTACTTTTTACTCTCTCTGTCTCTTTGGAGAGGATAATAACCTCTTGTTATTTTTCTATGAGAAGAACTCCAAATCCTGCTGTTGTTCTAGATCTCCTTTTCTTGCCTCCTCTGGGATTTTATTCCCACAAATACCTCTTGAGATTAAGGGATGCAAATAAAATACTTCTCTGCTTTCCTCTCTAGGTTTCAGAATTTAAGGATCTGCTGAATTGGTTAGCACTCATCCATCTGACATCCAGCTTCCAAAATGTTCTTTTCTCTTTCTTTTCTCATCATCGTCTTCTTCCTCCTTCTCTTCATCTTCCTTCTACTTCCTCAAGCTTGTGCTTAATTGCTCAGTTGTGTTCGTCTCTTTGCGACCCTTTAGACTGTAGCCCACCAGGCTCCTCTGTCCATGGGATTCTCCAGGCAAGAATACTGGAGTGGGTTACCATTTCCTCCTCTAGGGATCTTCCCGACCCAGAGATTGAACCTGTGTCTCCTATGTCTCCTGCATTTGTTGGTGGGTTCTTTACCCACTAAGCCATCCAGGAAGCCCCTTTTAAAATGATCACTTTACTGTCATTTCGGTTTATTTGTGGGAAGAGAGGAGCATGAACTGTTCTTTCTAATATCTTTAATCAGAATGTAACTTTCCTGTTATTCTCTAATAATAACCCTATGAAGTAAGCAGAAGGAACATCGTCATCCCATTTTTACTGGTAAAATATTTGACTCACATTTCTTAAGGGACTTGTTGGGGATCACTAAGCAGGTTCCTCAATATTCAGTTCTCAGTAGTCGTAGTTATTGTTTTTTTAACCTACAGCTATTTTGTCCTGGTTTTGGTCAATAGACTCAAAAGTGAAAGTGCTAGTTGCTCAGTCATGTTTGACTCTTTGTCACCCCATGAACTGTAGCCCCATTGGCTCCTGTCTTCTCCAGGCAAGAATACTGGAGTGGGTTGCCATTCCCTTCTCCAGGGGCTCTTCCAAACCCAGGGACTGAACCCAGGTCTCCTGCATTGCAGGCAGATTCTTTACTGCCTGAGCTACCAGTAGTGCCTAATAGATTCAAAGTTAGTAAATTTGGGAGAGGCTTTCTATTCCACTGTTTCCCAAAATGTACACCACAGAATATAGCCCCAAAGAAGCTCTGTAAAGGAGGATTCCATGATAACCATATTTGAGAAATAATCCACACTGATGGATTCCCTTAATTCTATGATACCATGAATTGTAGGAAATAGTTACTAAGATTTAATAACAGATTTTGGCAAGTAGCGAAGAGACATAGTAAACACTATATTATGAGAAACACATAGAATTTGAGAAATGTAAAGTTGCTTTTAAAAGTAAATGTTAGAATTGAACAAACAAGATATATATTCTTTCCATTGCTGTTCACATATTAGACTTTGAAAATGGTAAGAAAGAAATCTGTTAAGAATATTGAGCTCAGTCCAGTTCTCTCGGTTGTGTCCGACTGTTTGCGACCCCATGGACTGCAGCACACCAGGCCTCCCTGTTCATCACCAACTCCCGGGGTTTACTCAAGCTCATGTCCATTGAGTTGGTGATACCATCCAATCATCTCATCCTCTGTCGTCGCCTTCTCCTCCCGCCTTCAATCTTTCCCAGCATCAGGGTCTTTTCAGATGAGTCAGTTCTTCGCATCAGGTGGCCAAAGTATTGGAGTTTCAGCTTCAGCATCTGTCCTTCCAATGAATATTCAGGACTGATTTCCTTTAGGATGGACTGGTTGGATCTCCTTGCAGTCCAAGGGACTCTCAAGAGTCTTCTGCAACATCATAGTACAAAAGCATCAATTCTTCTGTGCTCAGTTTTCTTTATAACCCAACTCTCATATCCATACATGACTACTGGAAAAACCATAGCTTTGACTAGATGGACTTTGTTGGCAAAGTAATATCTCTGCTTTTTAATATGCTGTCTGGGTTGGTCATAACTTTTCTCCCAAGGAGCAAGCATCTTAATTTCATGGCTGCAGTCATCATCTGCAGTAATTTTGGAGCCCAAAAGATAAAGGCTGTCACTGTTTCCCCATCTATTTCCCATGAAATGATGGGACCAGATGCCATGATCTTAGTTTTCTGAATGCTGAGTTTTAACCCAACTTTTTCACTTTCCTCTTTTACTTTCATCAAGAGGCTCTTTAGTTCTTCACTTTCTGCCTTAAGGGTGACGTCATCTGCATATCTGAGGTTATTGATATTTCTCCTAGCAATCTTGATTCCAGCTTGTGCTTCATCCATCCCAGTGTTTCTCATGATGTACTCTGCATATAAGCTAAATAAACATATTTCTCAAATAAATTGGCCAATGGAAGCCCTTTTTCATATAACACCTATTAATATTCTAAGTAATTTTGTTATTGATGTAGCAACTATTTGCTGAGTCTCTGCTGTTTGGAGGGCACTTGCTATCTGCCAGATAACGGCCTGGTGATAAACCAGTCCCATCCCTCATGGAGTTTAGGTGAGGGAGGCATGTGTCTAACAGAGGGCTTACCCTAATATGAAAAACTAGTAAAGTTTCCTCTTAAGGACTGACTTTCAAATTAAAACCAGGAGAATAAGTATGAGTTAACTAGACTCTTGTGGGGTTGGGTGCTGGGGGAGAGGGCAGAGTATTCCAGTAACAGGTAGTGTTGCTTTACACACTGAGAAATGCTGAGCTAGTCCAATCACCTTTATTTACATACAAGAAAAGTACAGCCTAGAGAAGTTAGAATTAAAATGAATTTACAAATGACAATACTGAATAGAACCTTAGACACTGAATCCAATGCTATACCCAACACACAAATTACCTTGACCTTATCCTAGATAAAGAGATGCTCTCCTCCTTTGAACTATGTAAATGGTAGGAAACCAGCCCTTCTTAGAGGTTAAGAGAAATCTGAGTCAGTTTCTTTTGGAGATTAATAAAATATAAAAAGAAAAATACCAAAGGTTATTTTGCATGTGTAATATTTACAGCAAATAAATAGTTTTTACACATATAAAGGAGACACAATGATTAAATACACAACCTCATAGCTTTGAGTTTTGACTCCAGGCTCTTGTGAATGTGAGACCCAGACTGAATTATACTCCTATTCTCCATCCTACTCATTCCTACCATACAGGCTTTACAGAAAGCACACTAGCTCTCATTTTATAGGTTGAAATGATAATATAGCATCTGCTTTTCTTTTAGAGATATGGAACAGGTGTTTTCCCTCTTCCATCAAAAAGCCCTTTACATATGTGGAGACACTCACGATGGGTTGAAATATCTTCAGTAACTTTAGCATTTCGTAGATGCCACAGTTTCAGAGCCTTCATTCTCTTGTTTCATCTCCTAATACTCATGCCCTGGAAAACATAAAAATTTGCACTCATTTGGCTCTACCAAGCTCCTCTGTCGATATAGTGTATGATAACTTATCTAAATACGAAGTCCTCATGAAAGTGTTTCAGACCCCTTAAACTCATTTCAAACCAGAGATAAGAAATTTCCCCACTACAGCTCTATCCTGTCATCCTGAAAAAGTTTTATGAACCGCCAAACTGTGATACAAATGTTGGGTGGTTTTGTGAATATTAGTATGAACTTCCTTAGATTCTATCCTTTACTCAGCACAAATTGGGTGTCTGCTACTGAGTGCCAAGCATTGTTCTGGGTGAAGTGGATACTGTATGTGAAACTTACAAACAAAGCAAACAGATTTTGTAGTATTAAACAAGGTGCTATGATGGAGAATGATCAGGAGAGATCTACTTTAGAGAGTTACAACAGACCTCTCTGATGAGGTGACACTTAATTCGAGAACTAAATGATGAGAGCATGTCACCAATGTGAAGAACCAGAGGAAACTTACTCCCAGTAAAGGAAAAAGCAAACTCTCAAGATCCTGTTGTGAGAGAGCATGTATCCAGGTCCTAGGAACTGACAGAAGGCAAATATGATGGGACCAAATTGAAGTGTGTTCAGATCACATGGTTTTGTACTTGAAAAGCATAAAGCAGGCAGATTTTCCAGAATCCTTCAGGTCATGATCAAGAGTTTGGATTTTTATTCTACATGCAATAGATAAACTATTGGAGGATTTTATGTAAAGAGTTAAGATGGAACTTAAATTAAAAAAAATTATAAAACCCTCTGACTTCTATTATGGACTAGATGGTGGTGGATGTGGGAGGAAGAACTGGAAGAGAATAGTTCAAAGGAGAGTGTAGGAATTTTCTGAATGAGAAGAGGATGATAGCATGGACAATGGTAACATCAGTAGTTTGGATTTGTGTAGATATTTTCAATAAAGGACTGACATTTATTGCTTAAATAAAGGCTTAAGAGAGAGTAAATGAAACTCCCAGGTTATGTGCTTTCTTAATTGTGAATTTGGTGGTGTATTTTATTGAAATGGTATGAGTTTTAGGGGAAAATTAACAGTTCACAAGAAATTTCCCTCCATATTTCCTTCTCAAAATATCAGCTTTGGGCTTTAACATTCAGCGACATTCATTCATAAATTCTGACCTAAAGTGCATGGAACTTAGGTGTCAACTTAGCCTTATGTTTAGTACAGGGCTCGACAAATGTTTTCTTAAAGAGATGGGTAGTAAATATTCTAGGATTTTCAGGACCAGAAGCAAAATATTGAACATTATGTAGATACCTGAATAATCATTTAAAATCCAATTATTTGCAAATATGAAGTCCACTGTTGGGTTTCAGGGCCATAAATAAAACAGGCAGCTGGCTGGATGTAGTCTGTGGAAGGTAGTTTGTTGACCTCTGGTCTGGAATAGCAGTTGACAAATCACTGTCTGTGGATTGAATCTAGCCAGCCATTCATCTTTGTAAAGAGAATTTTACTGACACATAGTCACACTTATTTGTTTACAAATTATCTATGGCTGTTTTCCTGCCACAGTGACAGAGTTAAGTAGCTATTGCGGTGACCACATTTCCTAGACTTCTTGGGCTGCTATAATAAAATACTGTAGACTGACTGGCTTAAAGAACAAAATTTTATTTTTTCATAGTTCTAGAGATTGAAGTCTGAGATTAAGGTGCCAGCATGGTCAGTTTCTTATAAGTGCTCTATTCCTGGCTCATAGATGGAATCTATCTTGTATATGCTCACATTGCCTTTTCTTTATTTCTCTCTCTCTCTCTCTATCTGTGTATGTGTGTGTGTGTAGAGGGAGAGAGAGAGAGAGAGAGAGAAAGCTCTTTGGTATGTCTTCTTATAAGGGTACTAATCTTGTCATGAGGACCCTACCCTCATGACCTCCTCATGACACCTAATTACCTCACAAAGATCCCACCTCTAAGTATCATCACTCTGGGCTACCTACTCAGGGCTTCTACATATGAAGTACAGGGGGACACAGCTCAGTGCATGGCATCACATGTCCCACAAACTCGAGAGATTTACTGTCTGACTCTTCAGGGAGAACACTTGCCAATCTGGTCTAGATAGCAGTGCTTGAACCTTCTTCTCCAGTCCTATGGGAACACTGTTGTCTTCTGTAAATTGTCTGCAAACTCCCAGGAGGCTTATATTCTCAGGGTCCTTTCTGGGTGAGTCCTGTGCTCACAAATGAACTGTTTCATCATTTCACATAGGCTTTACCTGCTCAGTACCCCTTCCACAAGCGGAGACTTCTAGTTCTACTCCTTGATGTTCACAACCATTACACACACACGCACACACACAAACACAACACAAAAACCAAGGTAACATGCATTCGTCTAGAACACTGTGTGACAGTTAGGCTTTGAGGACATGGAAGGAGCTTACATTGCAAAAATCACAACTTAAAATTGATTATTGGACATTCTTCCCCTTCTCGTCTCTAAAATACCTCTTGACCCCACTGACTCACTTAGGTGCCAATCTTTCAACAAGAGAGATTCTCTCTCCATTCTTCTCTCTTCTCCTTTTTCCTTCCTTTCTTTCTCCTATCCCAAATTTGCTTCTTCATCTCACAGAGTACGTGAGCTACTTACAATTTCTTTTCTGCCATTTATGATAGGTTTCATCTTTTATCCCGAAGAAACATATTGAGATTTTTTTTCTTAAACTAAGGCTGCTTCCTTCTTAAGAATTCTGCTTCTAACATTAAAATAATAATTTATTTTTACATCAGTACTAAAATATCATGGGTGGTGAATAGCCATCCTCTGTACAAGTACCTGTTCTACTGTCTTGCCGTAGTTATAACATTCCTGAAACTGGAGACACTGTTGGCCCCTATTATATGTCACAGAGTTTTCTAGATATGCAACTTTTAGTACAATAGCATGTTGAACTCTTATCCAGCTCTGTTAGGTAAACCCTTGCCTCCCATTTTGCAGATGAGAAAATTGAGGTTCAATTATCCTTGTGTCCAAAATCACATCTTTAGTCAATGAGCTCTGAACTAATCTTTCTGTCACTAATTTTCAAGCTGTTTTCACTGTAGCACAGTTTTGAATATGGTCAATCTTTTATGAAATACCAGATACAAACAGAGAAAATATATTATTTCTGAGGAGCAAGAAAATAAAGACGTATTAGTGGATATTTTTAGATACTTTCAACTGTTGGGCCAGATTGTGGAGAACAGAGAAATGACAAATATCATATTTCTGTTTCAAAAAGGACAATAAACGACGTAAGTCATTCTCCTTAGGTTAGTGTATGAAGCAAGTGTAGGGGGAAATATGAGGAACAACCCCATGGACTCCAGCAAGGGAACACTTCAAAAAACATCATTTGATTAAGAGACAGCCCGCATGATTCAATGAGGAGGCGGAGGTATTGCCTTGGAAAAGCATCAGATAAAGAAATACTAAATGCCTGTAGAAGTGTCGTGGGTATGGGGGCTAAAAACAGCTTGTGGAATGGCAAACTTTCTGAAAAACATGGCAACAGCAAGTGTCCGTAAATGGCAACTTCACTCTCTGTGGATGAGTGGGAAACAGCAGAGGGTAATTTTTAGATAGCTTGTTTTTTTACGTTAGTGGAGTGAAGTGATGCCACTGGAAATATTAAGAAGGATGAAAATGTGTTGGTGACGAAAGAACACTTATGAAAATAGAATAGAACCAGGACGTGGTAACCTGATGGAGATCACTCAATGACTAAATAGAGAATACTGTTGAGACCTGAAAACCAGTGCTGTGAGCCAATTAACCAGAATAGATATCCCCTTTCCTCTGCAGCACATTGGTGAAAAAGAGTGTGTTCCACATTGAGAGGCCTTTTTGAGTTTTCAGTGAAGAAAGAAATGATGTTAACTATCTTTAAGTAACAGAGAATCTCAGTTAACTTGAATGTTTACAGATTAGGGGATTCTGAGCAATGATATTTTCTGATTATTTGTTTAATAGCTTATCTTGTTTCACAAATGTCCAAGTTTTAGGTCTCAGTCTAATGGAACAATGACAATCTTGCTTAGTTTCAGGATTTATTCGGATTAATAAAGGCTTCATCCTTCAGTAGATTTTCACTGAGCAGTTACAATGTAGCAGGCTAAATGGTGCGTGTGGATAACTTATAGGGAACCTACTCTTGTAGCATCCGAGGAATAGTGGGGTAGCGATTGAAGCTGAAAGACATTGAGGTAGTTGTAGGTTGAAACCAACATGTTCTGGAAATTAACCTAAGAACCCTATGGCAAAATATTTTGCCATCATTGGACTCCATCTCCGAAATATGATGGTAAACTATGCCAGATTTCAGGCTCTAGTTAGCTAGACTTTGGTTGGTGAGTGTCATTATTAAAACATGATGAAGATAACATCAATTTTAAGTTCAATCATCATTTTATTATTTTTTTATTTTATTATTTTTTATTATTTGCTTTGCTTCAATAGTAAAAACCTAGATCTTGGGTTATTAGGGTAGAATCAAATATTTCCACCATATTTAAAAATTAGTATTCAAATATATTTGATTTTTAACATTGGTTAGTTTCAGGTGTACAGAAAGGTGTTTCAGTTACACACACACACACACATACACACATATATATATTTCATTTTTTATATTCTCTTCCATTATAGGTTTTTAGAAAATATGGAGTAAAGGTCCCTGTGCTATATAGAGCTCCTTCTAGATTATCTATTTCATATATAGTAATGTGTATATTTTAATTCCAAACTTCCAATTTACCCCTCGCCTTCTTCCCCTTTGGTAACTGTCAGTTTGTTTTCCATGTCTGTGGGTCTATTTCTGTTTTATACCACTTTTTAATAAGAAAAAGCAAACTTAGAGCAAAGAAAATGAGCCAGTGCAATTTTTTGAGAAACAGGCATATATGGGGTGGGGGGGATTTGAGATGTATATCTCTTTGAGAAACACTGCAAAAGTTTTGTTTTCTCATGAGATCATGGGAAAAGTTAATAAAATATGTTGTGTTTTCAAGGCACCAAGTGATTTCCTTAAACTATAAGCACTGGAAATGAGACTTTTGCATTATGTTCTATCAGTGGGGCATCTTGGATGAAGACTATTTAGCACATTATGTTTTCAGAGGACTTCACTCTCCCTTCTCCCTTTAAATTCCTTAATAAAATGAGATTAAAAGATAGAGGAAGTTTGAGTTTTCTCCCACTCTTAACACTCTATTCACTCATTATTATTCACATTTTTTAAAAATAATGTTATAATAATAATTTATAGCAGTTTTCTATATGTGAAGACATCAAAAACCGCAGCTAAACAACACACAACCCAAACGAATTGTACAAGGGGTAACACGTAAAATGTTACCATCATCTTCTATTGAATAAATGTTCATGGAATACCAACTGGGGTGTGGAAAACACTCTATGGCACTGGGTGGGATTGCAGAGCAGGATACAAAACTGGATAAAACACAGGGCCCAGAATGCAGTTATGGTGGGGAGGCACTAGAGCATTTTACTCTTGGCTAGAATACAGTATTCAATGAAGTAAATGCCATAAGAGAAGACCTAAAACTTCAGATGGGAATCAAAAGCAGAATAAATCACACCTAACTGATGGGATAAAAGGTTAGATTCTGTGGAGAAGATCCTGTACAGTTGTACTTCATGGATGGATAATAGTTTAGCAGGTGAAAACAGGTGAAGTAAGGCGATGTCAAGAACCTCATGAGTATAGATACGGCATCCAAAAACTTCAGGACGTGTCTCGGGAAGGTTCATGGTCCAGTCTGGACACAGGGTAGGTTTCTAAACTTTGGTTAGTAGTGAAACATCTTTTTTACTTGGTAACTTAACACACCTATCCTTCCACAGTTCTCAAGACTTGCAGTATGAAACCAAGGTATTGGCAGGGCCATACTCCCTCAGAAAGCTCCCTGGAAGAATCCTTTATCCTTCCTGGTCTCTTCCTAGCTACCAGTGACTCCTGGCAATCCTTAACGCTCCTTGGTATGTAACAGAACAGCAGCACTCTAACCTCTGCCTTTGACTTCCTGTGGCTTCTTCCCTGTTTCCCTGCCTGCCTCTGCACCCATATCTCCTCCTCCTCCTCTTATTAGGACATGAGTCATATTGAATTTGGGCTTTCCAGGTGGCGATAGTGGTAAAGAATCCACCTGCCAATGCAGGAGACATAAGAGACAGGCTTTGATTCGTGGGTTGGGAAGATATCCTGAAGGAGGGCATAGCAACCCACTCCAGTATTCTTGTCTGGAGAATCCCCATGGACAGAGGAGCCTGGCAGGCTACAGTCCCTAGGGTTGCAAAGAGTCGGACACAACTGAGGCAACTTAGCACCCATGCATATTGGATTTAGGGCTCATCCTAAGCCAGTAAGACTTCATGAAGTACCAAGTACATCTGTAACGGTCCCATTGGCATTCACAGGCAGCTGGGGCCAGGACTTCACCTTATCTTTTAGGGTAACACCCTAGAACAAACAACAGGGAAGTTTCTTGAGATTCTCAGTTTTCCCTGCTACAACTACTCCCCTCCTCTACAGTGACCACTGAAGCATTTTAACCAGCCTTAGGACTGCCTATCAAGAACACTGGAAGCCACTGAGCTAGCCCATGTCCCCACAATCACACGCACAAAGTGTTAGTTGCTTAGTTGTGTCCAACTCTTTGTAACCCGATGGACGGTAGCCCACCAGGCTGCTCTGTCCATGGAATTCTCCAGGCAAGAATACTGGAGTAGGTTGCCATTCCCTTCTCCAGAGGATTTTCCCAACCCAGGGACTATATGTGGGTCTTCTGCATTGCAGGCAAATTCTTTACCACCTGAGCCACCAGGGGAGCCCAGTCCCACTGTGCTTATTAGTAGAATCAGCTGAGGGGCTTCTTATATACAGAGTCCTTGAGCTTGGTACCAATTCACTGAATCACAGTCAGAGAGAATTTGTGCTACATTTCAGGGCACCTTATGATTGATAAAAGTTCACAGTAAACACTGATTGGGAACAGAGGGACACTTTAGAAAATAGACCAAAAAGGCAGATCACGGAGATCCTTGGTATCAGGCCGAGGAATAGTCATTTCAAGGGGAGTTTGTGGTGAGCTTTTTCCTGGTGCTCATTTCTCATACTGCAGTCAGGGGTACACAGGACAAGCTTCCAGGGCTTTTCTAGGGGCTCCTCCTCACCAGAGAGGCAACTCTGGTGCCTTTGGATTCTAGGAGTCCAGTCTGGAGCTCAGACAGTTCCCCATCTCTTGGGAAGACTCCAGGACACCGGAGTGGGAGCCCCCTGCATCTGAGACCTGACTTGCAGGACTTTGGGGCTGGGCAGGCCCTGCTGGGGAGGATGCTGCAGGCCTCACTTTGCTGGCTGAGGAGGAAATGCTGCTGCAGCCACTGAGTTTCCTCATTAGGGTTGCCTCCACCTTGAGCACACGTGTGGGAGCGAGCAAGGGAAGTCAGCACTGGAGGAGAGCTGCCGGCCTAATGGGCGGATGGGCCGCAGGGGAGGGGAGGCCTGCTGCTGGTGACTCAGAGTCAGCAAGAGGCGGATGTCGCTGGTAGGAAGTCGGAGTCAGGAGGCACTGCCAGGTACTTTTCCATCCTCTCCTCGATGATCCCCTTGTCCAGGATGCCAAAATGCACAGGCCAAACTCAGCCTGTTTCCTAGAGCTACACGAACCTCTTGCACTGACTGGAGTTGGTCAAAATAAAACAACCAAAGAACCGGTCGGAATCCAGGGGATAATGTACAGCCTTATCTGTGCAAGTAGTTGCTGAGTGTTTATAACCAACACCTCTCACAATTTCTCAGCATCGGTAGTACCCTGCTCCAAGCAGGAAAAGAGGAATAAGAACGTATGCTGAGTGCTCTCTAAAAATGGGAAGTTGTGCCACTAAAACCTCCCAACAAATCTCAGAGGCAGTTGTCCCACTCTGTAGGTGAGGAAGCAGAGGCCAGGGCACTTTCCCCTCTCCCAAGCTGTCAGTAAGCTGCAGAACTAATTTATCTCTCACTGTGAGATAGAGGGAGGCTTTCCTGAGATGCGGGTTTGATTCCTGGGTCAGGAAGATCCCCTGGAGGAGGAAATGGCAATCCACTCCAGTGTTCTTGCGTGGGAAATCTCATGGACAGAGGAGCCTGGTGGGCTACAGTCCATGGGGTTGCAAGGAGTCGGGCATGACGGAGGGACTGAGCACATAAGATTGAAGACATGATTTCTGAGCATCTCATTGGCTCTGAATTTAGGCACTTAGGCTGTCCTTTCAAGCCTTCTGCTTTGAAATCCAAATGCCTTCTTCAGGACACTGCTTTGAAGAAACACAAAGGCCTCCTCGGGTTTCCCAGTTGTTGCTAGTGGTGAAGATTCTGTCTCCAATGCAGGAGACCTGGGTTAAAGCCAGGAAGATACCCTGGAGAAAGGCTACCCACTCCAGTATTCTTGCCTGAAAAGTCCCATGGACAGAGGAGCCTGGCGGGCTACAGTTCATGGGGTCGCAATTGTCAGACACAACCGAAGTGATTTAGCATGAATGCGTGAAAGGCCTCCTCAATGCTCTTGACAGAAGCATAGGATTTGCCCACAAAAACCCCACATCATGTGGCAGGTTGGGAGATTTTGGTAGACCTGAATCTGAAGGACTCACCTGACACTCTCAACAAGAGTGCAAAACCCCTGTGACACATTTATGTGCTTGGGTTCCATGTATTTTCAGCTAGACCAGGTTCCCTCCCAGTTGGATCCTTCTTTGCGCTGGCCCTTCTCTGTGCTTTCCCGTGTTTCCTACGTATCAATAGGTTGCATATGTGTGCTATTACTCACATCTAATTGTTTCTTGAAGATTCTTTCTCCATCGGTTTCTGGTCTTTTGATATCCAATTCCTTTTGCACTCACTGTCTGTATGATGTCGTATAGTAGCTACAAACTTGTTTGCTGTCTGCTTGACATTTGTCAACTTTGTTTTCCAGAAGAGGGTTTAAAGCACTTGTGGGCACCAGTCATTGTTTATGTTTGTTTTCCTCAACATCTTGTGCTGGACACTCACTTAGATGCTCAAACACTACAGATCAAGAGTCTTTTATCAAAGTCAAAGCCATCAGGCTGTTTTCTACGTGTACACCCAACCTCCACTGGTGGATTGTTGTTAATTTCACAGCCTCTCAGATATAAAAAAGGTGTTTGCCTCCCCCATATCACTCCTTTCCATCCCCACGTCCCATTCCTTTTTTCCCTCCTTTCCAGAATCACTTTTTGGGTGCCTTCTAAGTTATTAATACTGGGGAAGCTGCTGTGTTGGGTACTGAGTCACATCTTCCAGGTGATAAATAGAAGAAATGGTGGTACCTAGGGGCCCAAACACTCAGCCAGTCACTTCCCATAATCACAGCTAATTTCACAAAGCTCCCAGGGGAGATAGGGGACAAAGAAACCAGCGCAAGTCACATTTAGCTGTGTTTTTTGTTTCTGTTGTTGTTTTGCCTTAGATTGCCTGACTGTACTCCTAGCTGAGCTTTAATGCTTGCAGAGGCAGGGAGTCCTTTGGAATAGATCAGTTTCTCAAAGCATAGTCCTTAGATCACTTCTGTAAGAACCATGTTAGGAAGACACCCCAAATTATGCTAGTCATGTTAGTTCCAAAGGAATGTCATTCCCAAATGATATTCTTTCCCAAAAGGTTTGGCTACCAAAAATGTCAATAGGCCTAGGAGAGGGAAAGTAGGAAACCCAAACCTTGGAAAAAATGTCTCAAAAAATCATTTACTGTATCTTTATTTTATTTTTAATCAAAGTAATATATATACATACAGACACACATAATACATATTCATAGTCAAAGATGTCTCTCTTTGTGTTTTAAAAATAGTCACATGTATTTATTTATATAACCAGCAATCTCTTTGCTCCCCACTTTTGTCTACCTTTTCCTAACATCCAGATTTACTTCTCAGAAGGAGTCATTTAAACTCTCATATCTGTTTATTTTCTATTTACCTCCAAATTTTTAAATAACATGTTTATACTGCTACTTCTTGACTTGTTAACTTTAGACTTTATTAACAGCCTGTCTTATGCTAAACAAAGATTTTTCTCTCTTACGACTTCCCTTTCTTTCTGAAGATTCATGTTTTTTATTCTGGGAATTTTTCTTACATCTCTTCTCTAATAATTTCACTGTTCCTCCATTTTTCAGATCTCCCTGGTACCCACACTTAGTGAGATACTGAATTTCCTGTATTGAACTTCTACTATTCGTTTCTTATTTATTTTGTCTCCTGTCCTATTTTTCTAACAGAATATTAAGCAGAGTTCCCTGTGCTATACAGTAGCTCCTTGTTGATTATCTATTTTTAATACAGCAGTGTGTACATGTCAATCCCAAGCTCCCAAGCTCTCTCTCCTTCCCTTTTCCCCCTGGTAATCATAAATTCACTCTCTAATTCTGTGAGTCTGTTTTGTAAATAAGTTCACTTGTATCATTTTTTAAGACTGTACATATAAGTGATTTCATGTGGCATTTGTCTTTCTCTGACTGACTTCACTTTGTAGGATAACCTCCAGGTTCATCCCTGTTGCTGCAGATGGCGATATTTCATTCTTTTTCATGGCTGAGTAGTATTCCATTGTATACCCTATTTTCTCTCTGTTGTTTTGTATACATCCTTGGGGATTTTATTGACTCCTATTGGATGTTTTATTTCAGACACTTCTAATCTCCCAGGGTGCACGCTTCTTCCCACTTCTTCCTTTATTCATGGCATCCTCTCCTTGTTCACGGAAGGCAAATTCTTCAAAATCTGTTCTTAATTGGGAAGATGTTAAATATAGATTGGTTGTTTTTCTCCTGTTTGTGTGCCTGAATTTTTTCCTTCATGTTGGAAGATTTCTGAAAATGCCTGCTAATCTCTAGCTGTCAATCCATGTTCAAGTGTGAAGCACTAAGGAATCCACTGAAAATTCTGTGTGTAAGAATGCATTGGGTGATTGAATGGTGAATGAGTCCTTTTGATAGGAAAAGCCACTAAATGTCATGAATTTTCTGGGGTTTATCCCATCTTCCAAGGGAAATAGAATCATTTAATAATTTGCTTGAAAAGCATGTCTCAGTCTTTTGGCTATGATAAGAAATTTAGATTTAATTTTAAGCATTATAGGAACTCCATGAGGGTTTTATGTAATGGAGTGATGAGGCCTATTTATATTTTTAAGTGATCGTTATGCCTGTGGCATATGGGAACAAATGGAAAATCAGAGAAGTTGGTTATATCAGGAGTAATCCAAATGAGATTGAGTGCTCCATTATTTACCATTGTGGCCCAAATATTCCTCTTTGCAGAGACTCATGGAGAAGGAAATTGCAATCCACTGCAAGGCTCTCCTATAGAATGAAAGATTAAAAACACAAAACAGCACCAAAAACCCCCAAAACAAAATTGCCCAGTGGATGAGGAGTTACCATTTTGAAACTCTGGGCTATTTAGCATCCACAAAGTGATAGCAGGGCTTCTTGAGTTTGATTTTATCATTTGATTTTGGAATAGCCTAATACAAAGCTACCTACCTCCAAGTTGCAGTCTAACGTAAACACCAGTGTATTTTGTCTTGGCTGGAATTATATTAGGAAGCTTTTTTATTCATCCTCTTATAAAGGTTATAGTCTAGTGATCACACAGGTTGGCTCAACCTCATGGTTAGAAATTCTGATGTCTTTGGTTAACTAAAAAAAATAAGAAATCAAATTCATTATCATCTAATAAAACTGGGTAATTCATAGCTAATTAGTTTATACAGACAAATGTTTCAAAGCAATGTTTTTGTCAAGGGAAAACAAGATTAAAAATAGCCCTTGAGAGGCAGTAGAGAATAAATGGTTAAGAAGACAGAATACCTGAGTTCAAAGCCTGAAGCTTCCACTTACCAGCTGAGTGTCCTTGGGAAAATGACTTAATATCCCCGAGTCTCAGTTCACACTCCTGCAGAATAGGAACAATAATAATAGAATCTACTTCACAGGATTGTTGTGAATACTTGGGTGAAGTTATTATTACTACTCTGAGGATAAAATACTTGGAAACTCACCACTTCAGATGATATGGTTTGAGAAGATGTCTAGTTGGGGAGACCAGACAAGTATTTCCAAGACAACAGGAGAGCAAAATAAGTCTGTGTTAAAGTAATTCATACTGTTAGTGTTGAGAAAGCAGGTGAACTGAAGATGTGTTCAATTTGATATGGAACTCATGAAGGAAAAAGTCCTGAAGGGGTTAAGTCTTGGAAGTGAGTGTAGAAATTATCCAGTTCAATATCCTTCATAAAACCTTTCATAACCATCACCCTGTGGGAAGTAAAACAAACAAACAAAAAATGAGACTATAAGATTGGCTAACGAGATGTTAACTGCTGTGGACCATTGATGCTCAATCCTATAGGGGCCAGCTGGAGTTGTTTCTGATTTGCTATGTTTGAGGGGCCAGGAAACTGAGATATTGATCTGTCGAATTTCATCCAACAGTACATCTATGGTTGAGGGGTTTGCTCACCAACAGTTTCATCCTAACCCATGTATGGACCTACTTTGAGAGAAAGTCCTCAGATAAAATCATGCCAAGACTCTCTTGGCATACCTGGGAACAATGAGTGTGGTGAGTAGTGAGTAGAGAGTCAACAGCATTTGCTCAAACCACCACTTTCCCCTCTTGGAACAAATAGTGCCCTCTATTAAGCTTATTCTGTTCCTTTACTGCTTCTTTAATGTAGTGAGTGGATCATCACAATTTCTTTAAAAAAAAACAAAAAGGGAATCAGATGTTTAAACTACAGTCCCCATTGCTGTAGATGGTCCTGAAGCTACTGCTACTTATCACCTCCTTCCTCTACCACCCATCTTTATTCTGTCATTCTCAGTCAACACTTCTGCTTATCTAGATTGATTGCTTTATAGGGTGACCCAGACCTTCATTCCTGAAGGGTTCACGTTACTTATTACTGGACACTTGTCAGGCTGTGGTCGCTGAAATTGATAATTCTGTTTATCAACAGCCTGAAAGTAACAAGAAGTGCCTCAGTGAACCCTCTGAGTTCCCTACCTGCTTTTTACTTCCCCAGTGATGTAGCAGTAATCTTATCTTCTCATGATAGCTAAGGTTAATTACCACTGACAATGTAGAAACTGCCAATGGTCCTTGCCAATAAAGAGCCCAAAATGACCAGGTAGCAGTTGCGATTTTAGAGTTAGAAGAATTTTACTGTGTCCACTGGTAGAAGTATTCCTCACCCAGCAAACCTGCAGAACCTAAAATTGTAGAAATGGGAAGCATAAGTTAACCTACTGGGTCACTGGAAGACGTTACACTCAGAGCCCATTCCCACCCCCAAGTTCCTAGATTTTTGTGTTCTACCTGTTAGAAACACAGCACCATATAATGGCCTTTGATTCCAGATATATACTTCATCTTGAAGAATAGCACCTATTCTGGAGTTCATCCCAACCCTGTAACATTAGCTATACCTTTAGAAGCTTTTGCAACATTCTTTCAGGCCAATAGCTTCCAGATGCTGCAATATATGGTAATAAAAGTTGATCTCATTGACATACACCCATTGCCAGATTTCCTTTGTCTTAAAGTGAGTTTTCATGTGTTCGTGCATGTGTGTGTGCATGCATGTGTGTGTTTGTGCTAAATCACTTCAGTTGTGTCTGACTCTGTGTGACCCTATGGACTGTAGCCTACCAGGCTCCTCTGTCCATGGGATTCTCCAGGCAAGAATACTGGAGTGGGTTGCCATGTCTTCCTCTAAGGAATCTTCCTGACTCAGGGATTGAATACACGTCTCTTAGGTCTCCAGCGTTGGCAGGCAGGGTCTCTACTACTAGTGTCACCTGGGAAATCTGAACTGATGTTATATGGGTGCACATGTCAGTAAAATAAATGTTCTGTGGGTTACCAACTATTGATACTGGCTAAAGATGCTACAAGAAGAAAAGGAAAATGCTTACCCAGAATATGTATCAATTTTGTTCAGGATGAATCTTTGCCTTTTCTAGAGTAGAATTGGATATAATTAGTTTACCAACAAATGATTCATCCTTTTGAGGGATAGTTCTAGAGCAAGAGCTTGACGTTAGTATCTGTTACTGATGGGTTGAATGTTCAGCAATGAGGATTATTATATCAGCCTTGGTGAGTGGGTCATCATGCTGTTGGGTCCATGAACAGCCCCTATCCCTGCCACTATCACTGCTCAAATCCCACAGGACCAATGTGGGGGAACCTAGACAGATGCTGTACATGGTGGGTTTGCAACATAGTCGAGGAACACTAAGCTTGGGAATTTAGTGCTTTTATAGCAAGAAAAAGCAAGCCTACTCTTTCAGGAGAGAAATAACCACATTTCTTTTATTAAAAGTGCTTATCTTGACATTCATCTACATTGTTTGATGTATCCATGGTTCATTCCTTTTTTTTATCACTAAGAAATATTTCCTTGCAAGGATGTGTTTATTCATTCACAGGTTGATAGACATTTAGGCTTTTCCAGCTTGGGACAATCATAGGAAAAGCTGCCCTAAAAATTAACGTACAAGTCTTTGGATGAACTTATGCTTTCTTGTCATCTGGGTAAAACATCTAGGAGGCATAATAGTTGTGGTTGTTCAGTCGCTAAGTCATGTCACACTCTTTTCGATCCCATGGATTACAGTACTCCAGGCTTCCCTGTCCTTCAGTATCTCACAGAGTTTGCTCAAACTCATGTCCATTGAATCTGTAATGCCAGCCAATCATCTAATCCTCTGTTGCTCCCTTTTCTCCCTTCCCTCAGTCTTTCCCAGCATCAGGGTTTTTTTCTAGTGAGTTGGCTCATCCCATCAGCTAGCCAAAGTACTGGAGTTTCAGCTTTAGTATCAGTCCTTCCAATGAATATTCAGGGTTGATTTCCTTTAGGACTGACATCTCCTTGCTGTCCAAGGGACTCTCAAGTCTTCAGCAACACAATTCAAAGGCATGATAGGGGTATGTTTAAATTTTTAAGAAGCATAGGAATACATTTAAATTTTCAAGCAATTGTGCCATGAGTCCCAGTTCCTTCACATCCTCTCCAACTCTTGGTATGGTCGGTATTTTTAATTTTAGCTATTTTAATAAGTGTATGGTGGTATCTCATTTTAATTTGCATTTTCTAGTGACTAACAATGTTGATTCTCTTTTCATGTGTTTATTTGCCATCCATCCATCTTTACTGACAACATGTCTGTTCAAATTGTTTGCCCATTTTTAATGGTTTGAGAGTTAATAGTAAGTTTTGAAAACTATATCCTTGTTTTTGTATTTTTTTGTTGTGTAAGTCAAGCAGCATCTTCATTAGCTTCCCAGTTACCTTGCCTCTGGAACATTTACCGTCTATTAGTAATAACCCAAAATTTCAAGCAATTGCTATTTTGCTCCTTTGGTCTTGTTTACCATTCCCATAAATATTTGCATGGGCCATGCTGAGACTTGATGTTATAGATCCTATGTATCTATAGGACAGGGCTGTCCAATGAAATTTCCAGTAATGATTAAAATGTTCTATGTATTTTGACATTATTATACTATCTTATTTGAAAAATGAACTCATTAAGGTTGTGTTTATCTCTGTTTTACCATCATTAAGTAAATAAAACACAGGGCATACATCTTTATAATAAAATTGATTTTAAAATCCAGTGAATCCAGGCTTCCCTAGTGGCTCAGTAGGTAAAGAATCCATCTGCCAACACAGGAGGCACTCATTGGATCCCTGGTTTGGGCAGATCCCACATTCCGTGAAGCAACTAAGCGCGTGTGCCGCAGCTATTGAGCCTGTGCTCTAGAGCCTAGGAGCCACAACTACGGAGCCCACATACCATGACTACTGAAGCCTGAACTATCTAGAGACTGTGCTCTGAAACAAGAGAAGCCACTGTAATGAGAAGCCCATGAACCAAAACCAGAGGAAAGCCCTCATAGCAATGAAGACCCAGCACAACTAAAAATAAATAAATAGATAATTTAAAAAATCCAGTAAGTCCACACAAAATACTTAAAAAAAAAAAAAAAAAAAGAGTTTCTCTAACTGATACAGGTCTTCCCAGGTGGCAGATGGTGCAGTGGTAAAGAAGTGACTGACAATACAGGGGACGTGGATTCACTCCCTGTGTTGGGAAGATCCTCTGGAGAAGGAAATAGCCACCCATTCCAGTGTATTCTTGCCTGGGAAATCCCATGGACGGAGAAGCCAGAGTCAGACATGGTTGAGCATGCACACAACTGTGTACAGAAAAAGGCACAAATAAATTCCGATAATAAATTTTCTTCTTGGTCCAACACACTTCCAGCTCATCTCAAGACAATGAAGGGAGACCAGTCAGATCCTGAGAAGGAGATCACCTTGTAATGAGTCTATCTCAACTCAGGGCTTTGCATGGTCTCCAGATGATGGAAAACCCCCTCTGTCCATGGAAAAGCAACTTCTCTTGCCATCCCACAGACCCAAAGGGGATCTGAGGTTTGGGTGTTCTCAAGGAGATACACCCAAATTCCCACATTCCTGTTCTCAGGGTTCCACTCCTTCCCTGTGAGGCCCTAACGCTTGCAGAGCTATAAATTCAGCTTCCTTCATAACTCTATCATTCTTACAAATCAAATCTTGCACCTGATCTTCAGCAGTCTGCCTTGCACCTGCAAAAAATTAAGCCTTTTTCAACAGTGCCATGGAGACCCTCTGCTTTTCACAGCATGCCCTAAGTAGACAGTTGGCTGATCTATCATTTGTTCTTTCAGGTTCTCTGAAACTTGCCAATAAAACAGGCCAATCAACTTCACCATCTTTATCATTCATATTGCCTCCATGTCCTTAAAGAGCTAGAGCTATTGCACCTGTATTCCATCCCCAACATCAAGAAGTGAACACCTAAGTAATTGCTATGCTACGCACACTGTGGCTCTAGTGGTAAAGAACACGCCTGCTCATGCAGGAGACATACAGATGCAGGTGTGACCGCTGGGTTGGGAAGACCCCCCTGGAGGAGGGCATGGGAATCCACTCCAGTATTCTCGCCTGGAGAATCCCTTAGACAGAGGATCCCGGCAGGCTACACTCTATAGGATTGCAAAGAGTCAGACACAACTGAAGTGACTTAGCATGCACACGTGCTGCAGATACCACAAATCAATCCCTTGCACTGAAATCTTTGAGGGAAACCCAGCGTAAGCCAAAGATCCCAAGGAGCAATGTTAGGCAAGAGGGAAAGTGAAACAGGGAAAGGGGGGAGTAATATGAGTGCTTAATACGTGTGTTTAATATGTGTGCTTATAAGCACACTGAGGGCCACTGGACCCTGTGTCGAAGCTGTCTCAAAGGCTGAGTTTGTTGGACATTTATCAGCCAGTTACTATCATCATTGGTGGTATCTGTGCCTATGGCTTTAACACCTCAGTACTTCAGTCCACTCTGTGCACAGGCAGAAACTGCCCTTGAGACCAGAGAAAGCACCCAGGTGTAACAGGGGCTGGCAGAAAGGGTTGTCAGTATGCACAGGTGGAGTGGGTCCCTGGGGGACTTGGATGGCAGCCTCACTGTAAGGTACAGTGCTCTTTCTGCTAGCTTTAGTTCATCTTCACCCTGTACAACTCACCCCACCTGTGGTCTTTTGAAGATTTAAGATTTTCAGCATCTCCCAACCCTTGTTTTCTTACCTCAACACCATTGCTCACGCTGCGCCTTTTGCTGGGAATATCCTCTGTTCCCTAAGGCCCACCCTACTGCCCTGATGAACTCTAACTCTTCTTTCAAATCTCACTTCAGCTGCTGCTTCCTCTTGGAAGCATTCCCAGCCTCCCGCAGGCAGAGCTACACTGGCCTCTAAGCCCATTTAATACCCTGGATATACTTCTTGTATAGAGCGCATTGTGCTGCTATTGTTACATTTGCTTTCCTTGCCCATCTCCCTGAAGGAACTTGGAGCAACTTGGAAGGAAGGATTTCTCTCATTCATCTTTATTTCCTAAGAACATCGCATGGGGCCTGGCATTGTGTAAAGAATCAAAGGCTGTTGTGAAAAAACAAATGAGTATCATGTACTATACATCTTTTTTTCAAGGTCTTGTAGCCAGCCAGTAACAAAGCTGGAGGTAAAACCCATGTTTTTATTAACACTCAGCCTTGGAGGGAGTGGCTTTTTTCTTGGGTAATTAGAAGGGGGAACAAAAACAAACAAACCAGACATGGGTGTCCTGGATGCCATGTAGAAAGAATTCACTCAGGTTGTCTTGTTTGTTTTGATGTCACAGACCTGGGGGTTGTCCTGCTGACCTGTAGAACTTTGATTTCAAGGCCATACTTGGAGTGGATGTTGGCCTATCTTGGAAAATGTAAGTAGTTGTTCTCTTTAGATGTTGTGGCAGGAAGAACCCAGTGGAATGGGGCCACACTGATAGAAGACGTTGGTTACTTTCCAGAACTCTCATTAGTGCATCGTTGTTCAGAAGGCCCTTTAGTGCTTTCATGAGTGTGGCTAGTTCAATGTCTGCATTTCACATTTTCAGTGTGCAAATTTCTTTCCAAATAAGCTCAGCAGAACTTCAGAGTAGCTAATTTAATTCGCCTTCACACAAATGCCTTATGTGTTACTGTTTGTCATCACCCACAATAATGATCTTTCTGGGTGCTCCTTTGGGGTTCCTCAAGAACATCCAGAGTTGTTGAGCCACTTTTCCTTTAACATGGCTCCTCATTCTTTGAGAGTCAACCTCCAGGTGAGCTTAGTTTTACACTGGCTCAGAGTTTTGTTTAAGCCCTCAGGCCTGGTTCAGAATTCAGTAGTGATTTTCTGCTTAATGGCCCATAGCAGAGTGCGGAGAGTGGGGTTGGAGGTAGGGATTAATCAGCCAAGGGGCTGCAGGGTGAACATTTATCTTGGCCAAGCAGCTGAGGTCAAGGCCTGACCCTCAGCTCTGTTGCTTTAGAAACCTTGTTTGTCAGCTCAAGGAGGCAGGATTCATCTCTCAAGAGGCTTTCACAGAACCTGAGCTCAAAGAGACTGACAGATAACACAGAATATTCATCTATTACTTTATAATGATGCACATCTCTCCTGTACATTAGAAAATGCACGTCATGGCCTCTTAGTCAAATTCTGGAAAGCCAAATTCTAATCAGAAAAGAGTTTGGTGAGCAGGGAATCAGAGGGGATGTGACTCAAATGCTTTATGGCATCTTGGTGATAACTCTGAGCCACTGTCCAATGGGTAGCTGGGGTACTGTGTTAAAAATTCAAATCTGAACATACCTCTCTTGGCTTAAAACCTTCAGTGATTTCAAAGTGCTCTTGGAATAAAGAGGAAAAAAATAACCTGTTCCATAAAATCTGACATGACTTTTTCTTAGCTTCACTCTAGCCTCTTGGTTTGCTTTTATTCTACAAAGCCGTTTTACCTACTCTTCTTTTTCTTATCCTAGTTAACTCCTACTACTCTTTAAAAAATGTGTGTAATACATGCTTTCTGGTCATCTGTAGTTTAATTCATTTTCTAATAATCTTATCTTAGCGCCTTGTAAGGGTCCTGGTGGCTTAGGTGGAAAAGAATTTGTCTACAATGCAGGAGACTCAGGTTCAATCCCTGGATCGGGAAGATTCCCTGGAGAAGGGAATGGCTAATCCCTCCAGTATTCTTGCCTGGAGAATTCCATAGACAGTGCCTCAGATGAGTACTTGGGATACAGCAGAGCAGTGAACAAAGCAAAGTCTGTGTCCTGAAGTCTTTAGAGAGAGACATACACTAGGAGTGGCAACCAAGAAAAAACAGAACATTCCATATGTACTGCACACATATGTATTCACATGCATACATATATATTCATTTATATATATCATTGGAAGGACTATTGCTGAAACTCCAGTACATTGGCCACCTGATGCAAAGAGTCAACTCATTGGAAAAGACTCTGATGTTGGGAAAGATTGAAGGCAAAAGGAAAAAGGGGCAGCAGAGGATGAGATGGTTAGATGGGATCACCAACTCAATGGACATGAATCTGAGCGAGCTCCAGGAGACAGTGAAGGACAGGGAAGCATGGCAGGCTGCAGTCCATGGGTTACAAAGAGTCGGAATTGACTTAGCAACTGAAGAACAATATCTAAAAGTAATAAGTATAATAGAGAAAGCATCAGTTCAGTTCAGTCACTCAGTTGTGTCCGACTGTTTGTGACCCCTGGACTGCAGCACACCAGACCTCCTTGTCCATCTCCAACTCCCGGAGTTTGCTCAAACTAATGTCCATTGAGTCAGTGATGCCATCCAACCATCTTATCCTCTTTCATCCCCTTCTCCTCTCGCCTTCAATCTTTCCCAGCATCAGGGTCTTCTCAAATGAGTCAGCTCTTCACATCAGGTGGCCAAAGTATTGGAGTTTCAGCTTCAACATCAGTGCTTCCAATGAACAGTCAGGACTTATTTTCTTTAGGATGGACTGGTTGGATCTCCTTGCAGTCCAAGGGACTCTCAAGAGTCTTCTCCAACACCGCAGTGCAAAATCATCAGTTCTTTGGTGCTCACTTTCTTTATAGTCCAACTCTCACATCCATACATGACTACTGGAAAAACCATAGCTTTGAGTAGATGGACCTTTGTTGGCAAAGTAATGTCTGTGCTTTTTAATATGTTGTCTGCTGCTGCTGCTAAGTTGCTTCAGTCATGTCTGACTCTGTGCAACCCCATAGACAGCAGCCCACCAGGCTCCCCTGTCCCTGGGATTCTCCAGGCAAGAACACTGGAGTGGGTTGCCATTTCCTTCTCCAATGCATGAAAGTGAAAAGTGAAAGTGAAGTCGCTCAGTCGTGTCTGACTCTTAGCGACCACATGGACTGCAGCCTTCCAGGCTCCTCTGTCCATTGGATTTTCCAGGCAAGAGTACTGGAGTGGGTTGCCATTGCCTTCTCCAAATATGCTGTCTAGGTTGGTTATAACTTTTCTTCCAAGGAGTAAGCATCTTTTAATTTCATGGGTTCAGTCACCATCTACAGTGATTTTGGAGCACCCCAAAATAAAGTCTGTTACTGTTTCCACTATTTCTCCATCTATTTGCCATGAAGTGATGGGACCAGATGCCATGATCTTAGTGTTCTGAATGTTGAGCTTTAAGCCAACTTTTTCACTCTCCTCTTTCACTTTCATCAAGAGGCTCTTTAGTTCTTCTTTGCTTTCTGCCTTAAGGATGGTGTCATCTCTTTATCTGAGGTTATTGATATTTCTCCCAGCAATCTTGATTCCAGCTTGTGCTTCCTCCAGCCCCGCGTTTCTCATGATGCACTCTGCATAGAAGTTAAATAAGCAGGGTGACAATATACAGCCTTGATGTACTCCTTTTCCTATTTGGAACCAGTCTGTGGTTCCATGTCCAGTTCTAACTGTTGCTTCCTGACCTGCATACAGGCTTCTCAAGAGGCAGGTCAGGTGGTCTGGTGTTCCCATCTCTTTCAGAATTTTCCACAGCTTATTGTGATCCACACAGTCAAAGGCTTTGGCATAGTCAATAAAGCAGAAATAGATGTTTTTCTGAGAAAGCATAGGTGGCATTGTATAAATGTATTCATTTTTGGCTGTGCTGGGTCTTCATTGCTGTGCACAGGCTTTCTCTATTTGCCCAAGTACTGAGTGAAGGCTACTCTCTAGTTGCCATGTGCAGCCTGCTCATTGCAGTGGCTTATCTTGTTGTGGAGCAGGGGATCTAGAACACAGAGACTTCAGTTGCTGCAGCTCCTGGGCACTAGAGTGGGGGCTCAGTCATTGTGGTGGAGAAACTTATTTGCCCAATGGCATGTGGAGTCTTCCTGGACCAGGGATCAAATCCAAGTCCCTACATTGGCAAGGGGATTCTTAACCACTGGACCACTACAGAAGTCCATGAGGGGCATTAAGGAAGCTGGGGGAGAAGGAAATTGCTGCTTTATAACAGGATTATCAGGGGAATTTTCAGTGATAGAGTGATGTTCGAGCAGACTTGAAGGAAGTGAGGGGAGAGTTCAAAGGATATTTGGCCAAAAATGGCCCCAAATAGAAGGAACAGCAAGTACAAAGGACCTGAGATAGGGTTGTGCTTTGTCTACGGCTTTATAACATTTATCACATGTATTAGATATAAAAATTCTATATGTCTTATTATTTTATTAATGCTAGTCTCTACCACTAGACATCTTAGTTTTCTGAGAGCAGAGACTACAAGAAGTTTTAACATTATATTCTCAACCTCCAAAGTATAAGGACTGATTGATAGAGAGTGTACGTAGTTCACACATATTCGTGGGAAGGAGGAAGGGAAAGGACAGGGAGAAAGGGAAGGTGGAATAAGGGGAGGGGAGAGGGAGGGAGAAAGGAAGTAAAAAATCCCCCAAAGAGATGAGGTAAGCAAAGATGGGTATCGCTAATATTAAGCCCTGGACCACATCTCGCCTCTGCTTCTGTTGCTACACAGCCCCTCTGTTGCCAAACATATTTTTCCCTTAAAATGTGTTAATAATTTCCTCTGTGTTAGTGTCAAGCCTTACATGCCTGGAAAAACTCTTCTGAATCTTTAATATGACTTCCCTATTTTTTCTCTGATTCATTTTCTGTTGATTTTACAGTTTAACTCTTGGGAGGCCTCTGTTTTCCCTTGTATCCAACTCAGAGGAATCTTATTTTTGCCCCCATCTCTCCTTAACATGCATACTTTCTCATTTTCTTTTGATCTCTACTAGCCACCAGTCTAAGCCAGTACCACAGGTTAGCCCAGACAGACAAATGTCTGTTTCTGGGGCTATCCATATTCCTCTGGTATTTGGGCAGGGGTTTGCTTCTTGAGTTTTTAAAGCTCTCACAATTCTATGCCAAGTTTGGAATACACACTCCTTGTTTCATACAAGGAATCGCAGGAGGTTTCTTTCTTTTTTTTTTGTCAAGTGAGGTGAGCCAGACCACAAAGTCTGATCCAGGTTCCAGGATGGGTAAGAGTAATCACAAACCCACAGAATAAGGTTGCCTCAGCTTGCATTTCCTCCTGAACCAACATGCCAGTAGTGAACCAGCATGCATTAGCTTGTACTTGATACCAAGGAAATAAATGTTACAAGCGTTTTGCATTTTGCTGAGAGTGTCATGCGAGCCCTCCAGATTCAGGCCTCCCGAGATCTATCCCACCTGTCACAAGATATGGAGGTTTCCTGGGCAAGTCTAATCCTTCTCCAGTGAAGAGAATTGAGGAGACCTTTGTGCCCATTCAAAGCATTGTCTGAGAAAGACATTTGGATTTCAGAGGAGTAAGGTTAAAGGACTGCTTAGGTGTTTAAGTTCACAGCCAGTGAGAAGCTCAGAAATCATGGCCTCCATCTTCAAGGACAGGGGTCAGCAAACTTTACCTATAAAGGGCCAGATAGTAAATATTTTAGGCTTTGAGGGCCATATGGTCTCTGTAAGGACCAATTAATTCCAATATTATAACATAAAAGCAGCCATGTATTTCAACAAAACTTTATTTATAAATAAGACAGATGAAGGCCTGGATTTGGTCCATGGTGGGTTTGCTGACCCCAGTCATAAAAATCCCTCATTTGTAAGTTGAACTCTACATTTGATGATGAGCAACCATCCAACATGTTGAAAATATAGTTTATTATTGGACATCTGTTTAAAGAGTTGATTTTGTAGTTATCATTGTACACATTTTATAAGATGTCATCTTTTCCCCCAAAGATTATATCATCTAATATGCTTAGTAAGAAATCTGTGATGATAAATAGGAGTTGCATCAACCAAGTGGAAGATTCTCTGGTGCTTTGCTGTTCAAAGTGTGGCCCATGAACCAGGAGCATCATGTCATCTAGAGGCTAGTTAGAGAAGTAGAATTTCAAGATCATCTCCTGATACCATGTGGCAGAATTTGCATGTTGCTGTGATCCCCAGATGCCTCATGTCTGTATTAAAGATCAAGAAGCACTGTTTCAGCACTCAGCACTGAATGCAGTGTCTTAACATGCGTTTCATGCTGCAAAAACCTAAAAGATAAAGTGCAGATTTTCAACAACTCTCTAAAACAACTGTAGTAAATAGATGCATGTTTTGTCAGAGATTCCTACAGTAAATTTTTGTTACAGGAATAAGCACCCGTTTACTTGGCTATTTTGCCAATGATTGGCTTTCACATTATTCCTTGAAAAATCAGATACATTCCTGCTTTTACACCCTGGGCTTTCTCAGTTTTCTTGGCCTAGGATGACCTCTCACTAGTCTGACCTCTATTACTAGCTGAATCCCAAGGATCCCCTGGGGGTGTAACTCAAGCCCCTTTCCCTTTAATTGCTTCCTTTTCTGAACTTCCATTATCAGTCAACTTACCATTTTCCTAAGCACAGGTTCTAGACTGCAATCTCTCTGAGAGTAGAGACCAATACCTTGATCATTCTTGAAGCCCTCAGGGTTTAGAGCATCTTCCTTTGAACTTAAAATATCATATATCAAGGTAGGAACTTTAAATATCATATATCAAGTCCCATATCATGGGACAGTAGGGCCCCCTCAAGAAACTGAGATCATATTCTTTCTCTGGGAAAAACAGAAATCTCACTATGACATAAATAACCCACATCTTGATCTCATTCAAACCAGGCAGGAACTAGCAGTAGTAGTACTAACCCTAACCCCAGGCATTCTGGGGATAGCCCTGCTGATGATGAACTGTTGGCATAAGAGGTCATAAGTGGGTGGCATATGACACAGAATCCAGGGAGTCGCTCATATTTTCCAGCACTTGATCCAGTCTATCAGATGTCATTTGGTTGAAGGTAAAGTGAAGATCTGCCACTGATATGCTGATGCTTTCGGGTCACCAGAGGCTGATTCCTAGAAGAAGCCTTGACTGTGTCCATTTAGTAGATTCTGCTATAGTGAGCCTTTTGACAAGTGAATAAATCAGACTCAGTCTGACTTATTCATTTACCTGTTGAGTGATTCCTAATATCTCAAACTCAGCACTGTGCTTAATGCCATGAACATGTAAAAGACATATAAAGAAGTGCACAGTGTGGCCACTGAACTTTTAATTCAATTGGGGAGGTAAGTCAGGACCTGCTTCTTTAAATAAATCATGCAGCCACTTAACCAGAGCTATTTTTGGCAAAGTGGCCAGTACTTAGAACCAGTGCAATGGATGTGTGGTCACTGGGTGTTGTGTTAGTTGGTAGCAGAGCCAGAGAGAGTACCCTAGGCTGAAGAATTAGGGAAAGCTTACTGGAGGCAGCGGGCATAGAGTGGACTCTCATTGAATGGCACACTCTTTGAAGAGACTTGCATGGAAAGGCTTGCACAGCCCAGATCAGGGATAAGATGAGCTTCCTAGAAGACCCATCCTTCTCACCCCCACTCTCCTCCTTGTAGTGTGTAGCCATGGAAAAGCTGCACCTCTTTCTTTCCTGGAAGCTGTACCGCTGATTTGAGCTTGTCTGTCAGTCTCCCTTACTCCTCCCCATCACCCAACAAATTCGGGCATTTTGGCGTGTGGCTGAACTAGCGATGTGTTGGAAAATCCCCTCTTCTTCATCAGAACTCCGTTCATTCACTCAGTGCCAAGTTGTCCTCCCCCTGGGCTCCCCGAAGAGGCCACAGAAGAGCCTGCATGGCAGCCTGGGCCTACCTGAATGCAAAAGTGAATTCTTGCTGCAGGAAAAGAGCAAGAAGCTCCATATGCCTCGTCATCTGTTCCTGCTTATTTTTACCCTCGGCTGCAACGAGACCTGCTCTGAGCTCTGGGGGAGGCAGCAGCTAAGGTTAAGTCCCATCTTTAGGAGGAAATATTTATCAACTTTTATATGGAATATTTTTTCAAGTTACTATGCTGCTTATCATGCAGTCAACAGATGCTTATTCGGTACTGCCAAGCCCTGGATCAGATACTGGGGCTGTGACACTGAATAAGGAACTGTTCCTTCCTTCTTGGTATTTGCTGTCTATGGAGGAAACAGAAAAATTAAGTCAGGCAGTTATAATTCAGTGACAAGTGCTGGGAGAGATGTACACACAAGGTTATTAGGTACCACCCTAGAAGAGTGCCTCACTCAGATTTGGGGGTAGTACAGTAGCAAAGTCTTCCAGTTGCACTCATGTCTTCTTGAAATTCTTTTCAAGAACAAGTAGGAGAGGCTAGGTGGAATTGGATAGGAAAGGGAAAAGCACTAGGGAAATAATTCTAAAATTGGGGAAATGTCCGGACAAAATTAGGGGAAGAGAGGGATCATTGTTCTTTTAGGGGATTGCTAGTGGTTCAGTGTAGCTAGAGAGAAGCGTATGAGCGAAGAGAGCAGCGTTAAAGTCAGAGACGTAAGTAGGGAACTTGTGTTTGATTTTTCTTTTTTTTTTTAATGAAATGGTCAGTCAAGGGCTGTCATAATAGGAAATAGATGAGAGAATCAGGAAAGTCAAGTTTATTATACTCACAAGTCCTAGAGACAGGAGACATGGCCTGCCATGCAGGGCCACATGGGTAAACACCAGGGTGGTCAGGAGGTGGAAGACAGGGACAGGCAAAAGCGGAGGCCAGAGTCTTTGTTGGGTTTCCACAGAAAGGCAAGATAAAGTATGGTAAGCAGCATCAGGAGCTTCCCAGGTGACTCAGTGGTAAGGAATCCACCTGCCAATGCAGGAGACACAGATTCAATCCCTGGGTTGAGAAGATTCCTTGGAGGAGCAAATGGCAACCCAGGATTCCTGCCTGGGAAATCCAATAGGCAGGGGACCCTGGTGAGCTACAATCCATGGAGTCACAGAGAATCAGACACAACTGAGCGCGAACAGCACAGTACTGGCTAGTTTGGAAAATTACACAGGGCTCTGGGCAACAGGAGGGGTATCTAGTTGCCTGGAACCTGACCCTGGGCTGATGAAGGCAAAGGAATATTGTCTCCTGGGGTGCATGGGTCAGAGAGAAGAGGTAAGGTTCTGGATTGGGTGGTTTTATCCTGAAGGCCTGCCCTAGGCTGAATCCTTGCTCTCTAAGATTTGGCCAGCCCTGGAGGGCAGTCTCTCCCCCAGCAGCATGTTTTTTTTTTTGTTTTGTTTTTTAGGAAGTCAAAATATCCTAATGTACAGAAATGTGAAAAGTATATACACAGTATACCTTGTATGGGGTGTTAGTTTTAGAAGTTACACTTCAGGTCATAATGGGGAGATTCTGAACAATTTTAAGGAAGGCAGTAATATGATCAGACCATATTATGCAGTTTAGAAAAATCACTTTGGGGAGAGACTGGGTTGGAGAGAGGCAATGTGAAGGTAGAAAGCAGAGGCAAAAGTCATGCAACCACTCAAGCTGTTTGTGGCAAGATGGTCTACACTTGATACCAGTGAGCAGTAGTTGGTAGGCTAGATGTTGTCCCAGCATTAAGTCCTATGTAGGAGAGTTCCACTTCTCCAAAAGGCCAAATATTATGACTATTAGTCATAAAACTCAGACTTCCACATTGCTCTCCCAACTTAGGTCATGCTCTTCTTCCTGGAACCAATCACCGAGTCCAGTGGAATAACAAGCCTGATTCCGCCTAGACCAGGGTATGTGCACCCGCCCTAGAGACCACTCGCCCGAAGCACTTGGGCCAAGTGTTGGCTGGGGACGGTTCTAAAATGAACTCATGGCAGGATTATTGGAATGAAAGTGAAAAGCAGCTGGGTGAATAAAGATTCAATATCTACTCCCTTCAATTCTTGATATTCTCATTCAGGCAACAGTCTGGGTCATGGAACCATTCACTGAAACTGGAACCATTGAAACAGGTATAAATTTTTAGTTTTGGAAGGAGGGAGGTTGGTAATTAGGTTTGAAACACAATGCCTTAGTACATTGGAACTCTGAGTACTAGAATGAAATATTCAGTACGGGTGGAGAAAAGATTACCTGGGGTTTGCTATGTATACAAACATTATTTCTAAACTTATAATGCTGGCTCAAGAATTCCTCCTTGTTGTCCAATTTCTCTGTATTGTTCTAGGCACCTCCATTTTCCCAGACAAAGTGTCTAGGTACTGAAAATATAAAGGTGAGAGATCCGCAGTGATCTCTGTCTTCCAGGAACTGATTGTGCGGTGGGAAAGAAGGGTCATATAACTAAGAAACTGCATTATGGTGAATTAGGGATTATTAGAGAAGACAAAGAATGGACAGAATTTATATAAAGAAAGAGACTAGTGAGAGACTATTGGAGAGTTGGGGAAGTCTTCAGAGAGAAGATAATTTCTGAACAGAGTTTTGCTGTAAGAGGGAAAGGTAGTGAAAACCCTAACCAATACGTTCAGCATTGGCAGAATTGCAAATAGGTCTTTATAGTAAGAACATGAAATGGTGGGGATGTTGGTAAGATGCTCCGCCCATTGATAACTCTTATTCTAAATAACAGCATGTCTACCTCTCCATGCGGTACAATTTGAGAAAGAGCATACTCTTTGTTCTTCCATCATTTTACCTGTCCATCTCAGGTATGACCTATCCATCATTTTACAATAAAGGACTAAAATTTTGAGCAAAAATTAAAGTATTAAACTTGAGGCAAGTCAACAGCAAGGTAATCATTATCCTTTACTATGTATTTTTTCATGTTAACTAATAGGAGCTAGACAAGAAGGGCTTCTGGAAGTCAGATAAGTTCTTAATACTCCCCTTTCTTGCTAGATAGACATTAGAATCCCAGCCCCTGTCTGTATATTAAAAGTTCAAGAGCATTAGTTGCTGCTGCATGAAGGACTGTGATTATTCACCAAGAACTATCCCACTCTCCTTAACATGCAAATTCCTATCCATTCTTCAAAACACTAAATTACAATACAACAAATCATGATTTAAACCAATATAGCCTCTGCTCCAAGAACAATTTGGTCAGTTTTTGTTGCATTGTATTGCAAAATGTCTATTCACTTACCTATCTTACCTGTCAGAACTTAAGCTCTTTTTTGGAGGCAGGAAAGGAAACTTAGGTATCTTTGTAACTCATGGGTCTAATGTAATGTGTGGCATACTCAGAAATCTTTTAAAAGACAGAGTTCCATATGGGTTACCCATCTTTCATTTCTTGAAGCTTCCCTATAGTAATACAGAAGGGGCCACCTAACTAGAAGGTGTAACATAGGAACTTTTAAAGATGACAAAATTATTAATTGACGATGATTGAATATAGTCTGTGTTCTTCCCTTCCAATTTTATGAGAGTTTTTGTGTGCCCAATCCTCTTCTGCTTCACATAATGTTTTGTTAGGGGTGATATTTTCATATTGTAGGACTTTTAATTCAACTGTAAAAAGCTGAATTGTAATCTTTGTCTAAAGTGATCAAATTTCATTATATAAATCTTTGTAATACCCCATTGTCTATTTTTTAGTTTTATAAATACAAGTTTATTGTAGAACATTCATCGAATATAAAAGAATATTAAGCAAATAAATTCCCTCATACCTTCTTTTCATCTACTGAACTCCCTGGCCCCAAGGTGTCTACAGTTTTCTTCTAAAATTCTTTCTTTGCATTTACAAATCTACTCATTTTTTTCCTTCAATACATCATTATTGAAATTATTTATTTACTATATACTGGTCCACTGGAGAAGGATATGGCAACCCACTCCAGTATTCTTGCCTGGAAAATCCCATGGAAAGAGGAGCGTGGTGGGCTATAGTAGTTCATAGACTCACAAGAGTTGGACACAATTCAGCAACTAAGCAATAACCAAAAAAACCCAAAACCGCTCTGTTCAGATATGGGTGACACTGCTTTAAATGAAAGAGGCAAGGTTCTAGCTTTCTTGGACCTGACATTCTGATGACAGGTAGAGGTAGATAGGCAGATAGAGCTAAGAAATATATATACTTTTTAGAAATAATTTTAAAAATACAAAAAATACATGATTAAGTACACAAAAAGATTTAAAACTGAGATTGAATAATTATATCTCTATGTTTTGCAACCCCAAGGACTATATAGCTCATGGAATTTTCCAGGCCATTGGAGTGGGTAGACTTTCCCTTCGCCAGAGGGTCTTCCCAACCCAGGGATTGAACCCAGGTCTCCTGCATTGCAGGTGGATTCTTTACAAGCTGAGCCACCAGGGAAGCCTGTCTATATATGTACATCTTGTTAAAGACAACAGGCCCCAAATACAATCACTTATGCTAATCCCCATGTCACCAAACCAAGATTTAATTAGTTTTGGCTCTTCCAGAAATAGGAGAGAATAGACTAGAATCTTAATAGAATAGATTAAGAAATAGAATCTTAAATCAGTCAACCAGGAATCACCTGATCAGCACTAGTTAAGTAGTATGCCTGCTAGACCTCTGCCCACCACATAAAGAAAGTAACCTTGTAACAACAAACTCACTTTTTTCCCCACATTTTTGGTATAATCCTTGTTCTTGCTCTCTTCTGTCTATCAAAGTCTTTAATTTTGTACAGCTCCTCTGAAGCTCCCTTTCATCTGCTAGATTGGATGTTGCCTGATTCAAACTGATTTTTGCTCAAGTAAGCTCTTAAAATGTTTATACGGCTCACTTTATCTTTTAACTATATATAAATGTATATAAAAGAAAGTGAAAGTAAAAATTGCTCAGTCGTGTCCGACTCTGAGATACAGTCCATGGAATTCTCCAGGCCAGAATATTGGAGTGGGTAGCCATTCCCTTGGGCGTGGGGTATCTCTTCATGGCTGCTCCAACAAAGCACAGCAGCTGCTCCTTACCTTGGATGGGGGGTATTTCCTTACCACCGCCGTTCCTGACCTTCAACGTGGGATAGCTCCTCTAGGCCCTCCTGCGCCTGCGCAGCGACTGCTCCTCGGGATGCTCCTCCCGGCTGCCGACCCTGACCTCAGACGCGGGGTAGCTCCTCTTGGCCGCTCCCGCGCCATCGCAGCCTGGCATTCTAGGCTGCTGCCCCTGACCTTGGACCTGGGGTATCCCCTCTTGCGGCCGCCTGCGCTTAGTGCGCCAGCTCTCCCGTGAAGGTAAGAGAAACCCAAGTAAGATGGTAGGAGTTGCAGGAAGGCATCAGGGGGCAGACATACAGAAAACTAGTCAATCTAATCACACTAGGACCACAGCCTTGGCTAACTCAATGAAACCATGCCATGCCTGCAGGGCAACCCAAGACGGGCGGGTCATGGTGGAGAGGTCTGAGAGCCTGGTCCCCTGGAGAAGGGAATGGCAAACCACTTCAGTATTCTTGCCTAGAGAACCCCATGAACAGTATGAAAAGGCAAAATGATAGGATACCAAAAAAGGAACGCCCCAGGTCATTAGGTGCCCAATATGCTACTGCAGATCAGTGGAGAAATAACTCCAGAAAGAATGAAGGGATGGAGCCAAAGCAAAAACAATACCCAGTTGTGGATGTGACTGGTGATAGAAGTAAGGTCCGATGCTGTAAAGAGCAATATTGCATAGGAACTTGGAATGTCAGGTCCATGAATCAAGGCAAATTGGAAGTGGTCAAACAAGAGATGGCAAGGGTGAACGTCGACATTCTAGGAATCAGCAAACTAAAATGGACTGGAATGGGTGAATTTAACTCAAATGACCATTATATCTACAACTGCGGGTAGGAATCCCTCAGAAGAAATGGAGTAGCCATCATGGTCAACAAAAGAGTCTGAAATGCAGTACTTGGACACAGTCTCAAAAAGGACAGAATGATCTCTGTTTGTCTCCAAGGCAAACCATTCAATATCACAGTTATCCAAGTCTATGCCCCAACCAGTAACGCTGAAGAAGCTGAAGTTGAACGGTTTTATGAAGACCTACAAGACCTTTTAGAACTAACACCCAAAAAAGATGTCCTTTTCATTATAGGGGACTGGAATGCAAAAGTAGGAAGTCAAGAAACACCTGGAGTAACAGGCAAATTTGGCCTTGGAATGTGGAATGAAGCAGGGCAAAGACTAATAGAGTTTTGCCAAGAAAATACACTGGTCATAGCAAACACCCTCTTCCAACAACACAAGAGAAGACTCTATACATGGACATCACCAGATGGTCAACACTGAAATCAGATTGATTATATTCTATGCAGCCAAAGATGGAGAAGCTTTATACAGTCAACAAAAACAAGACCAGGAGCTGACTGTGGCTCAGATCATGAACTCCTTATTGCCAAATTCAGACTGAAATTGAAGAAAGTAGGGAAAACCACTAGACCATTCAGGTATGACCTAAATCAAATTCCTTATGATTATACAGTGGAAGTGAGAAATAGATTTAAGGGACTAGATCTGATAGATAGAGTGCCTGATGAACTATGGAATGAGGTTCGTGACATTGTACAGAAGACAGGGATCAAGACCATCCCCGTGGAAAAGAAATGCAAAAAAGCAAAATGGCTGTCTGGGGAGGCCTTACAAATAGCTGTGAAAAGAAGAGAGGCAAAAAGCAAAGGAGAAAAGAAAAGATATAAGCATCTGAATGCAGATTTCCAAAGAATAGCAAGAAGAGATAAGAGAGCCTTCTTCAGCAATCAATGCAAAGAAATGGAGGAAAACAACAGAGTGGGAAAGACTAGAGATCTCTTCAAGAAAATTAGAGATACCAAGGGAACATTTCATGCAAAGATGGGCTCGATAAAGGACAGAATGGTATGGACATAACAGAAGCAGAAGATATTAAGAGGAGGTGGCAAGAATACACGGAAGAACTGTACAAAAAAGATCTTCACGACCCAGATAATCATGATGATGTGATCACTAATCTAGAGCCAGACATCTTGGAAAGTGAAGTCAAGTGGGCCTTAGAAAGCATCACTACGAACAAAGCTAGTGGAGGTGATGGAATTCCAGTGGAGCTGTTTCAAATCCTAAAAGATGATGCTGTGAAAGTGCTGCACTCAATATGCCAGCAAATGTGGAAAACTCAGCAGTGGCCACAGGACTGGAAAAGGTCAGTTTTCATTCCAATCCCAAAGAAAGGCAATGCGAAAGAATGCTCAAACTACTGCACAATTGCACTCATCTCACATGCTAGTAAGGTAATGCTCAAAATTCTCCAAGCCAGGCTTCAGCAATACGTGAACCATGAACTCCCTGATGTTCAAGCTGGTTTTAGAAAAGCCAGAGGAACCAGAGATCAAATGGCCAACATCTGCTGGATCATGGAAAAAGCAAGAGAGTTCCAGAAAAACATCTATTTCTGCTTTGTTGACTATGCCAAAGCCTTTGACTGTGTGGATCACAATAAACTGTGGAAAATTCTGAAAGAGATGGGAATACCAGACCACCTGATCTGCCTCTTGAGAAATCTGTATGCAGGTCAGGAAACAACAGTTAGAACTGGACATGGAACAACAGACTGGTTCCAAATAGGAAAAGGAGTACGTCAAGGCTGTATATTGTCACCCTGCTTATTTAACTTCTATGCAGAGTACATCATGAGAAACGCTGGGCTGAAAGAAGCACAAGCTGGAATAAGATTGCCAGGAGAAATATCAATCACCTCAGATATGCAGATGACACCACCCTTATGGCAGAAAGTGAAGAGGAGCTAAAAAGCCTCTTGATGCAAGTGAAAGAGGAGAGAGAAAAAGTTAGCTTAAAGCTCAACATTCAGAAAACAAAGATCATGGCATCTGGTCCCATCACTTCATGGGAAATAGATGGGGAAACAGTAGAAACAGTGTCAGACTTTATTTTTCTGGGCTCCAAAATCACTGCAGATGGTGACTGCAGCCATGAAATTAAAAGATGCTTACTCCTTGGAAGAAAAGTTATGACCAACCTAGATAGTATATTCAAAAGCAGAGACATTACTTTGCCGCCTAAGGTCCATCTAGTCAAGGCAATGGTTTTTCCTGTGGTCATGTATGGATGTCAGAGTTGGGCTGTGAAGAAGGCTGAGTGCCGAAGAATTGATGCTTTTGAACTGTGGTGTTGGAGAAGACTCTTGAGAGTCCCTTGGACTGCAAGGAGATCCAACTAGTCCATTCTGAAGGAGATCAGCCCTGGGATTTCTTTGGAAGGAATGATGCTACAGCTGAAACTCTAGTACTCTGGCCACCTCATGTGAAGAGTTGACTCATTGGAAAAGACTCTGATGGTGGGAGGGATTGGGAGCAGGAGGAGAAGGGGACGACCGAGGATGAGATGGCTGGATGGCATCACGGACTCGATGGACGTGAGTCTGAGTGAACTCCGGGAGATGGTGATGAACAGGGAAGCCTGGCATTCTGCGATTCATGGGGTCACAAAGAGTCGGACACGACTGAGTGACTGAACTGAACTGAACTGAACTGAACTGAGCCTTCCCTTCTCTAGGGGATCTTCCCAACCCAAAGACTGAACCCAGGTCTCCCACAATGCAGATGGATTCTTTACCAACTGAGCCACCAGGGAAGCCCATAAATATATACGATATACACATATGTCCTTTTATTGAATATGTTCCTTTATTGAGTATGTTCCATGTATTTGAATATGAATTACTGAATATGTTCTTTTTCAGATTGCTCTCTATCCTCAATAGAACATCGTAGACCTCTTCTGCTATCATTACATATGGATCTATGTTAAGGTGTTGCATAGGAGTCCATGGTATTAATGTTGCACATGAGAGAATGGTGCTTCTTGAGTTGGCAATGTGTTAGCCTTGTATAGAAATTCACCTTGAATACAGTCATCACTGCACTGCATCATCAGCTTTGGTGTTATCCTTTATATGGAGAAAAATGCTCAAGTGCCTGCTTTCCTTATTAGCTTGGTTGGATGGCTCAGATGTTCTCTTTCTCTAACCCAAGATTTCTGGGTTGCATCAGTCTCTATTCTCTCCTGCAACCATCTATGGGTGGGGTAGCGGCTGTGGGGATAAAACGATGGGCTGTGTTCTTTTGACCAAAAGCATTCTCAGCTGTATTTCTTTTGTTGGAGAGATCTCTTGCTGAAATATATTACATAGTAAAAAAATGGATGTTTTCCAGTGTAGAGTGAACATCTATAATGTTTTCTTAGGTGAGACAGCTAAATAATCCCACAGCAGCAGTGGCTATAATGATGTCTCTATCGTGAGGTTTTTGGTAATGTAATATCTCACACACTATAAGTGTTCATTAATACGTGAATGAATGACTGGTATCAGGAACTCAAGAGGATCCTGCAGTCATCAAAGAGTGGGAGGATAATGAGTATATTGCAAGGATGGGAGAAGTTCCTGAAGAGAAAGAACATTCATTCATTCAGCAAATATTCAGTGCACTTACTTTTCAGCAAATATTCAGTGAACACAGCCCCTGGAAGGGAGCTGGTATCTTTCCAGTTGTTGGGCATGAATGAACTCTGAAATCAGAATTTACCAGTGTCATAGATATATCAGGGCTCTCCCCAAAATAATCCATCATTTTCCTTAATTGTTTGTTTTAAAACTGAATGTTATGAAGCTCTCTGGGGGAGCGGAATTTGAGGATAGGAACAACAACAAGAAAATTAGGATTATAGCATTGTCAGAGTGCCAACTATGTTACATTTTAAATCATTTCAACTAGGTCACTCTAGAAAGAGCCTTTCTGTTTCTGAAGAGCTTAATCCTCCCAGATAATTTCCTCTAATGTGCCACTTCAAACCCCGTCCTCTGTTCTCTTTTTTTTTTTCCCCTAACTCCTTAAGCCTCATCAGAGGCTGCTGAGCAGTCTTTTTGAACACAAGAAAGATGATTATTACCATCATTATGCTGTTATCCTTGAAGAAAGCACGTAAAGAGACTGACAGAGGATGCATAATTGAAGAAAACATGGAAACTTGAGGTTGTGTAATAGCCTCTTGCTTTCCTGACTGCCACTAAATCTAATTGAGATGAAATATGTGTATATTTACACACACATACCCCTATTATGGGTCAGTGTTTTGATATGTTTCACCAGACTGTGAGCTTCATGAAAATAAGGACCACATTTATGTGTTCATCAATAGATAATCCAGTGTTTTCACAGTGCCTGGCACAAAGTAGGCACTTGCTAGCTACCAGGTGAATGGACAAATACATAAATTGCATTTATAGCCACTCATCTCAGCTAATTCTTATGTTTATCTTTTTCTATTTGCTGTAGCTTTTATAGTCTCATGACTCCCTTTCAAGTATCTCTCCTCTTCCACAGTCATTCTCATTAGTTTATGGAATTCCTGTATTATTAGAGAATTGCCTTTCATTACTTGTACTTATATCCTGGATCATGGCTTTAGGGTAAGGGCAGTTTTTCAGACTTCCCACTCCTCCTTTTAATAGTTCCCCATACTTTTCTTTCCCCTCCAGCGTTCCCAGGAGCCTCAGTTTTATCTGCTGATTGAGATTAAATGATTTCACCCCCAGGGTTCAATTTCAGTTACAATTTCAAGTCAAGGAAGTTCCACTGAATAAGGCAGCTGTGATGTGAGGGAAGGAGACAGGGGTTAATGGTTATATTACAACCTACTAAACGTTCAGTCTTGGAAAAGTTATTTAATTTCCAAGCCTTGATTTCACCGTCTGTAAAATGGGAATAGGCTTCCCAGGTGGCTCACTGGCAAAGAATCTTCCTGCTAAATAGAGGATGCAGGTTCAGTCCCTGGATCAGGAAGATCCCCTGGAGAAGGAAATGTCAGCCCACTCCAGTATTCTTGCCTGGAGAATCCCATGGACAAAGAAGCCTGGTGGGCTGTAGTCCATAGGATTGCAGAAGAGTTGGACATAACTTAAAGACGAAACAGCAGCAACAGCAGTAGCAAAATGGGAATAAGTACTGGTGGCTCAGACAGTAAAGTGTCTGCCTGCAATGCAGGAGACCCGGGTTCAATCCCTAGGTTGGGAAGATCCCCTGGAGAAGGAAACGGCAACCCACTCCAGTACTCTTGCTTGGAAAATTCCATGGACTGAGGAGCCTGGTAGGCTACAGTCCACGGGGTCACAAAGAGTTGGACATGACTGAGCGACTTCACTTTCACCATAAGTAAACATCTCAGCACAGTGCTTAGCTGACAGGAGATGCTACAGATTCACCTGCTTTCCTATATCTTCCCTGGATCCCATGGACACTTCTAACTCAAGGTTTCTAGGCTTCATCAAGGCTATGTTTGGGGGCAGTTAATTCTTGGCTGTGGGGTCTGTTCTGTGCATTGAAGGATACTTAGCAGCAGTCCTGGCCTCTATTCCCGAGATGCTAGTAATCCTTCCTCCTAGATGTGACAACCAAAATGTCTTTAGACACTGCCAAACATCCCTAAGTTGGAGGTGGTAGCAAAATTACCCCAGTTGAGAACAATGACTTTAACTTTAGAAACTGAATTTATTAAACTCATTCTGCAGCTTTAGTTATTTCTATGCCTGAATCAATCCTGCCCACATTAGAGGATCTAAAATTCTGTTTGGTAATTGTTCATTACCCATCTATCTATCCATCAGCCCATCCATCCATATATCCATATTTAATTCATTAATTTATAAGTTACTTGAGGTCAGGTTTTAAAAACTTCACTTTGTTCTCTGCTACATACTGATGGGCCTGGAGTTGTGTCTGACCTGTAGTGGGTAGTCATAATATATTTGCCAAATGAATGAATGAGTTAATAAATACATCCATCCACTTATTTATCTATCCATCTAGCCAAAACTTCCTGAGCACATTTGTCATGAAAGAGAAAAAGATGAATAGAACATGTACACAGTACTCAGGGAGCTTAGAATTTAATGAGGAAGACCAAACCCATATAGGATCTGCATTAGTTTTCCAGGGCTACTGTAACAAAGTAGCAGAAACAAATTTATTCTCTCATGTTCTGGAGGCTGCTGCTGCTGCTGCTGCTGCTAAGTCGTGCCAGTCATGTCTGACTTTGTATGACCCCACAGATGGCAGCCCACCAGGCTCCTCTGTCCCTGGGATTCTCCAGGCAAGAATACTGGAGTGGGCTGCCATTTCTGGACACCAAAATTAAGGTGTGAGCAGGTTCACTCTCTCTTGGAAGCCTCTAGGGGAAGATCTTCCCTTGCCTCTTTCAGCTTCCCATAACCCCAGGCATTCTTTGGCTTATAGAGCGTAATTGCAATCTTTGCTTCTATCTTTATGTGGTCATCTTTCCAGATAAATATCTGTGTCTCTGTGTCTCTTCTCTTCACATAAGGACATCAATACACTCGTCATATTGGTGCCCTTCTAAGACCCTACTTCAGTATGATCCCATTTTAACTAATTACATCAGCAAAGACTTTATTTTCAGAAAAGGCCATGTTATGAGGCAGTAGGGGTTAGGGCTTCAAATATCTTTGTAGCACACCCACCTCAACCCATAGTGATTAAATCTTAAAATGGAGGTAGGGAGAAAGTACTCTAGGACCAAGAGGAGGGAGAGGGTAATTCTTAATTATGAACTGTGGCATAGAAGCTTCTGCTGTTGTTTAGTTGTTCATTCATGTCCATTCATGTCCATTCATGTTCATTCATGTCCTTTGTGACCCTAAGGACTGTAGCCAGCCAGACTCCTCTGTCCAGGGCATTTCCCAGGCAAGAATACTAGAGTGGATTTCCATTTCCTTCTCTAGGGGAATATTCCCAACCCAGGGATTGAATCCATGTCTCCTGCTTGGCAGGTGGATTCTTTACCACTCAACCACCTGGGAACTCCTACTATGATTATTTCCTATGGCTGGAACATGCCATCCACAATAGGATGTGTGGGTGACATGGCTGATTCCATTGACAAAGCTTTTCTAAGAACCAAAGCTTAGTTGTTGTTGTTGTTGTTATTCTCAAAGTCTATGAAATTTTTTTGTCTTTACTATAACTATCCCTCACCTGAAACCATTTTCTGTTCTACTCGAGCTGATTTGATAAAGTTTTAGCTCCTTGATCAAAACATATCCACCCAGATAAGTTCTTGAGGAGTATAGTAGGTTTTCTTTCCTTTTTTTTTTTTTTTTGGCTGCATAGCAAATTACCACAACCTTAGAAGCTGAAAGCATTATTCATTTATCATCTTAGAATTTCTGTAAGTCAGAAGTCCTGAGCATGACATGGCTGGATTTTCTTTTCAATGTCTTACCAATCTGATATCAAGATATTAGCTGGGACTTCAGTTGTCATTTGGGGCTTGGAATCCTCTATTAAGCTTACTTGTTGCTAGCAGGATTTATTTCCTGACAGTTATAGGACTGAGGTTCCCATATTCCTGTGAACTATTATTGGCCAGAGACAGCTCTCTGGGCTCCTGGACTCCTGAGTTTCTTGTCTGTGGTGACCTCAGGCAGTCCTCAAAGTAGATGTTTGCTTTCTTCTAGGTAAGTCAACACGTATCTCTTAGACTTCCTGTTTTGCAACCAACTAGAGACCAACTTTTTAAAGGACTCGTCTAAGTAGGTCAAGCCCACCCAGGATAAACATCCTTTAGCATTAAAATGTAACATAATCACAGGAGTGTTATCATATTCACAGGTTTTACCCACACTCAAAAGAAACAGAAGATACAAGGATGAGGGTTATTGGATGTCATCTCAGAATTCTGCCCACCACAAGGCATATTCAGATGGGGTTCCAAACTCATGGCAGACCTGTGGATTACTTGTAATGTTGGATGATGTGCTTTCATCTGTCTAGGTCCCAATTTCTCACCTGTACAATGAAGGAACTGTTGTTAATAAGGCCAAAGTTGCTGCTGGTTCTATGATCCCTTATGGAACAGATATTTGTCCAGTGCCTCCTGGAAAGTCTTAAGGTCTATGGGTCAGATTGGTTAGGGGCTAGAAAGGTGGGTCACCCTTGCCTTTTCTCTACCACATCAGGCTCACCTAGCCTTTTGATTCCAGCTTCAGTGTCTACTTCCTCTTTGTTCATAAGATTCCTCTGACAACAGAGGTACAGATAAAAATCATTATGTCCACCTCTGGTTCTAATTCCTCTAATCTTGACAATACCTAATATAGTTAGGAGCCTCTTGGGAAACTTTCTTTTTTTTTAATGAAATTGGCACAATCACATATGACTCTCTTTCACTCAGATTTCTTTCTGCCTCTCTCTACCTCTTCCCAGGCAAGGCTTAAGTGAATTAAATCATAGTTAATATATATATTTTTAAATTCTAAATATTGCTACTATTGCTACTGGCAAGAATCAATAACCTATCAAATGCTGCAGGAATCAGATTCCAGGTAACTTTATATTTGTTTCAGTGTGAACCACCCCATCTTCTACAGGCTGTATATGTTAGAGGAGATTATTTTGTGTGTCCTTAGTCATAATATAGGTGTATTCATTAACAGGGATGAATGCCAGGAATTTCTATTTGATCTGCCTGTCTTCACTGTAGTTGCTCATTTAGTCGGAACTAAATGAAAGGAACAAATGCCCACCCTTTTCCTCTGCCAGGCTGATTTCATACTGATTATTGTCTGTGGCAGCCCCTAAGGGAAGTGTCTGCAGGTTCATGGGTTATCTGATGAGTTACGCTGAACATACTTTAGACAAGCTCGAAGAATAAGTCCTGAGAGGGTGTGCATTCCTATTGCGGGGTATTTGTAAACAGAGTCAGAGTGTTAGACTCATTGGTGCTCCCTCTTGTTTCCTGTCTCACTCCCTGTCCTTCAGTGTTTTTGCAGACTGTACACATAGAGAGAGATGGTTGTAAAGGCTGAATCGGTGGCGATGCTCCATTGCACTAACGATGTCTCCTCCATCTAGTCTCTACTTGCTGAGACTGCCTGTGTTGCCTTCACAAAGTGGATTTCTCTCATCCTTGCTGAGAGGTCAGAGAAACAGGTGACTCGGTCCCCGGGCCGCCTCAACTAAATGATTGTAATAGAATCACCAAATCAGCTCCCTGGATTCTCTTTTCTTGGAGCTTAGACTTCAAGAGGCATAAAGACACATTGTAGATAGGGACTGTTTGTTTGGGCTATTTCCACACACACACAAAAATCAGAGAAAACCAATAAGAGAGACAGTGAGAAAGAGCAAGAGAGAATTCAAATGTAACCAGAGAAGCAGAACGATAAGAATCCAGCACAGTGCCTGGCTCACATGAGAGTTGAATATGTGTTTGCTGAATGACTGACAGACCCATCCATCCCCAGAGAGATGGAGTATTTGCAGTGGTCCCTCTTCTACATCTCCCTCTTTTAGATCCCTTGGAATAGCCCTGTGTTCTCATAGTATTGAATATATTCCCTCTTTTATCATTTAATTCCTGTAAGTGGGTTTCCATTGTCTGCATCTTGATGGTCCACAGCTAAGATCCCAGCCAACATGAATGCCCAACCTCCAGCTCCTCCCTGGGCACCAGCTCAGACCCTCTGAGTGGCTAGATATTGGTTTATACTCTCTACAGAAGCATTCCTTAACATCTGTGGATGTGACATGTGTCCCCCAATTTATACAAGCTTTCACTCTACAGAAGTGTGTGATACTGAACAAACAAATCTTGTTCCTCTTTAGAAGGATCTTTTAGGTATGATTTTCTGTTCCAGGCTCAGGATTGACACCTGGTAAGAAGTCCCCAGCAAACCACTCCTGGGTGACTCCTGGTTGCTCCATGTCAGTCTCTTGTCTTTCTCTTTCACGGGGCATATTTCATTTATTCATACATGTTGAGCACTTAAGTTGTGAGAGGCAGTACACTGAGTGGTGGGAAAATGAGGTAAACAAAACAAATAAAATCCTTTTACCTGGTTATTCTCTGTTTACTCCTTCCCACTCCCAGATCCATCCTCCACTCCTCTGCCCTGTTCTGTGCCTAGATGCTGACTGCTACACACAGTACCACAACCACCTTTGCAACCTTGCTAGTTGAATTTCAGTTGAGTTTGGCTAGTGAGAATCAATGCAGAAGATGGGGGGGCAGGGCGTGGAGTGATGAGAAGCTAGGCTTTCTCCCTGCCCCAGGGTCTCAACTCTAGCCTTGGCCATCTCCTCCATGGCTACAGCTGCTGCCTGCCAGCTCCTCCTCCAAGATCCAGCAATCACTGATTCCAGGAACAACAGTTTCTCCCTTTGTGCCTCCCTGTAAGCTAAAAGGTGGTAATGCCTTGTGGCTTTTGTTCAGTTCTTTTTTTTAATTTAAATTTATTTTAATTGGAGGCTAATTACTTTATAATATTGTATTTGTTTTGCCATACATCAACATGAATCCGCCACAGGTGTACACGTGTTCCCCATCCTGAACCCCATTCCCACCTCCTTCCCCATACCATCCCTCTGGGTCATCCCAGTGCACCAGCCCCAAGCATCCTGTATCCTGCATCGAACCTAGACTGGCAATTCATTTCTTACATGATAGTATACATGTTTCAATGCCATTCTCCCAAATCATCCCACCCTCTCTCTCTCTCCCACAAAGTCCAAAAGTCTGTTCTATACATCTGTGTCTCTTTTGCTGTCTCACATACAGGGTTATCATTACCATCTTTCTAAATTCCATATATATGTGTTAGTATACTGTATTGGTGTTTTTCTTTCTGGCTTACTTCACTCTGTATAGTCGGCTCCAGTTTCATCCACCTCATTAGAACGGATTCAAATGAATTCTTTTTAATGGCTGAGTAATACTCCATTGTGTATATGTACAACAGCTTTCTTATCCGTTCGTCTGCTGATGGACATCTAGGTTGTTTCCATGTCCTGGTTATTATAAACAGTGCTGCTATGAACATTGGGGGTATATGTGTCTCTTTCAATTCTGGTTTCCTCGGTGTGTATACCCAGCAGTGGGATTGCTGGGTCATAAGGCAGTTCAATTTCCAGTTTTTTAAGGAATCTCCACACTGTTCTCCATAGTGGCTGTACTAGTTTACATTCCCACCAATAGTGTAAGAGGGTTCCCTTTTCTCCACATCCTCTCCAGCATTTATTGCTTGTAGACTTTTGGATTGCAGCCATTCTGACTGGTGTGAAATGGTATCTCATGTGGTCTTGATTTGCATTTCTATGATAATGAGTGATGTTGAGCATCTTTTCATGTTTGTTAGCCACCTGTATGTCTTCTTTGGAGAAATGTCTATTTAGTTCTTTGGCCCATTTTTTGATTCGTTCATTTATTTTTCTGGAATTGAGCTGCAGGAGTTGCTTGTATATTTTTGAGATTAGTTGTTTGTCAGTTGCTTCATTTCTATTATTTTCTCCCATTCCAAAGGCTGTCTTTTCACCTTGCTTATAGTTTCCTTTGTTGTGCAGAAACTTTTTTTATTTAATTAGATCCCATTTGTTTATTTTTGCTTTTATTTCCAGAATTCTGGGAGGTGGATCATAGAGGATCCTGCTGTGATTTATGTCGGAGAGTGTTTTGCCTATGTTCTCCTCTAGGAGTTTTATAGTTTCTGGTCTTACATTTAGATCTTTAATCCATTTTGAGTTTATTTTTGTGTATGGTGTTAGAAAGTGATCTAGTTTCATTCTTTTACAAGTGGTTGACAAGTACAAAGTCATAGTCATCAAGATAGTATGGTACTGGCACAAAGACAGAAATATAGATCAATGGAACAAAATAGAAAGCCCAGAGATAAATCCACATACCTATGGACACCTTATTTTCGACAAAGGAGGCAAGAATATACAATGGAGAAAAGACAATCTCTTTAACAAGTGGTGCTGGGAAAACTAGTCAACCACTTGTAAAAGAAGCTTTTAATTTTAATTAGGTCCCATTTGTTTATTTTTGCTTTTATTTCCAGTATTCTGGGAAGTGGGTCAAAGAGGATTCAGCTGTGATGTACGTCAGAGAGTGTTTTGCCTATGTTTTCCTCTAGGAGTTTTATAGTTTCTGGTCTTACATTTAGATCTTTAATCCATTTTGAGTTTATTTTTGTGTATGGTGTTAGAAAGTGTTCTTGTTTTATTCTTTTACAAGTGGTAGACCAGTTTCCCCAGTACCACTTGTTAAAGAAATTGTCTTTAATCCATTGTATATTCTTGCCTCCTTTGTCGAAGATAAGGTGTCCATGGGTGTATGGATTTATCTCTGGGCTTTCTATTTTGTTCCATTGATCTATATTTCTGTGTTTGTGCCAGTACCATACTCTTGATGACTGTGGCTTTGTAGTAGAGCCTGAAGTCAGGCAGGTTGATTCCTCCAGTTCCATTCTTCTTTCTCAAGATTGCTTTGGCTATTCGAGGTTTTTTGTATTTCCATACAAATTGTGAAATTATTTGTTCTAGCTCTGTGAAAAATACACCTGGTAGCTTGATAGGGATTGCATTGAATCAAGAAATGAAGAACCGCAGGGTTAATAGAAGGAAAGAAATCTTAAAAATTAGGGCAGAAATAAATGCAAAAGAAACAAAAGAGACCATAGCAAAAATCTGCAAAGCCAAACGCTGGTTCTCTGAAAGAATAAATAAAATTTACAAACCATTAGCCAGACTCATCAAGAAACAAAGAGAGAAAAATCAAATCAATAAAATTAGAAATGAAAATGGAGAGATCACAACAGACAACACAGAAATACAAAGGATCATAAGAGACGACTATCAGCAATTATGTGCCAATAAAATGGACAACGTGGAAGAAATGGACAAATTCTTAGAAAAGTACAACTTTCCAAAACTGAACCAGGAAGAAATAGAAAATCTTAACAGACTCATCACAAGCATGGCAATTGAAACTGTAATCAGAAATCTTCCAGCAAACGAAAGCCCAGGTCCAGACGGCTTCACCGCTGAATTCTACCAAAAATTTCTGGAAGAGCTAACACCTATCCTACTCAAACTCTTCCCAAAAATTGCAGAGGAAAGTAAACTTCTAAACTCATTCTATGAGGTCACCATCACCCTAATACCAAAACCTGACAAAGTTGCCACAAAAAAAGAAAACTACAAGCTAATATCACTGATGTACATAGATGCAAAAATCCTCAACAAAATTCTAGCAATCAGAATCCAGCAACACATTAAAAAGATCATACACCATGACCAAGTGAGCTTTATCCCAGGGATACAAGGATTCTTCAATATCTGCAAATCAATCAATGTAATATACCACATTAACAAATTGAAAAATAAAAGCCATATGATTATCTCAATAGATGCAGAGAAAGCCTTTCACAAAATTCAACATCCATTTATGATAAAAACTCTCCAGAAAGCAGGAGTAGAAGAAACATACCTCAACATAATAAAGGCTATATATGACAAACCCACAGCAAACATTATCCTCAATGGTGAAAAATTGAAAGCATTTCCCCTAAAGTCAGGAACACCACTACTACTCAACATAGTTTTGGAAGTTTTGGCCACAGCAATCAGAGCAGAAAAAGAAATAAAAGGAATCCAAATTGGAAATGAAGTAAAACTCTCACTGTTTGCAGATGACATGATCCTCTACATAGAAAACCCTAAAGACTCCACCAGAAAACTGCTAGAGCTAATCAATGAATATAGTAAAGTTGCAGGATATAAAATCAACACACAGAAATCACTTGCATTCCTATACACTAATAATGAGAAAATAGAGAAATTAAGGAAACAATTCCATTCACCATTGCAATGGAAAGAATAAAATACTTTGGAATAAATCTACCTAAAGAAACTAAAGACTTATATATAGAAAACTATAAAACACTGGTGAAAGAAATCAAAGAGGACACTAACAGATGGAGAAATATACCATGTTCATGGATTGAAAGAATCAATATAGTGAAAATGAGTATACTACCCAAAGCAATCTATAGATTCAATGTTCAGTTCTAAATGTCTCAGCCTTCCTCTCTATTTTCCTAACACTTCCTTAACCTCTTGGAAAATGCCCACTTCTCTTTTTAAATTCTTTGGAAAAAAACATCAGAGTGGAATTCTGTATCCTGTTGAGTCCCTGCCTGATACAATCCCCAACTCACATGGAGCTTACATTCTAGTGGAGAAGAGACAACTAACGAATGAACAGCAAACTGGTTGTCATGTAGTGATAGGAGGTACAGAGAAAAATAAAACAGGTAAACGGAGAGTGGCAGACATGAATATGGTGAATGTGGTCAGAGGAGGCCTCTCTAAGCGAACCTCTGAGGGAGGGAGGGAGAGAACTGCATAGCCTGATGAGCAAGGTCAAGGCCTGACATGGGAGTGTATTTGCAGTACTGGAGGAACACAAAGACTCATGTACTGGTAGGAAATGAGGTGTTAATGCTTCTGATATTGCTTGATGTAGGGAAAGGGAATGCATGTGATGAAAAGAACGTGGACTCTGGAGTCATGCACTGAGTCGAGCTCTACCATCACTGGGTAGCCCTGTAACAGCAGACAAAAGACTTCAAATCTGAGTCTCAGTTTCCTTGTTCAGTAAATGAAGATAATATTGAATTGGCCAGAAAGTTCATATGAGTTTTTCTGTAATGTGGAAAAAATGAAATTTTTAACCAGCCCAATAATAAATGCCTGCCAATGTAGGAGACATAAGAGACATGGTTCAATCCCTGGGTCCACAAGATCCTCTGGAGGAGGACACGGCAACCCACTCCAGTATTCTTGTCTGGAGAATCCCATTGACAAAGCAGCCTGGTGGGCCTTAGGATAAGGTTGCAAAGAGTCAGACATGACTGAATGACTTAGCACACACACAATAATATATATCTCAAAAGACTGAGATAAAATTTATAAATTCATACCTAGAGCCTGACTCTATCTCACTCCTCCTCCCCTCCAGCAGTTGGCCTCACTCTTAAATGCTGAATTAAACTCTGTGGCTTCATGGGGTTTAACAGACATCCTTGTTGAATGCTTTTATAGTACTCCTTATTCATTTATTCATTCCACCAATATGGGCTATCACAACTTTGCAGTTGTGGTTCTATTTTGAGAATGAAATTTTAAGGTGTCTTTCTCCCACTAGACTGCATCTACAAGAGCAATTCTTTGTCACTTTTTGATACCCAGGTAGTAGCACAGAGGCTGGAATATTGTGAACATTTAATATTTGCTGGATGAAAGGAAGGAAAGTAGGAAAAACAATTATTATACTTTCAATAAGTTTTATTTTCCTAAAGATTTTATTCTCTTGGGGAATTCTGGTTCACTAAAAAAAACAAACTAGTTTAATTGAAATGAACAGTCTGCAAAGATTTATCCTATTTATTACTGTGGGATATAGTGAAGAAGAAAACCCTGTGAAGGCAGGGATCATGTTATCTTATTCATTTTTATATCACTCAGTTCCATTCGGTCACTCAGTCATGTCCGACTCTTGACGACTCTCTGGACTGCAACACACCTGACCTTCACCATCTCCTGGAGCTTGCTCAAACTCATGTCCGTTAAGTCACTGATGCCATCTAACCATCTCAGCCTCTGTCATCCCCTTCTCTTGTCTTCAATCTTTTCCAGCATCAAGGTCTATTCTAATGAGGCAGTTCTTTGCATAGGTGGCCAAATATTGGAGCTTCAGCTTCAGCATCAGTCCTTCCAATGAATATTCAAGGCTGATTTCCTTTAGGACTGACTGGTTTGATCTCCTTGCAGCCCAAGGGACTCTCAAGAGTCTTCTCCAACACCACAATTCAAAAGCATCAATTCTCCAGTGCTCAGCTTTCTTTATAGTCCAACTCTCACATCCATACATGACTACTGGAAAAACCATAGCTTTGACTAGACGGACTTTTGTCGGCAAAGTAATGTCTCTGCTTTTTAATATGCTGTCTAGGTTGTTTTCTTCCCAGGAGCTAGCGTCTTGTAATTTCATGGCTGCAGTCACTATCTGCAGCAATTTTGGAGCCCAAGAAAATAAAGTCTGTCACTGTTTCCATTGTTTCCCCATCTATTTGCCATGAAGTGATGGGACCAGATGCCATGATCTTCATTTTTTGAATGTTGAGTTTTAAGCCAGCTTTATCACTCCCCTCTCAGTTTCATCAAGAGGCTCTTCATTTTCTCTTCACTTTCTGCCATAAGGGTGGTGTCATCTGTGTATCTGAAGTGATATGATGGGATATTTCTCCTGCCAATCTTGATTCCAGCTTGTGCTTCATCCATCCTGGAATTTTACATGATGTACTTGGTATATAAGTTAAATAAGCAGGGTGACGATATACAGCCTTGATGCACTCCTTTCCCTATTTTGATTTACATTGCTAGTGTTTAGCATAATGCCAAGTGCTTCATGATAAATATACTTAAATATTTGTGAGTAGAAATATGCTAACAAAAGATTAAAATCTGATGTGTATCTGAGTGTGTGTGTTGGGGTGGAGGGGAGGGATTACAAAACACATTTGTAAAGTCACAGTGAGATTTTTCAAACCCTTTCCCTTTCTCCACCCAGCACACAAAAGAGGGCTCTGAAAAGTGACTCTTTTGGAAACTGTCTAGACAAGGTGAGGAAGAAGCCACTCTGTGAAAACATCATTTCCTCTTTTCTGTTTAGAAAAGGTTGATAGGAGGATGTGTAAAAGACAGAGATGAAGTTATTTGGTTGCCCTAGGGAGCCTTGTAGCTCAGCTGGAGACGCCCTGGGGGCAGGGCTCCTGGGGATTGTTTCCTTCTACCTGGTACTGGTTGCCTGGAGAAAGCACATTCCAAGACTGGGCAGCATCTGACACCCTGATGAGAACAAAGCCCCACATGCTTGGGACACATGGTTCTGGTTATCTGGGAAAATGTGTTTTTCAAAGTTTATAATATTTCCTCTTTGTATGTGTCCTATTTCATAGAGGCTTCTGGCCCTTCCCAGGTATGACTCTTGTCCAGGTGGTACACCCCCCTGAGAAGCACAGGCATGGGAGACTGGTCCTAGGGTCTAGCAGAAGAACCTCTCTATTAGGACCAGGGGCACGTGGTGCTCACTGAAACCTTGTCTCCTCGAAACCTTGGGGTAACAGCCCTTGCCCAAAGTACTCACTCTCTCTATTTATAAAATTCTTCTAAGAGCCTATATCTGAGAAAACCTCCTACCAGCCCAATGGAGCTGGGAGATTCAGTTGTAAGTTATGCCTGTGTCCTGCATGTTACTGTCTCTGGGTGAAGCCCAGATTTGCACATTAAAAGATGTGTCAAATAGCAAATGTGTCGTACTCATACGTCTGTGAAAATCAAGTTTCCTTGAGAAGCAAGAAGAAGCATTGCTTTCTGTCCATTTCATCCTGTTCTTAGGAAATGTGGGTTAAAAATATGTCCCCGAGTAGCTGTATAACCAGGTCTCCTTTTATATTGGTTATGAAAAGGGATATTCTATTAGTTGGACTCTGAAGAGCAGATATTCCCATCCTTAGCAGCACAACACAGGCGTCTCCTTCCCATATTTAGAGAGTTCAACATTGTGTTAATCTTGATGGAAGGCAGAGTTGACTGCCTTACATGCCAAACATTAAAAAAACAGACACACACTCTTCCCTCCTGCTGGCCCCTAAGGGTAGAGTTGGGAGATAAAGAATATCCAGTTAAATTTGAATTTCAGATAAATAGCAAATAATATTTTCACTATTAAGGAGACACAAAATATTGCATGGGATATACTCATACTAAGAATTTTATTGCTTACCTGAACGTTCTATTTAACTATGCATCTTGTATTTTTCATTTGCTAAATCTGGCAACCCTACCTGGGGGCCAGGGTATGTGACTAAAGCTGAACAAATTAGGCATTCCCTCTTTGTATTTTTAAAACAATATTTACTTGCATTTATTAAATTTGACTGCACCTGGTCTTGGTTACCATATGTGGGATCTAGTTCCTCAATTAGGAATCAAACCCAGGCCCCTTAATCTGGGAGAGTGAAGTCTTAGCCACTGGATGATGAGAGGAGCCCTTATACTTTGAATATTGTTCAAGTGATACAGAGAAGCAATAGCACTTTAGGATTTATTTAGCCAATGGCAGTGGTGGCTGTGATGTCCAAAGTCTAGCCACGGTGGTAGGGCCACCAGCGGTGGCATCCACGATGCAGTGTAAATGCTGGAGGCTAGCGTCCAGTGGTGGCAGCCACAGCACCCTGATCGGACTGTTTCTTGGGTGTAAACTTGACTCTGGCCTGTTTCCTAAGTCCTCTAGCCTTCCATAAATCCTGTGAGCTACCCAATACCTTCCCATAAATTCCTTTTTTTAAACACACTTTAGCCAGAGTGGATTTTTGGCTTTTTGAGCTCTGGGTCCTGACTGCAATTGTCAGGAATGTGGGGACCATGGAAATGTGTCTACCATGAAAATGTGTCATTCACATCTCCCACTGTAAGGAACACAGTTGACCGATGGCTGCAGACACTGCCCTCTGAATCTACCTCTGGGTTGGCTCCCAAGACCTCTCCTTGTCGGCTGCTTCTGGATACTGTAGAGAAATGTGAGACTCCTCCAGTGAGCAGCTTTAGTTAGACGATCCCTGATGGTCTGGCTGAAACATTCTCAGAATATGCTGTGGTCTAAGATTCTGTTTCTACTTAATCCTCTTTCCTTCCTTTTCTCTCTTTGCAGGTGGCAGACCTACACCCCAGCCTGAGGGCTCTCTCCACTGTCTTTTGTACTCTTCCCTAATAATTCTCTTTCACATCTAATACCACCTGAAAACTTGCAATGAACTAACACGGGGTCAAGTGAAATGTCACTTGAGCCTTCTTCATATGTTTCGTATACAAAATCTTCCTTGGCAGCATAACCTGAAAGATACTATAAGAGATAGAAATGAGAATGTTAAGGTGGCTCGCACCCTCATCTTTGGTCCCTGTTGTCTACACCCTTGCAGTATAGGAAGATGATCTGCAGCTGTTTTAAGACTGAGTAGCTGATGATGGACTTTAGTACCTGAAGGAATCCAGTTTCTCCTTTCACCTTGGCTTTCTGGCTCAGAAGACTATCATGATTTGAGGTGTAACACATATTGTAAAAATGCCCCTGATGTTTCAATATAGAAATTAATTTATCATAAGCACTCTGGAGCTGAAGTTCAACCTCTGGCCACATTGTACATTCAGATAAGCTCCACCCCAGCTTCATCTGCTACAGGCATTTCCACAGTGATGGTGCCAGTAAGAGTCTGGTTGATATGGTCACTTAGCCCACAGTGGCCAGTGCTGAGAGGAAAGTAAGTCATCTTGCTGTATTTTGTTATTCAGCATGACCGGGAGGTATAGTTCTGATGGGATATTCCACAGGCCAAAAGAATTAGCTTTGAGGAGAATATTCCTAGGTAGTGACCACCACTGTGGTTTGGCCAACTATTCGCTTCAGGACTTTGTTGCAATAACCCAAAATAGCAAGGTCTTCCTGTGACTCTGACCTGTTGACAAGGTGACCTGAAGAGTAGGAATGAGGTGAGCGCTAGACAAGCAACAGAAGATATGATGAGTACTGACTTTGGGCAGCCACGTGACCTGGCTAGAGCCACTGGAGTGCCTGAGAATTAGTTCAATCAAATATCTAGGATGGGAATGCTAATAGTGTCTACTTTATAGGCCTTGTTATTTCTGCTTCTGATGTGCTATGAGTTCACCTTTCTTAGGAACTCTTACTCCCCTTGGTTTTCCTGGTGACCTCCAGTTGGTGACCTCAGGACACAGCCTTTGATATATATTCTCCTTAGGCACACAAGGCAGTTGCCTTCCTCCTGCCCGCTGCTGCTGCTAAGTCACTTCAGTTACGTCCGACTCTGTGCGACCCCATAGGCGGCAGCCCACCAGGCTGCCCCGTCCCTGGGATTTTCCAGGCAATAACACTGGAGTGGGCTGCCATTTTCTTCTCCAATGCAGGAAAGTGAAAAGTGAAAGTGAAGTTGCTCAGTCATGTCAGTGACTTTTAGCGACCCCGTGGACTGCAGCCTAGCAAGCTCCTCCATCCATGGGATTTTCCAGGCAAGAATACTGGAGTGGGGTGCCATTGCCTTCTCCTGCTCCCAGCTCCTGCCTAATATGCACCTTCTGAGAGACTGTAGGACAAAGTGAGATTCATCTTTTGCACTCCTTGGGTATTTGGGACCCTCTGTCAGTTGGATCACAACTCCATCTCTCCTTACTCTTTGCTCTACCCCAACAACTCAGATACAGGTTAGCAAAACCAGACATTGACTAGACACCCTAACCAGGAATGAGGTGTCAGGTTCTGCTTCTGACCCACACTCTTGATTTTTAGAGACAGTTTTTTAGGGTTCTTCTGCTAGGATGGTTTCAGGGAGGGAGCCAGTGATGCACTTCCATCTCCATCCAAAGGACAGGAGATAATATCTCAAAGTTCCTGATGGCAGCTTTTGGGGCTTTCTGTCTCATTTTCCATCTCTTTGGAAAAGACTGTCAGACAAGTTTCAGCTTCTTTGTACTCAGGTAGACAGGAAGCAGGAAAGCTAGCATATTCTGAACTGGAAGAATGTAGTGATTTTGCTTTCAACAGAGTCCTTTAGCCATTATAGTCCCTGCTGTTGGAGAACTTCTGGGAGGGAAAGATCTAAGTCATTTCATCACAGCATTGTTACTACTATATTGTCTACAGAAGAAAACCAGCCATTCTCACAAATTTCTCTTCTCGCTTGAGAACTTAACTAGGTAACTGATCATGCACTCTTTAAATTTTTCTCTTAGGCTTTTGGTGTATTCTCTTCCACTTTTCCTTCTGCTTTCTATTCCTTTCTTTTTTTCTGTAATCTTTTCTTTCAGTTCTCAGCTTGGACCTCCCAGTCATTATGCACGGGCTAGTCTCATTATGGTTAAGAGGACAAATTCTGCCTCAGTTTTCTCAGCTCTAAAATTGGTGTAACAGTATCAGTATCATAGGATTGCTGTGAATTTTAAATGATATAATGTCTTTCTTCAACAAACTATGGCATAGCACTTCATGCCAAGTTTTATTCTAGAAGCCGTGGAGATGCGTGGGTTTTCTGTCTCATCTCTCACTGCATCTCTCTGTATTCACAGGAGATTAGTGAACATTCCCAAAATGTGCCTCTTCTTCCTGTCTACTGCATTTGTTACTGCTGTTTCCTCAATCTAGAATGTTCCTCCCTCATCTATCGTGGGTCTCAGCGGTGTTAGATCCTCAGTGTAGGTTTGTTTTTGAGTTCTGCAACTCACCTTTTTCACTTCCAGGTTTTTGGCTGAAGAGCCAGATGGGGTAAGGAATCACCATTAAATAAAACTTTTTGAAAATAATTAGGTTTGAAAGGAAATAAGCTTTAATCTTGAGGCCACACGACCTAGATTTCCCCCACCTGTTGGCAGGGGATAAGGTTGAAACAGAAAAATGAAGATGTTCTCTTGGACAGTGAGGTGGTCTCACCTCTGATTATATATTAATCATTTCACCAGAGAAGGGCAAGGAAGATGCCTCCAGTGTTACTGCCTTTTGGAAAGTGGACCTGCAGGATCTTCATATTGTTTATAAAGACTTTTGGGAAGGGGAATAAATAGTCCCTCTTAATGATAAGGAGTCAGGGCTTAATTCTGTAGGAAATGGCAGCCTTTGAAATTTTTTGAACTAAAGTATAACATCGTCATTACTTTGCATTAAGATTCATAGCACTCAGACCACATATTGATACACTGTTTTAGCGTTTTCATGGGTTTCTTCAGATATATGATCTTATTTGACATGTGCTTCAGGAAGTGAGTGGATTACATCTTTAACTATATACAGGGCAGTCTTTCTGCTCCCCTTCATACCAGAAATCTGAAGATGGATTGTGTATACATAGGTGAGGCAGGGACTTTGTGTTGAACTCATAAGCAGAATGTTCTTTTTTTTTTTTCCTCTCTTTTCCCTGGTGAAGTGAACATGTATCCTGAGAAGCTAAACTTGAAAAGGTCAACCTGTCTTTTAAGCACTGGGTGTCTAGGAAACCACACGGCTGTGAGCCTTTGCCATGAAGGGTTATCTCTGTCTGGAATCGAATCTGTATATATTATGTCAGCCTCAGCCAATTGTCTAGTGATGAATGTGGTGCCTACTTCATCCAGCTTGGCATTCGAGGGGGCCCTCTGTCTTCCAGCCAATGGAAGGATAATTAATAAGCATGACAGAGGATGGCGAAGAGACTTTTGCATGGAGAATATGTTGGTTTTGACCACATGTGTGAGCGATTGTCCTTGTACCCTTGGGGCCAAATTCTCTTGTGCAGTGTGAGTAATAACAACTGTAGCCTCTTAGTTGGAGCCTCCGGTCACATGTGAAGGGAAGCCAGCTTAAAGCTGGAGCTGCTTGCTCATGCCTTCTCAATGAAGGGCATGAAATGTGAAAGTCAGGTGGCCCATGTCTTTTCATTTTGAGAATTAAGGGATGACCCTCTAGTTACCCACCAACTCAATGGTATAACTCTTGAATATGGAGTTCATCCTTCAGAACCTAAGAGAGCTGAATTTATTCATGCCATTTCCAGTTGACACAAATATCCACTCAACCCCTTGCCCATTCTTTGAATTTGGTGCCCCAGGACACTAGTTCATCTGTGTGCATACACAAACACACAAGCCCAGAATTTAGACTCAGTTGTAGAAGTTATGTAAGTTAAAACAAATCAGTGAATAAGAATGATGTCTAAACAGTCGTCAAAGACCAACTCTATATAATGATCAGTAACAAGATTGGAATAGATTTTTGACACTATTTTACTATTTTCCACTATTCTAAGCTCCACAAAAATAGGAACTCTCTCTGCCTAGTTGTTATTTAAGAAACTGTTTATTGTTGTCATTGTTGTTTTAGCTAGAAATGTTTTCCATTTCAGATAACAGAATACCTACTTTTGCTCAGTCATGTCCTATTCTTTGCTTCCCCATGGACTGTAGCCTGCCAGACTTCTCTGTCCATGGAATTCTCCAGGCAAAAGTACTGGAGTGGGTTGCCATTCCCTTCTCCAGGGAATCTTCCCAACCCAAGGACAGAACCCAGGTCTCCCACATTGCAGGCAGATTCTTTACCTGAGCCACCAGGGAAGCCCTCCTGCTTATAGTATCTTAACTGAATAGCAGTATTTTTCTCCCATAATGTAAAAAGAGGTTTGGAGACAGATGGTTTCCTTATGTTGTCATTCATGCTCTTGCGATGGCTACAGCAGATGCAAAAGTCATGGATGCAACTGAAATCAGAAACCAAGAGGACAGCATCACTGCCAGAGCCTTTCTCTTCACCGGCTTCTTATCTGAATGATAACATGTTTCTCTGAAAGTCCCCCTTGTTCTTCCCCTCATAATGACTGTTCATGACTACCCCTGCATAACGGCTGAGAAAGTAGGTAATTGACTTTTCCAACATTATAAAAGACATTTTTAAAAGGATAATATTGTTTGTTGTTTTGGAATAGATGAAACATGTATACGCTATACAGCTCTGTCTCTTAGTGCCTGATACGGGTTTTGCTGCTGCCCAGTAAATAATTGTTGAGAAAAGTGATCCAGTCACTCAATAATCATTGACTCAATAATCAAAAGAGAGATAATTCTCTCTCTTTTCATCAGCTCTTAAGAAGTTACTCTTAAGCCACAGCAGGTCAAAAGATGGGTATTCTTTGTTCCCAGGTCCCAGAGTTTCTTTTAAATGGATCCCAGGTTATTTAGCTCTAAAGTTACACTGTTCCATTTCAAGAAAAGATACAGAAAGGATTGTCTCAGTGAACTCATCACATTGTTTGAATTATAGCATCTTTTGATTATATTTGATAGGGCTATACCCTTTCAGCACTGTTCTTTTGAAAAAAAAATGGATTATTATTGTTTAGTTTCTATAAAATATAATTTTTTTCTATTTTCTTTCTTCTCCCAAACTGTTTTTGTCTTTGTAAAATTGAAAATACATTGTTTATTGGCTAATTGAAGAAAAATGGAGTTTGTGATGTTGAGTTTTCTGTTCAGTTCAGTTCAGTCGCTCAGTCGTGTCCGACTGTTTCTGACCCCATGAATTGCAGCATGACAGGCCTCCCTGTCCATCACCAACTCCTGGCAGTCACTCACACTCATGTCCATCAGGTCAGTGATGCCATCCAGCCATCTCATCCTCTGTTGTCCCCTTCTCCTCCTGCCCCCAATCCATCCCAGCATCAGAGTCTTTTCAAATGAGTCAACTCTTTGCATGAGGTGGCCAAAGTACTGGAGTTTCAGCTTTAGCATCATTTCTTCCAAAGTAATCCCAGGGCTGATCTCCTTCAGAATGGACTGGTTGGATCTCCTTGCAGTCCAAGGGACTCTCAAGAGTCTTCTCCAACACCACACATCAAAAGCATCAATTCTTCAGCGCTCAGCCTTCTTCACAGTCCAACTCTCACATCCATACATGACCACAGGAAAAACCATAGCCTGGACTAGACGGACCTTAGTCAGCAAAGTAATGTCTCTGCTTTTGAATATACTACCTAGGTTGGTCATAACTTTTCTTCCAAGGAGTAAGCATCTTTTAATTTCATGGCTGCAGTCACCATCGGCAGTGATTTTGGAGCCCCCCAAAATAAAGTCTGACACTGTTTCCACTGTTTTCCCATCTATTTACCATGAAGTGATGGGCCCAGATGCCATGATCTTCATTTTCTGAATGTTGAGCTTTAAGCCAACTTTTTCACTCTCCTCTTTTACTTTCATCAGAGGCATTTTAGTTCCTCTTCACTTTCTGCCATAAGGGTGCTGTCATCTGCATATCTGAGGTGATTGATATTTTCCTGGCAATCTGGATTCCAGCTTGTGTTTCTTCCAGCCCAGCGTTTCTCATGATGTACTCTGCATAGAAGTTAAATAAGCAGGGTGACAATATACAGCTTTGACGTACTCCTTTTCCTATTTGGAACCAGTCTGTTGTTCCATGTCCACTTCTAACTGTTGTTTCCTGACCTGCATACAGATTTCTCAAGAGGCAGGTCAGGTGGTCTGGTATTCCCATCTCTTTCAGATTTTCCACAGTTTATTCTGATCCACACAGTCAATAAAGCAGAAATAGATGTTTTTCTGGAACTCTCTTGATTTTTCCATGATCCAGCGGATGTTGGCAATTTGATCTCTGGTTCCTTTGCCTTTTCTAAAACCAGCTTGGACATGAGGAAGTTCACGGTTCACATAATGCTGAGGCCTGGCTTGGGGAATTTTGAGCATTACTTTACTAGCATGTGAGATGAGTGCAATTGTGCAGTAGTTTGAGCATTCTTTCGCATTGTCTTTCTTTGGGATTGGAATGAAAACTGACCTTTTCCAGTCCTGTGGCCACTGCTGAGTTTTCCACATTTGCTGGCATATTGAGTGCAGCACTTTCACAGCATCATCTTTTAGGATTTGAAACAACTCAACTGGAATTCCATCACCTCCACTAGCTTTGTTCATAGTGATGCTTTCTAAGGCCCGCTTGACTTCACTTTCCAAGATGTCTGGCTCTAGATGAGTGATCACACCATAGTGATTATCTGGGTCGTGAAGATCTTTTTTGTACAGTTCTTCTGTGTATTCTTGCCACCTCTTCTTAATATCTTCTGCTTCTGTTAGGTCCATATCATTCTGTCCTTTATCGAGCCCATCTTTGCATGAAAAGTTCCATTGGTATCTCTAATTTTCTTGAAGAGATCTCTAGTCTTTCCCATTCTGTTGTTTTCCTCCATTTCTTTGCATTGATTGCTGAAGAAGGCTTTCTTATCTCTTCTTGCTATTCTTTGGAACTCTGCATTCAGATGGTTATATCTTTCCTTTTCTCCTTTGCTTTTTGCCTCTCTTCTTTTCACAGCTATTTGTAATGCCTCCCCGGACAGCGGCTGCGACCCCCTGCAGCTGCAATGTGACGTGGCCCACTAAGCGCGGGTGCAGCCGAAAGGAGTTACCCCACGGCCGAGGTCAGGGGCAGCGGCTGAGAGTGCCAGGCTGTGACAGGCTGCAACGGCGCAGGAACGCCGGAGAGGAGCTAGTCAAGTCCGAGGTCAGGGGCGGCAGCCGGGAGGAGCTACCCAGCGTCAGAGGTCAGTGGCGGCCAGGAGGAGACACCCCGTGTCCGAGGTCAGGGGCAGCGGCCAAGAGGAGCCACCCCGCGTCCAAGGCCAGGGCTGCCCGGAGGAGACACCCCGCGTCTGAGGTTGGGGGCGGCGGCCGAGAGGAGCTACCCCGCGTCCGAGGCCAGGGGAGGCCGGGAGAAGCCACCTCATGCCCGAGGCTAGGGGCGGCGGCCCTGAGCAGCCACCTCGCACCGGAGGCCAGGGGCGCTGGCCGGGAGGAGCCACCCGTGCCTGAGGCCAGGGGCAGCGGCAGGGAGGAGCAACCTGAGCAGCGGTGGCTGCCCGGGTGCAGGAGGGCCTAGAGGAGCCTCCCACGTTGAAGGTCAGGAAGGGCAGCGGTAAGGAGATACCCCTTGTCCATGGTAAGGAGCAGCCATGAAGGGATACCCCACGCCCAAGGTAAGAGAAACCCAAGTAAGATGGTAGGTGTTGCAAGAGCGCATCAGAGGGCAGACACACTGAAACCATACTCACAGAAAACTAGTCAATCTAATCACACTAGGACCACAGTCTTGTCTAATTCAGTGAAACCATGCCATGCCTACGGGGCAACCCATGACGGTCATGGTGGAGAGTTCTGACAGAATGTGGTCCACTGGAGAAAGGAATGGCAAGCCATTTCAGTATTCTTGCCTTGAGAACCCCATGAACAGTATGAAAAGCCAAAATGATAGGATACTGAAGGAGGAACTCCCCAGGTCATTAGGTGCCCAATATGCTACTGCAGATCAGTGGAGAAATAACTCCAGAAAGAATGAAGGGATGGAGCCAAAGCAAAAACAATACCCAGTTGTGGATGTGACTGGTGATAGAGCAAGGTCCGATATTATAAAGAGCAATATTGCATAGGAACCTGGAATGTCAGGTCCGTGAATCAAGGCAAATTGGAAGTGGTCAAACAAGATATGGCAAGGGTGAATGTCAACATTCTAGGAATCAGTGAACTAAAATGGACTGGAATGGGTGAATTTAACTCAGATGACCAGTATATCTACTACTGCGGGCAGGAATCCCTTGGAAGAAATGGAGTAGCCATCATGGTCAACAAAAGAGTCCGAAATGCAGTACTTGGATGCAATCTCAAAAACAACAGAATGATCTCTGTTCGTCTCCAAGGCAAACCATTCAATATCACAGTTATCCAAGTCTATGCCCCAATCAGTAACGCTGAAGAAGCTGAAGTTGAACGATCCTATGAAGACCTACAAGACCTTTTAGAACTAATACCCCAAAAAGATGTTCTTTTCATTATCAGGGACTGGAATGCAAAAGTAGGAAGTCAAGAAACACCTGGAGTAACAGGCAAATTTGGCCTTGGAATGTGGAATGAAGCAGGGCAAAGACTAATAGTTTCTGTTCAATATCATGACAAATATCTCTATCTGTTTACCTACTACTTCTGAGTCCCTGATTAGCATTTGAAGTTTTATTCATGTAGATCTTACATATGGTTTTTTTTTAAAGTCTGGAATTTATCTATTTTGTTTCTTTTGTAAATTTCATATTTTCATTCATTTTCTATTGGTTTTTATTGTCATATATTTAAGCCATTGTTTTCTATATGTGAATTTTGTATATAACTACCATAATAGTTCTTTCAAATTTGTGATACATTCTCATCTGTATTCTGGGTTTTCCTAAAAAATATTTTAGTGTGTGCAAGTAATAGTGGTTCTATGTTCACCTTTTAAATATCTATGTACCTCTATTTTATTCCCTAATTGCGTTTGTTAGTTCTTCCACAAAAATATTAAACACTAATGATGATAAAAAAACATTCTTATTTACTTTTTTACTTTAGTTTTACTCTATGGGAATGAGTCTATTGTTTCCATTAATAGAGATGCTGGCTCTGAGTTCTATTCGTATATTCTTAAGAGGTATTTTCAAGAGTGGATATTAAGTTTTACCCTTTCCCATATCTACAGAAATAATTTTGTTTTTACTCTTATTATCTATCAAACAATGGTTAATCAGATTTTCCAGTGACTCACTTGTTTCATTCTTTCTTATTTATTAACATAAGTTTTAAGACTATGAATTTTCTTTGAAAACTGCCTTAGTTTTATTCCATGAATTCAATATGTTTAGCATTAATTATGGTTACTTTCAAAATATTTTACAGATTTAATTTTTATTGCATCTTTGATCCAATAGTTGTCAGGAGAGTTTAGGTTTTCTGCCAGGAATTTTGTCACTTTCTTTTTGTTGTTAATTTCTAGTCTGTTTATTTCTTTTTCTTCCTTTTTCCCTTCCTTCTCTCCCTCCATCTCTTTCTCCTTTCCTTTTTTCCCCCCTGCCCTTCCTTTTCTTTTCTCCTTGAAGATTTTTAAAGACATCAAATCCTTATATTCTATTTTTAAATGAGGTTGTGGAGAAGTGTATGACCAGCCCATATTTTTCCCCTTATAAATAACTTCATCTTTTCTCCCCAGATATCTAAAGGAATACTTCTTATTTTTGTAGCCCAGAAAATATATTGAAATGTATTAATCATTTTGTGTCAAATTTACCTGGGACACATTATTTTCTTTTAACCAGTAAAATTAATTTATTTTAATGTCTGGTTTTTAAAAATGGTAACTATATATGTCATCTATTTCTGTTCTCTTCTTTGGGATCACTATTCATGTGTTTATGTATCTCCATATCTTTAATTCGTATCTACCATTTTCTCTCTGATACTTTTCTCTTCATTTATCGTTCATCTCTTTAGTGTTCTCATTCCTGCACACTGTAACATGTTTTCAACAATGTTGCTATTTCTTGTGCAACTTTTAGTTTGACCTTTATTCCCCCCCCACCTCTTTTCTAAAGTTTGTATCTTATCTTATCTTGTCTCATATCTTATGTTCTGTTACCTTATGATAGCATTCCTTAACTCTTCTATTTTTCCATTGTGTTCTTGTTTTATAGAAGTTATTGCTATACTGTTTTTTTTTAAGTCTTAGTTATGTATTTGTTACAATTTTATTCTGCTTCAACATTTCTTGTGCATGATACTTGTCTGACAATTTTCCTGTTGCTTTCATTTTTTTATAGCATCTTTCTGTCAAGGCAGTGTGTAATTTCCTTGCTTCTGTCTCACCACAATAAAAATTTGAAGTGATGGATGGATGTTAAAGCCCTCAGACAGACCATGTCTCAGCTCTCGGACAGATCTGTGTTACAGCTCCGTGTTACAGCTCGGTTTTATTTAGAAAATAAAAGGAAAATACATCCTTGAGGCGTGAGAGCATGCTGACCCAAAAGATGCAAAGAGAGAAGAGAGAGAGAGACAGAGAGGGACCCTGGCTCCTCCTTCTGTGTGTTTTTCTCCTCCCCCTGGGCCTGCCCTGTGTAAACTGGGCTAGCTGGGAGTGCTGCTTGTCTACCTGAGGGCCTCACTCCAGTCGTCCTCAGACCTTCCTTTGTTCTATTTTCTCGGTCTTTTCCCTTCCTTGGCTTTTAGCCACCGCCATTCTGGATTCCTTTTTCGTATTCTAAGTGAAAGTGAAGTCGCTCAGTCATATCCAACTCTTTGCGACCCCATGGATTGTAGCCTACCAGCCTCCTCCATCCATGGGATTTTCTAGGCAAGAGTACTGAGGTGGGCCGCCATTTCCTTCTCCAGTGACTCTTCCCAACTCAGGGATCGAATCTGGGTCTTCTGCACTGCAGGCAGACACTTTACCGTCTGAGCCAACTACCTGACTACCTAACATTTCCATATAACATCTTTGGGCTTTTAGGTGAGTTTTGCTGGTGGTTAATATGCTGCTGCTGCTGCTGCTAAGTCGCTTCAGTCGTGTCCGACTCTGTGCGACCCCATAGACGGCAGCCCACCAGGCTACCCTGTCCCTGGGATTCTCTAGGCAAAAACATTGGAGTGGGTTGCCATTTCCTTCTCCAATGCACGAAAATGAAAAGTGAAAGTGAAGTTGCTCAGTTGTGTCCGACTCTTTGAGACCCCATGGACTGCAGGCTACCAGGCTCCTCCATCCATGGGATTTGCCAGGCAAGAGTACTGGAGTGGGGTGCCATTGCCTTCTCCAGTGCTTAATATGAGGGAGAGTCAAAACCTGCAGTCTGAACTATCATAGAAGTATGAGTGAATTTTCTTAGCCTTAAGTTTACCTCTCTTTTTATCCTCAATGGCAGGCTACTTTCCTTTTTTTTTTTTTTTTTAATATTTGTTTTTGTTCTTCCCAACTTCTGTAAACTTCATGCTTAAATTAATTCGGGGAACTCCCAATGCCACTTATATGTTTTTCCTCCCTTCTTGGGTTCTGGTGAGTTTTGTTTCTCAAAATGTGCCACATACTTTGGAGAAGTTTTGTTTGAACTTTAAAGCTATGGATATTCTTATTTGGTGTCTTTCCAGGCCTTAGAATACTTTTTAGTGGATCTGTCCTCCTTGGTTATATATTTTGGTTTGTATTTTAGATAGTTACAGTTTTGCTGAACAAAGATTTTCTGTTACATTTGCGCTTTGGAGGTGATTTCTTGAAGAATCAGGAAGCAATTTCTACATTTTCTATGATTTTTTAAAGCTTGAAGAAAGCTTATTTTAGCTGTAATTAATACTAGTTAAATTATAATTGCAATCAGCTATGTGCTCAGTGTCAGAACAAAGAATATATTGAGTATTGATTTCACTTTTTTGCATACTTTCCAGCATCATTGTGTGATAGTATGATATTATAATATTTACATCACATTTGACTTTAGCAGTATGATAATTCAGAGGGTTACTTTTACAAAAACTAGAATTGCACTAGTTATCCACGGGACTGCTCTTAATCCTTTGATATTCAACCGCTTCTATTTTGAAATGCATATCTCACCATTTGCACTCATCTCTTTCTTTGTGTTGATTAACTAGTCTGATTTTACCAGATTGTCCTGGGTCAATGACTATAGTAGAGTTTGAAAAGTTCTACAATAGGAACTTAGCATACTTCATAGAACCATGAATCTCTTTCAAGTTCATGGTTTTATGTGTAGTCAATTTGTATTGTGTTTGTATTAGGTTTTTTGGATGCTTGTGTGTGTGTATGTTACTTGCTTAGTCGTGTCCAACTCTTTGAAACCCCGTAGACTGTAGCCCACCAGGCCCCTCCGACCTTGGGATTCTCCAGGCAAGAACACTGGGGTGGGTTGCCATTTCCTTCTCCATTTTGGATGCTTCATAGCTCACAAACAGAAGAAAATGACCTTCATAGGTAATATAAAGTGTAGGAAAGGCATTATTGGTAAGAGGGAAGCAATGTTAAAGTGGAATTTTTTTACCTGTGAAATTTTCATTTTATGATGGATTTCTTTCATACACAGTCTTGTAATTAAAGGGATTTAAATAATCTATATTGATGTAAAAAGGGTCTCCTAAACTCTCTTGTTTAGGTAACATGTAAATTCATGAAAGTATAGCTTAGCAAGGAAAAGAAATGCTTAAAGTTAACTAAAATTGGATTTTATTCTATTTTGATAAAATTCTAAATAGTAAAAATTATTATATTTTGAGTGTAATATTTACATTTTTCATGGTTAGTTCAATATCAAGAAATTAAGATGATTATCTGTCTCCTACTTAAAATAATCCTACCTCAGGTATTTTTAAATAATTACATTTATCTACTTTTAGAATATTAAATGTCACATTTGCTTTAGTACAGATGCTTTTTCAATTCATATTATTGATTGAATCCTTCTTAAATGGAAAAAAACCCAGTAGATTAGGAATTATAAGACTTGAGTTGAACTTTTTTCCTGACTTATAACCTTAGTCATGTCACATAGCCTCTCTGAACAAATCTTGCTTAAGGAATATTTTGAGACTTAACTAAAATATTATTGAAAACTTCAAAGTGTATTAAAATATTTTAAAAATCTCCATTCCCAAGAATGTCTAGAAAAACATCTTTGGGTGGTATCTAGATGAAATGAGACAATCAGACAAATGAGTATTTGCTTGCGTCATATCAGTGACAAAGGAGTTGTTTGTGTAATTATCATTTTTCTCTTTCAACAGGGATGACTTTGTGTAGACCAGCTCTTATGGATTTACCTCACTTCATATTCTGCTATTGCTTATGTTTTCTCTTGCTTTTAACATAGCTCAATTTCACAGAAGCCATAACATTCTTAGCATACTTAGCAAATTAAATTAATCACGGACTACAGGTAGCTCAGACGGTAAAGAATCCTCCTGCAATGCAGCAGACCTGGGTTTGATCACTGGGTTGGGAAGATCCCCTGGAGAAAGGAAAGGCTACCCACTCCAGTAGGCTTGCCTGGAGAATTCCACAGAGAGAGGAGCCTGGCAGGCTACAGTCCATAGAGTCACAAAGAGATGGATATGACTGAGTGACTTTCACTTAAATATGCCCAGTAGCAATTCTGTAGCAAGTCAGTACTTTTCACAGAAGTGATCTCATTTGAATGAAGAGCACCAAAGCACAACACTGGCTATAATTCCCATGGTATTGCTTCTGTAGTTATGAGTGTTTAAGCATGTCACTCTGGCCTAGACAGGTGTATCATTCAGATTCAAATCTAAAAAATCATTTATTGAGATCCCACTAATTCATTTATACATGCATACTTTATCACAAACATTTACTGAGCATTTTCATATCTATCCTTTGTTGATATTATGCTAGGCAGTGGAAATGTGGGTTCAGACGATGCTGCCCCTTCTTTCTAGGAGCTGACAACTGAATGTAGCAAACAGGAGTAGCGAGATAATTACTTTTAAAAAATCAGACACAGGTGCCATTTCCTACCCTTTTCTCTTGTTTTCCCAGTCACAGAGGCCTCTTTCCCGGTCTTCAAATATGTCAGTGGAATGTTCTATCCTAGAGAGATATATATCTATCACTTCATCTAGGTCTCTGCTTGAATCACCTTTTTAGTAATGTCTCCCGTGACCTCTTTAGGTTAAGTGGTACTTTTTCACTCTGCTTTATTTTTCTTCGTGGCACTTACCATTTTCTGATATCATATCACATTATTTTTCTTATTGTCTTTCTTCCCCATTCGTATATGAGCATCACAAGGGTGGAGGCCTTGATTTGATTACTATTTTACTAGAGCATCTAAAATATACCCTGGTTCATAGTAGGCATTCAGTAAATATTTTCATAATTCAATAGCTATAATAGGTGTGTGCACACAAAATGTTTTCTGACACTAGACTATACTTTCATATTTATTTATAATTTCAATTAATTCCTATAAACCATGAAATAGCTACCCCTTTGTTAGCAACATTCAGTGGGAGTCATGAAAGGATTAATGTGTCTTTATCTGGAGGCATAGTGAGGTACAGTGCAGTAGATGATAGATCCCAGGTCTTCTGAGTCCATTTCTGGTAATCTTTCCACTATGCATGAACTTCCCAGTAGCTAGGAGAACAGATTAGAGGTTAAATATGTAAATGACATCACTTGAAACTTGGATAGAAAATATCCTGTTATTGCTTTTGCTGAGACTCTTCTCAGGGCCCTAGAAAACTATTATCAACACATTTATGATTGTTCTTTAACATAGATCATCCATGAGACCTTTAGCTGGTTCCTTTAGGTAGAGTTTTTATGAAATAATAACCCATCCTTTCCATTTATCTCTGAATGGGATGACAAATCTAAAATGTGAAAAGGGACTGTATGAAGCTGTGTGAAATATTGCCTTGGCCAGTTCTCTTCTGGTTGCCAGTGAGAGAAACTCAGCGCAAATGCTTAAGAGAATTTATTGGCTTATATAATTGGAAAAACAAAACATGGATGGATATTCATGTAGAGTTGCATTGAAGTATTTGTAGGATTGCAGCAAGACCCTCTCTCATGTTCTCCCTCTCTTAGCAGAAGACATTTTGCTAATTTCTCCCTCTCTACTATTAGCCTCATAATAGTTTCAAGTCACCTGATCTTTGCAGTGCATGAAGTCAGGAAAAGAAAGAACAACTGTCCTGATGGTAATTGTGAAATGTGCCAGGACAACCCTGATTGGTCTGGCTTAGGTTACACACATGTTTACCTGAGCCAGGAGGCCTGGAGGGCGAGTGAGCCCTTGGAGAGTTCACATCCCTGGGGCCAGTATGGGCCTGAATCTTGTGAAGTGAGAATTATTGTAGCCTTGGAGGTCTCTCTTCACTTTCCTGAAGGAAGGAATGCTACAAGGACAGAAACTATTCAATCACCTCACTTTACTCCCCCTACTCTTATAAACCTTATTTTTGCAGCAAGCAAATATTATAAGAGGGTTTCAGATGCCTAGCTCTGGAATAGGACCTGAGTATTATCTTTTTAATCAATAATCCTTGACCTTGAAGATACAGATATGAAGAAAAAATGGCCAAAATGGAGAAAGATAAATAAAATCACAAGCCAAGGTAGAAATTACTTTGGGAACTTAGATGAAGTGCTGAAAAAATATGGACTAGTATCCTGACCACCTCCCTCTACATTCCTTCTTGACCATTCCCAGTAATTTTCAGATGACAGCCTCTTTGCAAAGTCTAGTATATCCTTGGCCACATTCATTCTGTATTTGTTCTGTCATCAAAGGCACTCCTTCCCTAAATTGTCTCAAACAGCTCTAAATCTGCCTTTTCAAAGTCATGGTTTTGCAATATTTTAGGATCTTACTGTCCTCTCTTTATTTCTTGCAACTCCTTCAGTGACATTTTGTTCTTAGACACCAGGGACTGTTGCTGGGAGAGGAAAGGGATGGGAAGAAGCGAGGAGAGTTAGATCGTGCCAGAAAGTGAACACGGGGTATCTTCAAATTAGATTTATTTATTAGCATGATGACTCACAGGATAGTAATTCCACTTTGCCAGTGGCCAGGATAGAAAGCAAGACTATAAAGGAATAACTGGCTGATACTTAGAGGCATCCAAGTTGTTATATCTTTAGGAAGTTAAAAAAGTACCTAGCCTCTGCTTACTCATCCCTGGGCCGGATGTTCCAAGCTGGAAAAAAAAAAAAAAAAAATTTTTTTTTTTTTTTTTTTGCTTTCCTCTGATTTTGATCATCAAGGACAAAAGGCCCAAGTTCTACCACTAATTAAATTTGTGACCTTGAGAGAAGTCACTCAATCCAGCTTAACCTCTGCTTCTTTGTTGAATAAACAGATGGTTAATTATATCTATTTTATGGTTCGGTATCACAAAATCTATCTACATATCTCCATATCATACCCACTGAAATATTTATATATGTATATATATATGAAATATGTATATACATATGTATGTGTGTGTATATATATATATTCACACACATGACAAAATTTGACTAAGGTCTTGTTCACAACAGAATACCATAGGTATTGAGAAAACCATTTTCCTTATTGCTCCCCCTTCCTCCCACTTAGTCTTGGTTTCTACCTTTATAGCAGGCTGAGCTGAGTCAACTGATCACTAAAATACCTTTCCTTCTTTGAATTCCATTCTTTTGGACATTTTTATACCTTTCACAAGGGAAGAAAATGGCATTACTTTCCAGAAGTTATTTTGTGTAAGTAACATATCCTCTGGTCAGAAGAACTCTTCTCTTCAGTGCTCTCTTGCACTTTTTTTTTTTTGCTCCCATAAATACATTTAAAGAGTCATTCCTACTCAGTTTCACCACAAGGCTTTGCAAGTTAAGCAGAGCCGAGGAGTCAGCCAGAGCCTTTGGGAAAGGCACAGGCAGCCTTCTTTGAGGGGTCAGAGCTCACCCTGTGGGCACGGCTTTCTCCATGAAGTTCCTTGGGGATGAACAGTGAGTTGGTCTCCACGTGTACAGTCACTGCAGAATTTCTTTACTCTTCATCTTTGCCCTCACTTGGAGAGGAAATGATTCAGAGGACACTGGGACAGAGAGTGCCTTCTGAAGGCATCCTACCCACTGTCACATCAGCACTGAAGTCAGCTTCATGTTTCCTGCCAAACTCTATAAGTTCAATTTCCGTATAATTTTCCAGGCCTCTGGAAGAAACTGTCATGACCCCAAACAGGCCAGTAGAATCACAGAATTACAGAGTTGAAAACAACCCAAGAAGTCACTCCCATTTAAACCCTTGTTTTAAGGATGAAGAACCTGATGGTCCTTAAGGTTAAGTGACTTACTCAAGGTCTCAGAATAAGTTAGTGGCAGAGAAAAACAAACAAATATTATCATTAGCCATTGCTGGATATTGTTTATGTAACACTTTAAATTTACAGAATGCCTCTTCAATACATGTCTTATCTCACTATTAAATTTATTTAAATTATTTATTATTTTCATCTCCACATACAGGGAAAAGATTTGAGGTTAGCAAAGATTAAATAACCCTTTCTGAGATCTTATCTCCAGGAAATACCAGAACAGATACCTGCATTCCAGTTATTTTTATTTATTTATATGTGTTTGTTTCCCTTATCATGCATCCAATTAGGGAACAGCTGGCTGGCCTTCCTTTATCAAATTTTAATTAAGGGAAAAATCAGTGAAAGATTTCCATAAATTAGACCCTGATGATTTAAATAGAAATCTATTATGGAATTGACGGCTTTAAATCTACAATGGACAGACTTGTTTTTGATTTCTATGGAACTATGACCTTTAGAAATAAGAATGTCCTCACATACTTCTGCCTTGACTTCAGTAGAAAATTTTATAAGTATTTTATTGAGGAAATTAGTGACTTTTTATTCAGAAAAATAATAATTATTAATTGAGGTATATTAATTTGGCCACCTCATGCAAAGAGCTGACTCACTGGAAAAGACCCTGGTGCTGGGAGGGATTGAGGGCAGGAGGAGAAGGGGACGACAGAGGATGAGATGGCTGGATGGCATCACCAACTTGATGGATATGAGTTTGAGTGAACTCCAGGAGTTGGTGATGGACAGGAAGGCCTGGTTGTGATTCATGGGGTCTCAAAGAGTCGGACATGACTGAGCGACTGAACTGAACTGAATTATTAATTGAAGTAACATTAGAAATTCTGATAAGAAAAGGGAAGAGTATAAAAATCACCCATCTACAACACTACAGTCTGGAAATAACATTTGATATACATGCTTTCTGATTTTTAAAATTCTCTTATGTATATGTATAAATCTTTAAACAAAAATATGTGATTATACTATATAGACTCTTAAAACTATTTTTAAAATAAATTATGATTATTTTCTTTAAGAGTGTATACATAGATTCATTTTTAATCACTGCCTAATACACAATTTGTGGATACAAAATTATTTAATTTCCTTTTGCTACACATTTGTTTCAAGTTTGACATTATTATAAATCATGCTGTAGATGAACATCCTTGTTTACAGATATTTGCACATTTCTCTGATTATTTCCCCAGAATATATTTCTAGAATTGAATTGCCAAGTCACAGAGTATGAATATTTTTACAACTCTTTATACATCATGGCAAACTGCCTTCCAGGGTGGGGAGGATGGTATTATTATCACAATACTCTGTCTTAATAATGTCTGATTGCCCCCATCCAAATGTTGCAGGAAGGGGGACCCCTTCCAGGGCCCGAAACTGGTCTCTTGTCTAACACTCGAAAATGAATTGTCCGAGGAGACACATGTGCTGACAAAGCAAGAGATTTTATTGGGAAAGGGCACCCGGGTGGAGAGCAGCAGGGTAAGGGAACCCAGGAGAACTGCTTTGCTGCGTGGCTCGCAGTCTTGGGTCTTATGGTGATGGGATTAGTTTCCGGGTGGTCTTTGGCCAATCATTCTAATTCAGAGTCTTTCCTGGTGGCGCATGCATCACTCAGCCAAGATGGATGCTAGCGAGAGGGATTCTGGGAAGTGGACAGACACGTAGTGTCTCCTTTTGACCTTTCCTGAACGCTTCCGGTTGGTGGTGGCTTATTAATTCCGTATTCCTTATCAGGATCTCCTGTCATAAAACAACTCGTGCAAATGGTTACTATGGTGCCTGGCCAGGGTGGGCAGTTTCAATCAGTGTGCTTCCCCTAACACAAATACTATTTTCTGAGCTTAAGGGAATGACTCTGAGCCACATTAGTAATATTTATCACTAATGATTTTAGGAAAAAGAAAAACTCTTCCATGTAAGCTTGATTCAGGTATTATGACTTCTAGAAAATTATAAAAAGGGTTCTAGCCTCTGGATTTAGAAACACTGACTATGCCTAGTAAAAGGGTTACTAGTCCATAGTTTCTAAGGAGAAATAGATGGGAGACTCTTGTGACTTGCTATTCCAGGGCCATGGTCATTGGCAATCGAGCAAAGAAAAGAGGGTCAATTCTAGAGCCTAACTATCTGTACTAAAAGTTGACTCTATTATCCACTAGCTATGCGGCTTCAGGCAACTACCTGTTTATTTACCTTTAAATGGGGAAGGTAATAGTCCTTAGTTAGCAGTATTGTATGAAAATTAAATGAGTTATACAGGTAAAGCTATTGAATGATGCCTGACACATGAAAATACTAAGTAAATGTTAGCCATTATTGTTGTTGATGTTATTGTTATTAAGCTGTACAAATTATTATTAAAAGCCAAATATATATCATATACTTAACAGTGTTTGTTGAAAGAATACCAAAGGAGTAGTGAATGCATCTAGAGAGTTCTTGGCTAGAGACGCAAATCTGGGAGCCTCTTACGGAGCAACTGTAGGTGAAGGAGGTAAACGACTGAAAGGTGGTCCAGCAAAGAAAGCTGAACAATGAAGACTTTGATTCAGGTCTCGTGTCTATGAAGACCTTATGTCTACAGTCAGAAAGAAGAAAGTAAGTTTGTAAAAGCTGGAGCTGATATTGGTGATGAAGTATTTGGTAAACCAGCACAGCAGACAGAGCAGCCATTCTGGTTTGAGCAGTTTGGGTTTTGAGCAGTTTGGGGTTTTAATCCTGGAAGATAAAGATGAAGAGGGCTTCCCAGGTGGTTCAGTGGTAAAGAATCCATCTGCCAATGCAGACCCTTGGGTCAGGAAGATGCCCTGAGGAGGAGATGGCAACCCACTTCAGTACTCTTGCCTGGGAAATCCCATGGACGGAAGAACCTGGCGGACTGCAGTCCATGAGGTTGCAAAGTGTCGGACATGACTGAGTGAGAAAGATGAAGAAAATAGATATGAGAAGGAATAAGGATTGATCCCTTTGCCCCTGCCCTTGACTTTATTATTACAGGTGACCTGATATACTAGCAATAAACATTTTAAAAGCAGCAAGAAGTTAAGGTAGGGTTCTTTCAAAATAATAGTTGCATTTTCTCTAGAGCTTCACTGTCCAACATAATAGCCACTAGTCATATGTGGCTATTTAAATTTTACTTGATTAAAATTAAATAAAAATTTAAATTCAGTTCCTTGGCTGCACTGGCCATATTTCAAAATTTCCATAGCTACATATGGCTAGTGGCTACATATTTGTACAGCACCGAATGAAACATTTCCGTCATTTCAGAGAGTTCTTTTGGACAGTGCTGCTTTCTATGATCGGAAGGATTTAGCAGTGTGGGGATTTCAGATAGTCTGGCAAAAGGAAACTGTATTGAGTGTATGGCACATCCTGAGCCTTATTTAATTCCTGAGTTCAGTGTATCAGTCTGGTCTCAGCAGGAAACAGACACTGCACAGAGATTGGACAATTTGAGCAGAGTTTAATAATAGATTCCCATTGGCTGGACCCAAACGAAAGCCAGAAGGTGAGAGAACCTGTTAATGTAATCCACTAAGGTCAGGTGTAGAAGGATGGACCACGGATCTGCAGGGTTACCTGGCAACTAGAAATGACTTGGCTTCTCTAACCCTCAGGTCTTTGACCGACTAAGCGAAGCATGCATAGTGAATCCTTGCTCTTCTCTCTGGGTAGTCTGAACTTTTCCTTCTGTCTTCCCACAAAGAGGCACCAGGAAGCCTTTTATTGACATTTTCCCCACGTTGGAAACACACTGTTTAAGTTGTGCTTGGGAGGATTTTATTTTATACTTGGAGAGCCTGACTTTTTTGTATTAGTGAATTACCCAGCAGTTAGGCATTAAAATATATAATAAAAATCAGAACCAGACTTGGGCATAGCTTTAGGTGACTGGGGGAGGGGAAGGAGAGAAAGTCCTCTTAACTATGCAAGCAAACTTGAGGTATGGAGCCTTGTTTTTCTCAAGGATGAAGAATGTGGAATTAAGTAGAGAAACATCTGTTTCCTTTTTGATATCTGGATATAGTCTCCAGGCAGCTTTACTTTTTGAAAGTTAGATTGGGAGAAAAATATTATACATTTGGTTATGGAACTTGGTCCCATCACAGACAGATTCTCACTACTGGTATTTTGAGTGATTCAAGACAATTCAAGAAGAAATTCTTACTCAGCATAAGACCACCTCCCAGTCTCCACCTAATTAGAAATTGTGTAGCTCTTTACTTTGCTTGTGCAGGTGTCCTTATTATTATCTCATTGTGGAGATGTGAAAACAGACTCAGATTAAACAACTGAGTCTGGATCACATGCTTAACTGGTACTGGGACGCTCAGAGCCTTCCAATAAAAAGCTGGTACTCTTCTACTAAACATTTCTCTGGCGTATATAAAAAAGGAATATCACTTATTTCTTGTGTTGATTAAATTTTCATTGGACAGAAAATATATGCACATGAAACAATGAGATGGTATTCCATAAATTTAAATATGCTGAGGACTCATAGTACCTTCTCAGCAAATTCATTTTCTCTGCCTCCAGACCTGTTTGTCTCTCAATCCTTTCTATCTTGGTGATCACCATTATCATATGAATCACACAAGCTAGAAACCTGAAAGTCATCCTAAGCTTTCCTCTCATTCTCAATTCTTCTGTTCATCCTCCAAATCCTAAAGTTACTAAAGACCTGTCCCCTCCTCTTCAACCCCATTCCTCTGTCTAATTCGCATATTTCTTGTATCTCACCAGAACTGTTCCAAAAGCACCTTCACTGGTCTCTAGCTCAACCCCAGGCTGATCTGTTTTCCATGGTGGTCTCTTGGAGACTTTCTTTAAAGCCATATCTGAGCATACCATTTCAATTACTATAGCAGTAATCCCCAAATTCCAGCTATTCTAGTCTTGACTCCCTGATTTTAGTCATAGGTGCAGATTATCTACACTCAGGTCTGATTCAGCTGAGGTGAAGCAAATACGGCCACAGCGGTTGTTAAAGAATGTAAAATGACTCTTTTTAATTTTCCTTGTTCTAAGCAATAATAACTAAAACCGCAGGTTGGAATATGCTGGTCACATAACATTTTTATAGGAGAATCATTAAACTAAGTACATTAAGTACTAACTGTTTAAAAGAGCTATTAATATAACATCTAAAATCATCTTAGGGTAAATGTTTCAGCATGCAGAAAACATAGGACTCTAGAATAAAGTTTAACTCCTTAATGTGACACCAAGATCCACTAGAGTCTGACCATATCATTCACATTCTCTCTCACTGGGTCTTACTTTTCTTGTTCTATGCTGCTAAGTCCCTTCAGTCGTGTCTGACTCTGTGCAACCCCATAGACGACAGCTTACCAGGCTCCCCCGTCCCTAGGATTCTCCAGGCAAGAACACTGGAGTGGGTTGCCATTTCCTTCTCCAATGCATGCAAGTGAAAAGTGAAAGTGAAGTTGCTCAGCCATGTCCGACTCTTAGCGACCCCATGGACTGCAGCCTACCAGGCTCCTCCGTCCATGTGATTTTCCAGGCAAGAGTACTGGAGTGGGGTGCCATTGCCTTCTCCGTCTTGTTCTATAGTTCTAGTTAATTATGTATTCTGACAACTAGTTTGGATCCTGGTACAGAGTAGATACTCAATAAATATTTGTTGATTAAGTGGATGAACAGAACTTGCTTGCCCTACTGGATGTTAAACTCCCTTAAATTTGAGATCAATATGTCAGTCATCACTCCCTCTCTCTCACTTGCTCTCTTCTTTTCCTCCTTGAACACTGTGTATATAATAAATGTTGAGATCATGTGGCAGAAAGGATATAGATATAATACATCACTGCAGTACAAAAAGTAAAAGAACAATATGGACCAGTAGCTGTAGTGGGAGTTGTGTTATTTGAGATAGGTCTTAAACTAAGAGTAAAGAGAGAGAAGGAGATTGAGAATTCCATGTGGGGGAATGAATAAAAGACCCAGGTGGAGCAGATCATGAGTGACTTAGCTAGACTGTGCATTTGAGAGGAGGTTTCTGTGTAGCAAAGCATTTAAACTTGCTCAAAGAGAAGTCTAGCCTTATCCTCAGCTTCTGAGAGGTAGCCTTGGAATGTCATGCATGATAGGAATGTCTTTGTTTTCCTGGGGACCTTGGGTCACACTGGATAGTCTAACAAAGAGATTCAGGGTACAGGCTTTGAGCCAAATGGTACAGTCTACCTCCAGAAGGACTGGAGACTGAGATCCACTATACAAGGAGTTAACCATGCCTAAACGTGCACTTCCTTGGTGGTTTGGTGGTTAAGAATCCACCTGCCAATGCAAGGGACACAGGTTTGATCCCTGGTCCAGGAAGAATCCACATACTGTAGAGCAACTAAGCCCATGCAATGCAACTACTAAGCCCACATGCTCTAGAGCTCACAAGCCATAGCAAGAGAAGGCACCATAATGAGAAGCTCATGCACCACAACTGCAGAGTAGCCCCCACTTGCTGCAACTAAAGAGAGCTTGTGTGCAGCAGCGAAGAGCCAGCACAGCCAGAAATAAATAAATACAAATTTTAAATTAAAAAAATCATGTCTGCATGTGATGTGTGCTTGCTCAGTCATGTCTGACTCTGCAACCCCATAGACTTTAGCCTGCCAGGCTCCTCTGTTTTTGAGATTATCCAGTACAAGAATGTGTGAATGGGTTATCATTTCCTCCTCCAGGGGATCTTCCCGACCCAGGGATCGAACCCATGTCTCCTGCATTGGCAGGCAGATTCTTTACCTCTGAGTCACAGGGGAAGCCCCCCTACATGTGATGGACTTTCAGTAAAAACTGGCTACCAAGGTGCAGATAGAGCCTCCAGGTTGACACTGTTCTGTGAATATTGTCACGTATCGGTGCCAGGGAAGTAACACTGTCCTGATTCCACCGGAGGGGATGATTTCAAGCTGTGTGTTTGACATCCCCCTGGACTCAGCCCTGTGCACCTATTAACTTGGCTGATTTTTAATCTATATCCAGTAGCTGCAGCAAACTATAACTGTGAACAAACTATGTCACTGCTTTCCGAGTGTCCTATGAGTCCTTCAAGTGAATTGTATCGATACCTGAGGCTGGTTTTGAGAACCCTCTAAATTTGCAGGGGGTGTCAGAAGTGAGGAAAGTCGTGGGCACACTCTCTCCTCTACCTTCACAGTTGGCGAACTTTCTCATTTTCCAACTCAGTGTAAATATAAAATTATTTTTTTTAAGCAAAAGGGTCCATGGAACCCCATTACCTAGAACTGATGCAGAAAGAGTTGCTGTTGCTGCAGCAGGCCATGGACTCCACATCTTGCTCCTGTCCTTTCTCTCACTTGCCTTGGGGAGTCCTGAGGTCTCCGACTATGCCCATACTTTTGGAAAACCCCCATCACTGGCCAGAGCTCAGGTAATTACATCTTAACACCTTCTGAATGCAGCCTGCCAACCATTTCTTGGCATTTTATTTAATCCTGCAGTCACCCTCTGGGGTAGGTATTTGTCTCTTGTGTATGCATACAGAATAGGCTTATAACGATTAGGAGCCAGCCCGAGGCCACACAAGAGTGCAAGGCAGAGCTGGGATTAGAAAGTGCACAAGTTCAACTTGATCCTTCAGTAATAGGGAGATAGGTAGGGGGTGGGTGTGGGGGTTTGAACAGGGCAGGGATATTTCACAAGAGAGGCATAGGAGGAAGATTCAGTATCAGTGTGGAGCTGAGTGGAATGGACATGCTGGGAGATGGTTGAAAGTTGAATAGAGCCATGGCTGCACTTTAGCCAGGCTGCTAGAGATACAGTGTGGATAAAATTTAACTTCACAGAGTCCTGGCCTTTTAGGCCAACACTGAAATAAAAAAAAAAAAAAAAAAAAAGGAACCTCCTGGACCATTGCCCTCTGCCCCAGCTCTTTAAATAGTGAAGGAAAAGAAACATCCTTCTCTGTTTAAATTTTTTTTAAGCCATTTCATTTTAAGTCACTCATGATTTCCCCTGTCAAAGGACATGCTTTCTCAGAACTAGGAGGGAAATGAATAAAATCTAGAGAAGATCACTAAAGAACTCTAAAGCATGAAAGCGTTTCAGCGATATCTGTGAAAAAAAAAAAAAAAAAAAAAAAGAAAGTCCTGGTGACCTCTGCCAAACTGGAGGCAAAACCAACTCACTTTTGTGAGATAAAATTTCTTGACTTGAGGCATTTGACACATAAAATAGTAACTGGCAAACAATGTAGGAAATGGAAGCTGCTGTGCTCATATAATAGCTGATGAGTGTGAAGCCCTGACTCCGTTGTGTACCCACCATGTATCAGGGCATGGAATGCTCACACTAACCCTGTGTGTGAGGCACGTGTGTTTAGACCAACCCAGCTGTTTCAGCACTTATTAAAGTACCATTTTGTGATTTGTTGTTTGGTGTGTGTCTTCTTTTCTGGAATGTAAGTTCTCTAAGGACACAGACCTGATCTGTCTAACTGCACAGTTCCTGTGCTCACATGGCTTATACGTGATAATATTCTGAGAAGGAACATTTAGTATATATTGCAGCTCTCAGCTCAAGCTCAGTTCTTCGGAAACTCAGGCAGAGTTGTAGACAATGCAACAGGAACTCAGGTTGATCATTTTGGTTGCTATAAACTGGTCCCTTAGCTTATTCCCCAGTGACCTTCTTGTCTTACTTGCCTGACCTGTCTAAACCACAGTTTTTCATCTGTGAAATGAAGTGTGGAGGATTAACAATTTCTAAAGTCCCATGAATCTTTGTGAAGCCATGGGTCTGTGAATATCATTAGTTCATGCTTTAGTCAAATTCACCTGTAAGAGACGCAAAATCTGTTACATGAGATATGGGCCATGCCACAAATATGTTTCTTCTGATATTACAATTTCTTTCCCTTCTTACCCGGGGGATCTCAATCAGCTGAGTAAAATTAGGCATCTGTTCCCATTTTACTGGCAATAGGAAGACCTGCCTTCATGTTCTGACTCTATGATCACTTGATGATACTGAGCGCCTTTGGCTTTCAAGCTCTCCATCTATCATTAATAATAATGTTATTATTAGTATTATACATAATAGTAAGAATAAAAAAAAAATCTAATATTCATGGCATGCTATTGCTATAACTGAATGTTTGTGGCTCCCTCAAATTAATTTGTTGAAATCTAATGTCCTATGTGGTGATATTTTGAGGTAAAGCCTTTGAGAGGTCTTAATGGCAGAGCCCTTGTGTATGGGATTAGTGCCCTTATGAAGGAGACACCCTGGGAATTATATTGTCCCTTCTACCACATGAGGAGTTAGTAAAAAGACAGCCATCTATGAATCAGGAAATAGGTTCTCACGAGGCACTGAATCCATTTGTGTCATAATCCTGGACTGCCCAACCTCTAGAACTGTGAGAAGTAAGTTTCTGTTGTTTATAAGCCACCTCATCTATGGTACTGTGTTATAGTAGCCTGAATGGACTAAGTTAGCCAGGTACTGTGCAATCACTTTATACACACACACACACACACACACACACACACACATACACATGCGTATTAATATTTGACTGTGCTACATGGCATGAGGGATCTTTGTTCCCTGACTAGAGATTGAACCCATGCTCCCTGAAATGGAAACACAGAGCAGACTCTGAATCACTGGACTGCCAAGGAAGTTCCCAATCACTTTATATTTCTAATTCATCTAATTTGTAAGACAGTGTTATGAACTAGGTATTATTATTTCCACAAGTGGCTATGGAAACAGGTTTAGAAGTAATCTGCCTCGGGTCTCATGTCTTGGATGTGGTGGGGAAAGGAATTGGAGCAGATCTCTCTGACCTAAAGATTTAAAGACTTTAGCCATGACATTTATAGTCTTTCGGGTGAGTGAGTTGGACTGAATTTTGTGCTTTTGAAATCTTTGTAAAAATCTGATGAAAGTTATGATGTACCTTCCATCAAAAAATAAATATGATTATGATCACTCAATATTTTGGAGGCAGTGTGAAGATTTAATAAGCTTTCTAAAATGTAGTAATTGGAATTTCAGGATAGGAAAAAAAAAAAAAGACATTGAAAAAAAGATAATCCCCAAATCTAAGCTAGATTTTCTCTAAGAGTTTATTCCAGAATGGGCTTTTACAAGCCTGTGAGGAAACTATTTTTAAGAAAAGTCACAAGGATTACAATTGACCCTTTTCACCATTAAGTCTGTGTCCTATAGACTTAGTTATACTGCGGCCCCACACCACCTCCTTGCCTGCCCGTAGGCTGGAGAATTCAGCCTGGTTGCTGCTGATTGCCACCATTGTCACGAGTTTCCATGTTTGCTCCAAGTTCTCAGATTTCTGTTTTTCAAGTTTAATTTGCCCGGGACATTGCAGGAAGAAAAACCGTGGGGGCATGATTAAAAACATATGGCATATGAGGTGGGGAGGGGGAGCAGTGAGCGCAGCAGGAGGGAGGAGGCGTGCTAAATCCAGTGTTTCTAATAAAGGAGAGTGGGAGAGTATTTGCTTTTTTTTGCTGGGGCTCAACTGTACTGTGGTACTGTGTAATACTCCTCTCTCTTGTCCCCAAGCCTAGTGTGGCAGGTAGAGAAGGTGGGTAGGGAACTGTGATATCTGCGAACTATGGTGTCAGGTGTTTGGTATAGACAGATAGATAGATGGCTCGAGCAATCGACCTATATATCTTCACCTGGGAATTTTCATATTATCTCATGACATAATGATAGCCATCTCTAGCTTATCTCTGTCTCTATCTTCTCCTAATAAATAAACAGGACAGTAGTGGTTCCCATACCTGATCTGGCATCAAAATCTCTTGAGGAACCAGAATTTTCCTAAATACACATTCACAGGCCCACCCAAGATGCACTAAATCAGACCCTTGTGGGAGCTGCCCTTTGCCTACATACTTATATATCCCTATATACTTATATATAAGTATATATCCCCATTGTGTTGTCAGTTTCCTCCATCAGAATTCTTTTACAGTGTAAGGAAGGCTAAATGGACCTCCATGATATTACTGCTATAAAGACTTAACACTTGTTGAAGTAGACTCTTATGGATTTGGAGTTACCCTAAGTCTACCTTATTGATCGCAACAGCCCTGTTTCCTTTTAGGAATTGATCTTTCCTCTGTCATGTGCAGATTTAATTGGACTTACTCTTACTTTCACCTAGCAGTGGGAAGCAGAATGATAAATTAGGTTAGTGTGTTCTATCTCTTAAAAATGTATGAAGTGATTTACATAGGAAGACTTCAAAAAAGGAGGAGGGAAAGGAAGAAGAAGAGGAAGAGGAAGGAAAAAGAAGGTTGGGTGCTCATGTGCTCTGGCATGAGTGTCCTGGTTAGGCTGTGTGGGAGTTCCTACCCCCGAGGTCCCAAGAGCCTCTCTGGTGCCTATTCTTTCCTGGCCTGATTCCCAAGAACCTCTCTCAATTCTCTGAGCCACCTGAGTCTTTCCAGTGAATTTCTTTTATACTTAAGTTAGCCACAGTCTACTTCTTCTGCTTATCCCTACATCCAATATCCCTGCAACCTATATTTTATGTAAGAAATAACAGAGGTCCACAGATCCTAAATTACTTGCCTAAGGACCCCAGGTTAATAGTGGTGGGCTAGCCTGGGATCTAAATCTCTCAGTTTCAGGGGTGGGATGTGAGTGTTAGTTTGCCTTTATCACATGTGTGTTAAGTCACTTCAGTCGTGTCAGATTTTGCGACCCTATGGACTGAAGCCCACCAGGCTCTTCTGTCCATGGGATTCTCCAGGAGAGAATACTGGAGTGGGTTGCCATTCCCTTCTCCAGGGTACCTTCCTGACCCAGGGATCGAACCCACATCTCTTACGTGTTCTGCATTGGTGGGCCGGTTCTTCACCGCTAGAGCCACTTAGGAAGCCCTGTGACTAGGTTCCTCAGTTTTCTGTTTAACCTTGCTGTGACTTTCTAGATTCTTTTGGAACTTAGGCCAATAGGAATAAGCAACACCTCTTTCTCTGCTAACGTGACCTTTGGAGACACAGTTTCCATCTGTTCTCAAAACAATTCACAGGCCAGCAGGCCTTGCAGCCTAAAGTCCTGCCTTTGGCAAGTGTCTATTTTATACATTTCTAAAGAAGATGAACTCTCTCCTCCGCTGGGGCACCTGGCTCAATATGCCAATCCTTATGGGGAGAAGACACTTCCAGCCCACAGCCCTGGGTTGCCCCAAAGCCCCAAGGTGTAGCTATTGATAGAAGATGGTTGAGTTGAAGAGATGGGTTAGCTATGCTATTTTCATCTTGACTTTTACCCCCAAAGATGCAACCCTACACATTATGTAGAAAAATTTGTGTTAGTTAAACCTCATCCCTGGAAATGTAGCCTGAGGTTGTTAAAGCCTGTTTGTTGAGGAATTAAAAGACACAGGTCGTAGAAGCTTTAGAAAATGCCTGAAAATAATTGTTTCCTCCTGATTGTGCTCATCTCCTCCTTCTATGTCCACATCATTGAAAATGCTGTGTGAATAATGGCTTTGTCTATTTTAACTGATTCTTTGTCATTTCACACAGTTCTTTTTATTCATTCAGTTCTTAATAGTTCATTCATATTGTGCGTGTGTGTGTGTTTACTTGCTAAGTCGTGTGCAGCTCTTTGCAATCCTATAACTGTGGCCTGCCAGATTCCTCTGTCCATGGAATCTCCCAGGCAAGAACACTGGGATGGGTTGCCATTTCTTCTTCAGGGAATCTTCCCGACACAGGGATTGAACCTGGGTCTCTGGCATTGCAGGCAGATTCTTTACCTGCTGAGCCATCAGAGAAGCCCCACTTACATTATATACTATTAAATGTTCCCACTACCCTGGGAAGTAGAATCCTATGAGCCATAGGGAAATGTCAAGAGAGGTTAATAATACGTCCAAGGTATGTATGCCCTATAAATAGCAATATGAGACCAGAGACTTGGTGCCCTGGCCTGGTCCTGTTGCAGCCCCTTCTTCTACACAGAATTGTCATCATTATGCTGGCAGTATCTTTAGGAAGGGGTTGGGGTGAGTACAGAAGAAACAAGAGAAGGCCTCAAGTTAGACGTGAGAAATTTCTGGCTGTAAGTTACATCACTTGCCATTGTTTGTCTACTACTCACTAGAGACTGGATAATTTGTTAGTCAATTGATTCATCAAAACTTCTATTACTCTCTTACTGTGTACCTCCAGTTTCAAGAGGAATAAAACACAGCACTTGCCCTCCTAATTTTAAATTCTTAAGAAAGGCTCTTCTTGGCCTGGCTCATCAGGTGGCTCTCTTTGAGCCACATCAGTTACAGAGAGGGTGGGTTCCATTGTGAAAGATAGATTTGGGAATCTCACTCTGCGACCCATTACTCTCTGTGATGTTGTTTGTCACATGGTAAAGAATTAGGAACCCAACCTGAAGAAATAGATGCCTTCAACACAATAAGGTACAATGTATAGTATGGTAATATAGTGTAAGTGGGACTTCTCAGGTAATTACGTGGCAAACAGTCTGCCTGCCAATGCAGAAGACATGGGTTCCACCCCTGGGTTGGAAAGATCCCCTGGAGGAGGAAATGGCAACCCATTCCAGGTCTTTTGCCTGGGAAATCCCATGGACAGAGGAGCCTAGCAGGCTACAGTCTATGCGGTCGCAAAGAGTTGGACATGACTTAGCAACCAAACAGCAACATAGTTTAAGTGGGAACGATAGCTTAATTTTTATCACTTTTGCTTTGAGATGCATGATGTGGAGATGTCGGCCATAAATAAAGACCTTACAGAGGAGTTTGGTATTTGGTCAGGGTCTTTAGGAAGATATGCCACAGTAATCCCTTGGGTCTAAAATACTTTAAAATAGAGTAAGTAAAAATTAATAGCATGCAAGCAAACCACCTAAGTAGTTTCAATTCTGAGCAGAATTCTCTGTAGGAAATACTCCCTATAAATCTATAAAAATAAATGAAAAAATAATGCTGGTTATCATAAACTAAGTAGGAGAGTATATTGTGTACCCAGGAGAGAGGATACTTTTTTTCTTCCTCCTAGCTCTGTTATGGAAAGTGTTAAGACATATCATCAGCCAGCCTCTTGATTTGGAAATAATCCATGAGCCATGAAATATTAGTGGGAGTGAGTGTGTTGGTGCTATGACCATTCTGGGATATTAAAATGCCATTGACATCCATAACTACCAATGTATAAAAATAACAGATGCTAATGAAATGACCCGAGTGCTCAGAGCATGCAGTTTGGCCCTTGTCAACATTTCACTTCATGAAATATAGGCCACTCTGCTTCTCCTGCTTACGTCAGACTGTCCAGGAGAATATGCACTTCATTATTTCATTCCTATCCATCAGAACTTTTGTACCCAAAAAGTATTAGGGGGAAATAGTGCCTTGTATTTTCCTTTTTGTTTTCAGGCTGGAAAGCTTGTTAAATAATGGAGTTAAGATTTTGAAATATGGACATTGATTCTTTAGGGCCAGGTGATCTGATTATATTGTTTGGATTTATCAGTGAATACTGTTTGCTATGGGCTTCCCTGGTGGCTCAGCAGTAAAGAATCTGCCTGCAGTACAAAAGTGGGTTCAGTCCTTGGGTTGGGAAGATCCCCTAGAGGAGGGTATGTCAACCCACTCCAGTATTCTTGCCTGGAGAGTCCCATGGACAGAGGAGCCTGGTGGGCTATAATCGATAGGGTCACAAAGAGTTGGACACCACTGAAGAGACTCTTTATTGACTATGCCAAAGCCTTTGACTGCGTGGATCACAATCAACTGTGGAAAATTCTGGAAGAGATAGAAATACCAGACCACCTGACCTGCCTCTTGAGAAACCTATATGCAGGTCAGGAAGCAACACTTAGAACTGGACATGGAACAACAGACTGGTTCCAAATAGGAAAAGGAGTACATCAAGGCTGTATATTGTCACCCTGCTTATTTAACTTCTATGCAGAGTATATCATGAGAAACGCGGGGCTGGAGGAAGTACAAGCTGGAATCAAGATTGCCGGGAGATATATCAATAACCTCAGACATGCAGATGACAGCACCCTTATGGCAGAAAGTGAAGAGGAACTAAAGAGCCTCTTGATGAAAGTGAAAGAGGAGAGCAAAAAAGTTGGCTTAAAGCTCAACATTCAGAACACTAAGATCATGGCATCTGGTCCCATCACTTCATGGGAAATAGACGGGGAAACAGTGGAAACAGTGTCAGACTTTATTTTTTGGGGCTCCAAAATTACTGCAGATGGTCACTTCAGCCATGAAATTAAAAGACGCTTACTCCTTGGAAGAAAAGTGAGGAACAACCTAGGTAGCATGTTGAAAAGCAGAGACGTTACTTTGCCGACTAAGGTCCGTCTAGTCCAGGCTATAGTTTTCCCAGTGGTCATGTATGGATGTGAGAGTTGGACTGTGAAGAAGGCTGAGTGCCAAAGAATTGATGCTTTTGAACTGTGGTGTTGGAGAAGACTCTTGAGAGTCCCTTGGACTGCAAGGAGATCCAACCAGTCCATTCTGAAGGAGATCAGCCCTGGGATTTCTTTGGAAGGAATGATGCTAAAGCTGAAACTTCAGTATTTTGGCCACCTCATGCAAAGAGTTGACTCATTGGAAAAGACCCTGATGGTGGGAGGGATTGGGAGCAGGAGGAGAAGAGGATGACCGAGGATGAGATGGCTGGATAGCATCACGGACTCGATGGAAGTGAGTCTGAGTGAACTCCGGGAGCTGGTGATGGACAGGGAGGCCTGGCGTGCTGCGATTCATGGGGTCACAAAGAGTTGGACGCGACTGAGCGACTGAACTGAACTGAACTGAAAACACTGACCACGCACGCACAGACTGTTTGCTCTCGGCCGCAGGGTCGTGTTTCTCCCAGGTTCATATATTGAAACCCTAACTCCTAATGAGATGGTATTAGGATGTGGGGCCTTTGGAATATGATTAATTTAGGTAAGGTCATGAGGGTAGAGCATCCAGGATGGGATTAATGTCATTATTAGAAAAGAAAGAGATGAGTTTGCTGCTTGGCCTTTTGAGGGTACGGTGAAAAGGCAGCCCTTGACAAGCCAGAAAGCACCCCCTTCCCAGGCCACACATCTGTCAGATGCTAGATTGAGCTTGGACTGCCCAGCCTTCAGAACTGTGAGAGAGATATGTTTCTGGTTAAATCCTCCCAGTCTTTGGTGTTTTGTTACAGCTGCTTAAACTGACACAATTCTTCCCTGACCAAGCCTGCATATCACCTTCTTTGTAATAAGGTTCAGGCTTGGCGTTTACACTAAAAAGAGAAAAAAGCATGTGAGTATAGCTGAGGGTCATGCACCTGAGGGTGGCAAATATATATGGATTTCAAATCTTGGATAACTACTGATCAGAGTAGAGCAGAAAAATGACGTGAAATGACTCAGCACTTGGGTCATTTCATTAGCGTTTGTTATTTTATTGAATACCTACTGTATACAGAGTATTGATTCAGATACTAAGAAGTGTCTGAAATAGATGCTTAGGACTTATGAGATAATTGTTTCACCCACACAGAAGAGGAAGCACATGGATTAAATGATGTGAGGTCAGTTATGGAAGAATGCACAAGTATCTAATAAATATCATCCAAATACAAACAATATATTATCACTAAAAAAAAAGCAGTGTTAAGGTGACGAAGACCAACAGATTCATAAGCAAAAATCATAAACAGATATTCGCCAAAGTGAAATATCACTCATTTACAAAGATGAGAGGATGTTCATTTTCACCAGTAATCAAGGGAATGCTAATGAAACCAACAACATTGATACACTATTCCTGTCTATCAACTTGACAACTTCTCTTTTCTTTGTAAAGACAATTACTCATGCAAGCAAGGCTGCACAGCCTGTTGGGGAGTTACTTGGCAAGATATAACAAGCATCTTCAAATATTCACACCCTTTGACTCCGGTAATTCCAATTCTGAGAACCTTTCTTCTAAAGAAATAGCTAATTCTAAATAACAAAAAAGATTTTTGAGGTGAACAGCAGTGCCTTTTTTTAATGGTGGAAAATTGAAAGCAATGTAAATTCCTGAATTTGAAGAATGATTAAGTAAATTATGGTAAGTCTACTTAAGTGCTAACATTTACTGAATGTTTCAATGGCGCCAGATTCTGTTCTAGACACTTTTGATGTCTTAATGCATTTAATTTTCACAGAAACTTTGTTGTATTCCAATTTTATAGATGAGAAAACTGAAGCATAGAGAGGATAAATAACTTGCCCAAGGTCACCCAAATAGCATACGGCAGGTGAAAGTCGCTCAGTTGTATCCAACTCTTTGCGACCCCATGGACTATAGGGTCCATGGAATTCTCCAAGCCAGAATACTGGAGTGGGTAGCCATTCCCTTCTCTAGGGGATCTTTTTAACCCAGGGATCAAACCCAAGTCTCTCACATTGCAGGCAGATTCTTTACCAGTTGAGCCACAAGGGAAGTCCAAGAATACTGGAGTGGGTAGCCTATCCCTTCTCCAGCGGATGTTCCGACCCAGGAATTAAACTGGGGTCTCCTGCATTGTGGAAATGGCAACCCCAGTATTCTTGCCTGGAAAATTCCATGGACGGAAGAACCTGATAGACTACAATCCCTGGGGTTGGAAAGAGTCAGGCACGACTGAGCCTCTAACACTCTTTACCAGCTGAGTATCAGGGAAGCCCAGCATGTGGCAAGGAAGGGATTCAAATGTAGGTGGCTGTAGACTGAAGGGATATTCTGAAGATATTTAATAATAGGTTTATTCAGGATGTATAATATATGATGTACATGAGTGCTCACTCATTTCAGTTGTGTCCAACTCTTTGTAACGCTGTGGCCTGTGGCCTGCCAGGCTCCTCTGTCCATGGGATTCTCCAGGCAAGCATACTGGGGTGGGTTACCATGCCCTCCTCCAGGGGCTCTTTATAACCCAGGGATAATACATGAGAAATGCTTGTAAAAATTTTAAAATAACCCAATACATTGTAAAGCAATAGTCTAATTCAAAGCTATGTTCAAAACCAACCATATGTAGAGTATATCTGAAGGAGAGATAGAGACTTTTGCTGGCATGTAAGGCATTCGTTTTGACTCCATAGCATTCTCATATTTCCCACTGCTTTATGACAATCTAAGTTACTTTTCTGCCCCTCATCCTGCCTGCGTACAGCATGGAAGTGGTAAATGGCTTCTCCATCCTCACTTAGGCTATCCCTGATCTCTCTTCTGTAGATATTTTTCAAAGCCCAGAGTCAGTTCCACTTCCTCCAAGATCTGTCTAAGATTGTTCCAGCTCATGCTGACCACTCAGTTCTCTGACATCCACGGCACTGACCTCTCACCATTTTCCACTCTGTCCTGCACCGTCTCATTTACTCATCCCTTCACGTGTACCTGTGTGTTCTCTGAACTGGTCTGTGTGCTCCTTGAGGATAGGAGTTACTTTGTACATCTCTCATCTCTCCAACAGCTCTTATCAGCGGACTGAGCACAAAGAAGCCCTCAAATACACACTGACTCATTGAAGCAAGTTTTAAGTTATAAGAAGCCTTTTTTAAAAAGGCTGGTTTTACATACTGCTTTAAAATAGAGGACATTTGTTTAAACACACAGGGCTTTATTTCAAACACTTAACAATTACTGAGAAATCAGCCTTTAACATTTAAAATAATAATAGGATATTCTGATTGGAAAATATCTTGAAGGCCATACCATTCAAATTTCTAATTTGACCAATAAGGAAAATGATACGCAGTAAAACCCAGCACTTGGCCCCAGTTCTATAGGAGCAGAATTAGGACTAGAATCCAAGGCTCACACTTCCCAAGTAGGAGCTGAGAGGAACCAACACTGCATTGTTCCCAACCGCATTTAGAGGACCCCTCTCCTCCCCTTGGGCTCCATCCCATGCTTCTCCAGGTCTCCATTTATTTTTTCCCTCGTTCAAAACATGGACCTTGCAGCCAGGTCATTCTCGAAAGGTAAAGGTCCTAAAATAACCTCCTTCCCTGCTGAGGAAGAGAAGAGAGAGTTTCTGGATCATCTTTCTCCTTCCTGACCCCTTAGGCTCCCCCTGATTTTCTGCACCCTGGCACAGACTACCTTGCGTGTGTGTGGAGAGACAATCACTGCCAGATTCTGCATTCAAAGATTTTGGATTTTATTAGAAAGAGCTGTAACAGTTTGACCACAGTACATCAAGCCCTCCAACATGCAACCACATGGCCAGCTGAGAGCCTTTGAACCTGTCATTTGACACTTGTTTTTATTTTTAAAAATTCACTAATCTTCATGAAGGCATCCTACTCTCCGTTTAGGTCAATGATGGCATTTCCTGACCCCGCCATTTTTATCGGAAACAATATTATCTCTCTTCTCTGATCACTTGGATGAATAAGTATGCACACTCACAGAGTACAGTTCTTAAATGATGTTTATTATGTAACATATGGTGGGAAATTAAAAAGGCCTGCCACAGTCACCGAGGTGCCTCAGCCAGTGGTTCCTCCCCAAGGGCGCCGCCTGCTGTTCCACTGTGGCCAGAGCTGCAGTCCCTGGAGCTCACATGACTTTCACTTTAGGGCAGTTTGCTCTGCAAACTGATTAAATGTGACTTTTCATGCTTCCCCAAAGCCTACTAATGGAACCTCGCATGATGATGCAGGAAAGCAGCCGGCATTGCAACAAGCTGTAATCTGGCTGGAATTAAATGAGCTTAAATAACAAATGCTCAGATCGTGGTTACTAATTAAGAGTGATGCCAGAATGCCTATAAGTTTTACATATGTTCCTCATTTGGCTGAAATTTTGACAATGAGTAATGCAACACAGACTTGGTCACCTGACCTCCAGGCAGCCGGGCTAGTTGGCTCAGAGCTAAGATCCCAGTGAAAACCTTGAGACTGTAAGTCAAACTGGTTCTGAAGACAACTGCATTGACCAGGCTAGCTGGTCCAGGTGTGAGTGCGTGTGTGTGTGTGTGTGTGTGAGTGTGAGAGAGATAGACAGAAAGACAGGGTATACATTCCCTTGCAAAGAAATCAGGACAGATGCCAAGGTCTGACACTAGGAGGGACATAAATAATAAGTAAAAGCCTTCATTGACGAGCAGCTAAATGCATTTATGTGTGTCTTAAAGCTGTATTGTACCTAGGAAACAGCGAAAGATTGAGTCCAAAGATAAATCACACACATGATGTGGCCACTCCCTCCAGTGATCTTGGAAGATGTTCCGTATGGCAGGACTGAAGTGCAGTTTCAAATGGAGAACCAGCCTGTCCAGCAAAAACCTAAGTTCATTACTAGTGGAAAGTGGCCACTGCACCAACTTCTCCACATTTCTCCCCCTTTGGCTTTGCACATCCCTGCTGTTGTCCTTCACTCCTTGTTCTAAACTTTGACCTCGCTTCCTGGTATGTGCTGATTCCAGATAAATAACAGACTTCTGTTATCTGGTCTTGGGACTCTTGTTCTTGAACTGACCTCAGCACAGGATCAGCACTGGTACATGATCTAATCTCATGAGACTCACTCCTTCTTTGCCAGTTCTGCTTCATGACAATTCTCCACTCCCCAATTATATCCCTGATATTAAGACAAAGTTTCAGTTGTGATTAATCTTTTTTTTTTTCTTTTAGAGTTAAAATAGTTCTGTCTCTGTCTTACTTTCAGCCTGCTTCTCACATCTGTATCACCTGATTCATCCCACAGGACCCTTCCTTTCAGAGGACTTTTCAGAGACTCTGTCATCATAGTTTGGTGACAAAGAGCATAGAATTTCATCAGACAAACTTATGTTCTAATTTTGGGCTTTTTCCACTGGGACAGATAGTGCTTTCTGAGTCTCAGTTTCTCTTCTATAAAATGTAGATAATAATGCCCACTGCACAGTTATTGTGAAGATTAAAGGAAGTAATTCACATTGCATTTAGTGTGAGGCTAGTACAAAACAGTCAGAAATAACAGCTAATAATATTCATTAATGTTTCTTTCCTTCTCCAGCTTTTTTCCTTATGACCTTTAGTTTTTGGTTTAAGTAGTGTTGGGTGGTTGGAATCAGAGATGAATGTTCCAAATTAGTGGATTGCTGACTTCCAGGCATACCTCGAAGATACTGTGAGTTTGGTTTCAGACTACCACAATAAAGCAAACAGTGACTAAACTGAGTCACATGAAGTTTCTAATTTCCCAGTGAATATAAAACTTTATCCCGTGTGTGTGCTCAGTCATGTCTGATTCTGTGCGACCCCATGGACTGTAGCCCCCCAGGCTTTTCTGTCCATGGAATTCTTTGGGCAGGAATGCTGGAGTAGATTGCCTATTAAGTGTGCAATAGCATTATATCTAAAAGAACAGTATGTACCTTAATTAAAATACTTTATTGCTAAAAAAATTCTAACCATCATCTGAACATTCAGAGAGTCATGATCTTTTTGCCGGTGGAGGGTTTGAAATATTGGAAAAATTACCAATATGACAAAGAGACATGAAGTGAGAAAGTGCTGTTAAAAAACGGCATAGGTAGATTGCTCAATGTTGAGTTGCCACAAACCTTCAAGTTGTAAAAAAATAAAATGTAATATCTCTGAAGCACAATAAAGCAAAGCACCATGAAATGAAGTATGGTGTCCTCCAAAACTTCTTCAGGACTATACATCAGTTGAGCCATAGTTTTAATCCTCCAAAATTCATATACTTGATTTAAAAAGTTAATACGCTGCTAGTCCGTCTTCTTGCCTCACATTGGACCAGTCGGTACAGAGTCTTTCTCACATTACCAGAGTAAAAGGGGAGTGCGACAACTTTGACAGAAAGTAAACACTACTATTGGATTGGGGAATTGAGAATTCCAAAGCCAAATAGCAACTCAAGTTACTGTAGAGTATGTAGGACAGATGCGAAGGTCCAACAATATAATTTCCCTCCACACTAAAGCTGCTGAACCATAGAAGACAGCTTTAACTAAAGAGAAAATCTAGTGAGATCTCCTGCAGGGAGTTGTGTTATATGAATAGAGTGAGTTTTAATTTTAGTCTGCAGATATGAGCTCTGTAACACAGCACCACTGTCCCCTGCAAGCCCCGGTTTTGTCACCGTGGCTCCACTTTGTAACCCTAGCAGGTTAGCATCAGAGTCTTGCATTTCACTGTATTAAATATTTACCAACAACCTATTGGCCATATGTCATTGGAGCGTGTGCAGTGACGGGTTCACTACTCGGCACGTTTTCAAGTGGATTCTGTGGGATCTGCAGGGCTCTGTAGGCCTACAGATCCTTTATAATAACCAATTCTTTTGTGATTTCTAGTCCTCCTGGTAGCTTAACTGGTATCAATATCATACTCGGGGTTCTGTGGAAGTGAACTTCTCTGGCTTTCCCTCCTTCCATATTCTTTCTTCTTGGGCCATCATGAATGATATCAGTATTCCCTACTCATTGCTTATTTATTCAATGGTATTTACTTTTTCTATTGTACAGGTGCAAACTCATTTTTCTTTAGGAAATGAAGTTATTCTGATAGTTGAATTAATGCTTATTTAATAATGGAGAAGGCAATGGCACCCCACTCCAGTACTCTTGCCTGGAGAATCCCATGGACGGAGGAGCCCGGTGGGCTGCAGTCCATGGGGTCGCTAAGAGTTGGACAAACTGAGCGACTTCACTTTCAGTTTTCACTTTCATGCATTGGAGAAGGAAATGGCAACCCACTCCAGTGTTCTTGCCTGGAGAATCCCAGGGACGGGGGAGCCTGGTGGGCTGCCGTCTATGGGGTCGCACAGAGTTGGACACGACTGAAGTGACTTAGCAGCAGCAGCAGTAATGGGTTCTGATTCCTTCTATGCTAGTTTACGGAAACTCATCTGTAATGATAAATCTTAGATTTAGACTTGTTGGGTTTTCAAATTGAAAGCCATTCTATAGAGAAAATGGAGCAGTTTATGACATTAAGCACCACTAGAGAGATATTTTGAAATGAATTGCATGGCCGATTAGAAGTGGCTCAGTTGGTAAAGGATCTGCCTGCAATGCAGGAGACCTGGGTTCGATTCCTGGGTCGGGAAGATCCCCTGGAGAAGGAAATGGTAACACACTCCAGTATTCTTGCCTGGAGAATCTGATGGACAGAGGAGCCTAGTGGGCTACAGTCCATGGGATTGCAAGAGTTGGACACGACTTATCGACTAAACCACCACCACCAATTGTATAAGGAATCAGATATTTGCCATTCTAATAGCTACTCAACAGACATTTCCTGGGGACCTACTATGTGCCTCTCCCATCTGATAAGAAGATCAATCAGATAGTTTCTGCTGAAGGGTTATGGGGCTGGTCCCTCAAGTTTTGGAAGCTGGTAGTTCTTCTCTTTCACCTTGACTTTTGTGAAATAGCACAGCTTTTATTTTTTTAGAAAACTTACTTAAACATACTGGTGTGTATATGTGTGCTCAGTCGTGTCTGACTCTTTGAGACCCCCATGGACTGTAACCTTCCAGGCTCCTCTGCCCATGAAATTTCCCAGACAAGAACACTGGAGTGGGGTGCTATTTCCTCCTCTGGGGGATCTTCCGGACCAAGCGATCAAAGCCGTGTCTCTTGCATCTCCTGCACTGGTAGGTGGATTCTTTGCCCCTACATACTGGTGAGAGTATACAACTTTATGGATTTATCAGTTGTGTATGTCTCAGAGGTTAAAGCGTCTGCCTGCAATGCGGGAGACCTGGATTCGATCCCTGGGTCAGGAAGATCCCCTGGAGAAGGAAATGGCAACCCACTCCAGTATTCTTGCCTGGAGAATCCCATGGACGGAGGAGCCTGGTGGGCTACAGTCCACAGGGTGGCAAAGAGTTGGACACGACTGAGCGACTTCACTATCACTATGGTCAATGGGAGCTTTCATTCATTCACTCTGTTTACAATCTATACTTTTGTAGATTGATAGTAATGGATTTGAGTTTTTCATGTATTATTAGTACATGAGATATTATTTACTTTTGATTCTGCAGGGAACTTGGACATTATGTCGTTTTCATAGGGTGGCAAAAAATGAGAATCTTGATCTGAATTTAAGCTTATTAAGTGTTCAGTACTCCCCAGTTGATGCTGTTTTACATGTGCTGTGTGAAATGAAAACATATCATTAGTTCAGAGTTTCAATCTATTCTGAATTTAAACACCAATGCAAGGAGAGCCCTAGAGTTAGGTTTGGACCAGATTTCAGCCATGACCTCAATATCTACTTTCCTCCACAGTCCAGTACCATATATATATTTAATATTGTTAAGTAATTGCATTTTAAGAACATTAACATCCTAATAATGCAGGTGATACTAGATGATGATGAAGTGAGAAAATGATGTATTGGCCATAGCCAGTCACAGTTATTTAATATTTTAATGTATCAATATGTGATATACATAATATAAGGCCCTGGTTTTGTCTGCTAACCTAGAGCAGGTAAAGGTGGAAAACACATATGTTTAAATATTAATAAAAACACTGTGCCCTGGTTGTATCATGTGTGGCACTTTATGTTGTAATCAGTTTCCATTTACTGTGTGATTCCTCATGCATAATATTTAAGTGCCTGTGAAATGAAGTGTTCTTGTTATTGCGGATATAACATCAGTGGAGAGAGCCCACACTTAAATTAGATGTGAAAATCGCTGCTCCTGGTTTTACTGTGTGTGTGTGTATGTGTGTGCGCGTGCGTGCGTGCACATGGTCAGTCGTGTCTGACTCTATAGCCCTGTGGACTAAAGCCCATGAGACTCCTCTGTCCATGGGGTTTTCCAGGCAAGAATACTGGAGTGGGTTACCATTTCCTCTTCCAAGTTTTACTACTTAACTTTAAAGGCTCTCTCATACTAAATTTCATTATTTTGTTATGATCCAGATTAGCAAATAGTCCAGATATTGATGATTTCAAAGCAGCTGGTCAGTCACAATATTAAGAAGTTGTCCAGTTACTGATGATTTCAAAACACCTAGTCAGTCACTAGTAGCTAACATTTTATGTTATGCTAAGTGCCCAGCAGTTTCTAAGTATTCTCTGTATATTTACTCACAACACTGCTAAGTAAATACTATTATTTCTCCATTTTAAAGTTGAGGAAACTAAGGCACAAACTTATTAACCTAATTGCACACAGCTTCAGGCATATTTAGAAAGTATTCAGAGATCCCAGTTGCTTCCTTTGTGTTCTACCCTCTTAGGCATGTATCACTGGATACAGTGATTTGGTCAGTTTAGCAGCGTTTACCAGCTTGCTCTGGGTGAGACATAGTGTTTCGTATTGGTGATATTGTCAATTATCTCAAAGGCAGCCTCCTACCCTGTTTTACCATGTCCATGTTATTTACTAATCAGTTATGACAATGAGCTTTAGAACTCTCAACACAGATCTCTTTGTAGCCAAGAAAAATGAATTGGAGGGACTTCCCTCGTGGTCCACTGCTTAAGACTTTGCCTTCCAATGCAGGAGATATGGGTTTGATTCCTGGTTGGGGAGCTAAGATTTCACATGCCTCTCAGTCAAATAAACCAAAACAAAACAGAAGCAGTATTGTAACAAATTCAATAAAGACTTTAAATATGGTCTATATTAAAAACAATCTTAAAAATTTTTTTAAAAATACGAATTGGCAATGATACTGAGTTTATGTTTTTTTCTCCTCAATACAATCTTAGAAACATTATTTTATTTATTCCTAGTTTATAGTTGAGGAGGGCTTCTCTGGTAGCTCAGCTGGTAAAGAATTTGCCTGTAATGCAGGAGACCCCAGTTCAATTCCTGGGTAGGGAAGATCTGCTGGAGAAGGGATAGGCTACCCATGCCAGTATTCTTGGGCTTCCCTGGTGGCTCACTTATTAAAGAATCTGCCTGTAATGTAGGAGACCTAGGTTTGATCTCTGGGTTGGGAAGATCCCCTGGAGGAGGGAATGGCTACCCACTGCAGTATTCTGGCCTGGAGAATTCCATGGACTGTATAGTCCATGGGATCACAGAGAGTCAGACACGACTGAGTGCCTTTCACTTTCTTATAGGTGAGGAAATTGGGATTTATTGAATGAGAAAGATTACATTTTTTTTCATTTAGACCTGAGCTAAGAAAAAAGTGTCCTTGCTTATTTTCCAAAGATTGCAAGTGACAACTCTAAGTCCTTGAGCCCATCAGTCGTAGGCAGGGGTCAAGCTTCATAGCTCCAGCCACGAGAGAAATACCAAGTCAGATTCCATTCTAGTGTCTGTCCACTGCAGACTTGAACATGTTTTTCTTTCTTTTTTTTCTTGTTTACATCAGCTAATGGTTTGGCTATTTTCCTTTTTTTGTTTCTAAACACAAAAGTCTTCATTCCACTTCCTCTTGGATAAGAGATCTTATTGTCTCCAGTTGAGCTCAGATCATTAAGAAGCCAAGTTTGTTTGCTGGTAACTGGCTATGGGGGTTGGGTAGCACATCTATTTTAAAGATTTTTTTTCCCTCTTTTCCTTTACGCACAACAGCTGATTATGTTCCTCTTCTTGGACAATAGAACTTGAATGCCTCTAAAGCGCTTTAAAACACAAAAAGTTTGTCTGCACGAATGCCTTGGATGCACTCTTCCATAAATTACAAGAGAAATTTGTGAAAACATGAACAAGTTAAAGCTACACAGATGAAGAAAATAATGCTCAGATGTTGCAGGAACTCCACTCAGTCACAGAGCTGGGAAATGTATAGTCAGGTTTTGAATGTTTGTCCTAGTGATACACCCTGTATTCTAGCCCTTGGGGCTTCCGAGGTGGTGCTAGTGATAAAGAACATGCCTGCCAGTTCAGGAGACATAAGAGATGCAGGTTCAGTCCCTGGGTTGGGAAGATCCCCTGGAGGAGGAAATGGCAACCCAGTCTGGTATTCTTGCCTGGAAAATCTCATGGACAGAGGAGCCTGGCAGGCTATAATCCTTGGGGTTGCAAAGAGTCAGACATGACTGAAGTGACTTGGCATACATGTATTCTAGCCCTTATACCAGGTGGCTGTTGGAACACAGCTATTATCTTTGAGCAATGGGGTGTCCATTTTCAGTCACAATTGTTATGGTATTATGAGAGATGACATTGACCTGAGTTAGGCTCTGTGGCCAGATTGATTTGAATCCTAGCCTTATTGTTTATAAGCAGGGTGACCTCAGGCAAACTGCTTAACCTCTCAGACTCAGTTTCCTTACCTGGATAACGCTGATCATGCTCATCTGACTGGTTTGTTGGGAGAGTTGCCTAAGATTGGTGGTTTCCAAACTGGACCATTCACAAAATCATCTGGAAGACTTGTTAAGACACAGAGCACTAACCCCATTCCAGAGTTTTTGATTCTGCTGGTCAGAAATGGGGCCTGAGATTTTGAATTTTTTATAAGATCCCAGGAGAGGTTGACTCTGCTGGCCCAGGGATCACACTTTGAAAACATTTGTATTAGATAATGTGTGTACAGTGTCTAGTTTAGTGAGCACCTTACTCAGTATAAGTTATCCATTCCCCCTTCCTGACTCAAAAATCCTGAGGCAATGGGATGACAAACAGTTAAGTGTTGATTCAGGGAGGAAGGAAAGAAGGGAAAGCAACTCACTCCATAGTTAAGATGCTATCACCTAAGCCAAATACCAAGGGGAAATTTTAGGGGTAGTAGATCCTGAAAGCAAGACCTATAGGAGTGCTAAGGCAAGTAGGTAAGTCACAAGAAGGGCAAGGGAGGAAGGCTGAAGTCAAAGCTCAGCAACTATACCTATTGTCAAAGATGGACCTGACTGTGACGTCAGATCTATTTTCCGGTGCTTTCCTAGGCAGCTGCCTTGTTAGCCTTCTGTGACCACTGACCACAGACAGTCTTAATATGCCTTCCACTGTGCCAAATTCAGCCACATAATTCTCTCACTTGTTCATCTCAATGGTCCTACATGGCAGGGGCTGGTATTCCCATTTTACAAATTTGCGAGCTGAGGCTCAAGAGGTTAAGGAGTTTCCCCAAGGTCCAACAGGCTATCAGTGAAGATTTAGAACTTAGAGCCTGGGGTTTCTAATTCCACATTCCATTCTCCCCCTCTTATGCTGACTTCTTATGTCTCCTTTCTCAAAGTGTTATTCCAATCTCTGAACAAACAAACAAGCCCTAAGAACAAAGGCTGTTGTGTCCAGAATCAGGTGCTTTTGCACCTTGAGGTGATAAGGATGCTTGAGTTGATCCTTTTACTTCCTGGCCTGAGCGCTGGCCTCCTCTTATTGGCACAACCTCCTGCCCAGGCAGAGCCCACCCCACAGCCTGGGCATGTCCCAGAGCAGCACTGGGTTTTTCCGGGATCTGATCGCCTGCTTTTTGCCTTTTCATAACACTCACTCTTTGAGGATGTACATGCAGCTTTCTCCTTGCATTATTTAAGAGATGGTTTCCAGTAAGGGAAACAGTTGAATTCTAAGTCTCCCTGTGATGCTGGTTTTAGGATTTTCTAACTTAAAAATAAAATTGCCTTTTCTTCCTTCACTCATTTTTTTTTGGCTGAAATGCCAGGAAATGGTACCAGCACTTTCCCAAATTGAAGCCACTGCTGTGAAAACCTGCGGGACTCATCTTCCAAGGTGGTCAAAATTTTTGTCTAGCCACTTCTATGAGAAAATACCAGATATGAGCTAATCTGCAGCCATCTGCATCACAAGCAAGGTTGGCTTTGTAAATGATGAATGGATTGATGGATCATTTGGTTGCTGTAGCCCTTCAAGAATACAATTCAGCACCTACATAGGATGAGCAAGAAATCATCTCTAACTTTAGGGTAATCTAGTTATGAGGGAAAAGATTGGCGTCCTCTATGTATTTTATGGGGCTTCCCAAGTGGCTCGGAATCTGCAGGCAAAGAATTTGCCTGCCAGTGCAGAAGATGTGGGTTCGATTCCTGAGTCAGGAAGGTCCCCTGGAGAAGGAAATGGCAACCCACTCGAGTATTCTTGCCTGGGAAATCCCCATGATTAGAGGAGTCTGGTGGGCTACAGTCCATGGGGTCGTAAAAGAGTTGGACATGACTTAGCAACTAAACAAAAACAACACAACAATAAGTATATTTTATATAAAATCTAAAAGAGGAATTCTTCATTGCCAACCTCATCAGGAAAATCAGCCGATATTTGATCAGTGGAAGAGTTCATCCTCATTTTTGCAGGCTCCCTGTACAGTCATTTTCTTTCCTCTTCAAACTTTTAGGATTCCAAACAGCTATTTTTCTTCCTTTTTTCTTCAGAAACGTGTCACCCTCTCCTTGATTTTGTTATGGTGTATCAAAGTAATTACACGATTTGTTGCAGTCTCAAGATGCTCTCTATCATTGTTGTCTCAGAACACAGTTGGGTGAAACCACAGGTTTTCATTTCCTGATGTTTCCCTCTGCGTGATTGGAACGTCACTAGCACAGTCCTCCTGTCTCTCACTGACTCCTTCCCAGGACTGAGGAGACTTAAACGGATGGATGTGTTTGAATAATTCAGCCCCTTTCTCTCCTTTTCCTTCTGCAAAGACCACTTACTTGCAGAAGGCATGAGTTTAATGAAAAAGATTCTGTTCCTACATGCAGAAGCCTACAGTGTTTCAGAACTATCTATGACTGTATCTGTTGTTGTCATTCAGTAGCTAAGTCATGTCTGACTCTTTGCAGCCCCAGGGATTGCAGCACGCCAGACTCCTCTGTCCTCCAGTCCACAGGAGTTTGCTCAAATTCATGTTCATTGAGTTGGTGATGCTATCTGACCATCTCATCCTCTGTCATCCCCTTCTCCTTTTGCCTTCAATCTTTCCCAACATCAGTCTTTTCCAATGAGTCTGCTCTTTGCAGATGTGTGCTAATTTTGGAGCTAAATAAAATACCCACCAATAGGTATAAGCCACATTCTCCAAAAACAGCTTTCTCAATTAAAAGGATGATACATCGGTGCCTATCTATCTCTTCTGACTTTCAATATGTTCAGAACTGAAATGGGAGTTACAGTGTTATGTATTATACTCTTTCAAGCCCCAACAAATAGAAACATCCTAGGCATTTAAAAACATTTAAAGTGCTTATTGCTATGTAATATAAGAAGGGCATATTTATACAACAGGTACATTTGTAGTGTGTCAAATCTGTGCTCAGTATTATGCCAGATCCTAGGAATGCAAAGATGATTCCTTCCCTCAAAGCATTTATGATAGAGTAGAAAGGACTTCTGGAGAAGGAAATGGCAACCCACTCCAGTGTTCTTGCCTGGAGAATCCCAGGGACAGGGGAGCCTGGTGGGCTGCCATCTCTGGGGTCGCACAGAGTCGGACACGACTGAAGCGACTTAGCAGCAGCAGCAGGAAAGACTTCATGAATCAAGAACTGTCTTGCACTATTTGTTATAACACTAAAAGTTTGCATAAAGTATGAGGGAAACCTAAAAAAAAGTCATGATAGAAACAGCAAGGCTGAGAATTTCCACACTCCAAACACTTATGGAAATCCTAGAGTCAAGGTCTCCACTCTGTAATTTTCTTTCTCCCAATTCATAATCTAATATGCTTTTGCTTTCTTCTTTTCATAGTGTGGCAAGTAAGATGCCAGACTCAGCAGTCTCAGCTCTACAGTTAGAACTTAGCTTCCAATCCTGTTTCTTCATCTTTATTTGTGGGCTTTGGGTGTTTTAATTTTGCCTTTAATGTTATCTTTGTTTCTGGAAAAATAGGAACTAAATGGTTTCCATCTCTTGGTGTGGCTAAATAAAGTGAATATAATAATCCATACTCTTGTTTAGCTTGATACCTGGTACAGAGTAAACATTCATTAAATATTATCAACTTTTACTATTATCATCATCTTGCAGTTCCTTCAACATGCATTCAACATATCTTTTCTGAGCAGATCTTACCTGGAAGGCACAGTTCTTGGGTCTGGGAATCCTCAGTGCATAGAATGGATTGAATTAATATAATGGATTCTTCCTTCTTCTCAGGAGCCTACTCCTTTTCAATCTCTAAGTCTGGGAAAGTATTTTTCTCCTTTGAAAGATCTTCATACAAGAGGTTTGTAGGTAAGTTTAGGCAGAGTGGTAGCTGAGAACTTGGAAGCTATTACTCAAATAGATTCTAATCGCAAGTGGTTAATTTTCACCTGGGAGGACTTCAGCCTGAAAAATGTCCATCTCCATATACTCTTTGATTCTTTGAGGTTAAGTCTTGTAACCATATTTTCCAAAAAATAAGTCAAGACCAATTTTCTGACATTGATGAGAACCAAAACCATCTACATCCACACACTTTATCCTGTTCTACGTTAACATGACTTTATTCTTCCAAGGCTGTGGATGCATGAAATAATTATTTACTCTTTAAGACTCTTTGAAACCCTTGCCTTGAAATCCTTGCTTTGCTATAACTACCAATTCTAAAGCATTATGGCATAATCCTTGCCCAATCAAATCAAAAGACCCACCTTAAGTCAGACCAAAACCTCATAGATATCCCAGCTCTACCTTCACCTCTTTCTTACTATATTATTTGGAGCAAAATTCCTTAATTTGTCACCCTGGGTTTCCTAAAGGGAAGTAATGAGAATAGAGCAAATTTATTGGATGTTGTGAAGATTAAATGAAATAAGCCATGCAAAGTTCATTCAGTTCTGAGCTATGGTGAGCACTAAGTTACAGAAGAAAATGAAACATCATGATTTGTGAGCTATTTGGCTCTTGCAATCCTCCTTTGGAACTGGTAGCTTGATTACAAGGGCAGACTTTACACCGTGGCTACAAGAAACTCGTGAACACATTGCACTTTGGGGTGTACCGCTGGATTCTCTAAGTGGAGACAAAATTCAACAATGGCAGAGTAGAAACATTCCTTCCAATATTTTCCAAGTATATCCCAGCTCAGCAAATTTGGCCAGACTGGCAAAATCTTAAGGAAATAAATCTTCAGGAGAAATAAGCAGAGGAACCATTTTGACATAACAAAGCTGTTCGTGCTGGGGGCAGACTGGATTGCCAACTGGCTTCATTCGACTCAACTCTTGGTCCCAGACAGACAGGCTCCGGGGACCATGGGCGGGATCACTCAGCAGCCTGGGAGCTGACTCTGGGACTTGAGGAGAACACATGTTTATAGTTCGGACAGAAGAAAATGGGCTCTAACTGAGAAACTTCTGCAGTTCTGGGGACTTTTTCTCCTTGCTCCGAGGGCAAGAAATACACAGACTACAACAATTTTGACTCTTTCTGTTGTTCAGAACTTAGCTGATATTTCACAGGTTTTCAAGTGGACTCTCTATTTGGTTTATTGGCTATTTATTATGGATTAATTTACATTCAGTGTGCATTGATTGAGTCCATTAATTTACCAATTCCAGATGAAATATGTTGTCCCTCAACATGCGAGTTAAGTAGGATAAGTAAATAAAATATTAAAAGTTGTTACACTAAAAGTTATGAAATGTCACTTGCAGGTGGCCCTAGAGGGGAGATATTAGGCAAAAACAAGGACTTTAGTGACATGTTTTTAATCCAGTCTATGTTCAATTTATTCTGACTCAACAAAATAAGACAAATAGGACAATCACAATATTTCTGTACTGTGTCCAGACCAGATGAAGATAATTATGGGTGTGCAGTTGAACTGCGTTTAACCGATGTGTTATTACATGTTGTCAGCCAGGCTGCATTTGAATCAGAGTCCTAAAGCGTGACAAACAGCATGTGACAAAGGCCTGATGATGGCAAATTGAGGCCTACTGCATTTTCTTGTTGGAATTACAAATGCCTTGTGACCCCATGGAGTGTAGCCTGCCAGGCTCCTCTGTCCATAGAATTTTCCAGGCAAGAATATTGGCATGGGTTCCCATTCCCCTCTCCAGGGTATCTTCCCAACTCAGGGATCAAACCTGGGTCTTCTGAACTGCAGGCGGATTCTTTACTGTCTGAGCTTCCAGGGAAGCTCAAATACCTTGATAGTATAGAATATATCTACACTGTGGAAATCAGTTAAATTTCAGGTTGCATGATTTTGTTTGTCCCTGGCCACCAAATTGGAAGACATTATGCTTGGCAGAAAGATCTATTTAGGGTAAGAGTAGAAAGGAGTCAAGGAGGCTTAGTACCTGCAATCTTCTTGCTAATAAATTTAACAGAATCCTTTGTTGTGCTGGACTAGTTGTTTCAAGTACCCCATTGCATATAGTTTGCTTTCAAGTGCTGTCAACATGATGACTGGAAAATTAATCAAACTTTTTTTCCCTAAGGCTATATAATGTCAAATAATGAGAATGACTTTTTTTTTCCCCCTCCTGTACTAAATTTATCCAGATGACTGACCTAAATCTACTGACCAGTGGTTTTGATTCTAGGTAGTATCTAAGTTTGGATTCTGCTGGAAAAAGAACTTAAAACAAGGACTTGCAAGCCTAGGCAGTAGTCCCAGGAAGCAGAAATGAAGACTGTGGGAAGGAGAAAAAGTCAAAACCAGAGCAAGTTATTGAAGAAGCTGCCAGAGCGGCTGAGAGATCTGAGACTGTCCCTTGGAATTGTCCATCTGAAGGAAGGAGGCTGGTACTTGTTTTTATCTCCTGCCTCCCTTGCTTGAGGGTTAGCCCCAGGGGGTTAATTCCTGCATTGAAAGTGAAGTTGCTCAGTCTTGTCCTACTCTTTGTGACCCCATGGGCTGTAGCCTACCAGGCTCCTCAGTCCATGGAATTTTCCAGGCAAGAGTACTGGAGTGTGTTGCCATTTCCTTCTCCAGGGGATCTTCCCAACCCAGGGATTGATCCCGGGTCTCCCGCATTGCAGGCAGACGCTTTACCATCTGAGCCACCAGGGAATTGCTAGGCTGCAATTCCAGGTGAAGGGACTCCTGTGACCTCAGAGAAAGTTGTCAGACAGAGCTGAAAACAGGATGCTCACAGAGAGAGATGAGCCTTGGCTCTCAGGAACTCACCCACAACAGCTGCAGCTGAAATCAGGGGTGGTTCTGGCGGACATGAAGAGAGGTACCAAAAGCATCTTCTAAAGACACATGTAGATTTTCCTCTTGAGACATCTTATTTATCCTCTTTCCCTCACAGCAAGTGTCAAATCAAAGCAGATCTTTTGAAAGAAATCATCTTTGGCCTTGCATAAATTCCCCTGTATTCTCAAAAGTGGACATGAAGATTAAAAGAAGAGAATTACTATTAAAACATATTTCTAGAAGTATGTATAATTCAATAAGTCAGCATTTTTATCCCCTGAGTTTCTCTTAAAAGGGTCCAGGAAAAAGAAGAAGAAAAGCATTTATCCATGTTGTAGAGGGAAGAAGTGTATTTTTATCACTGATGTAATGGCCACAACAGGAGATTTGGAGGCCATGTTCATAACGATGTAGCACACTCGACCGGGTTGTCCTTTTCTCTGTAGGGAGTTTGATGAGGGCCACAAGCAACCACCAGCCATGCTGACTTTCTCCTCCTCCCATCTCCCCATCCGTATACCTGGACATTGACTTCAGATCTGAAGAAACAGATAATCTCAATGCCTACTTCAATGTCAGCAAGCTCCCCTGCAGTGCAGAGTTTTTACAGATGGAGTTCAATGCAAGCTACCCTCTGGTGGGGCACTCTGGGATGTCAGAGGGGATGGAGGGCTTGGCTTACCCAAAGGCAAGGAGCAAAGGCTTCCATTTATGCTTTCATTGGCATAAAAGCTTGAGTTGTCTGAAGTTCTTTTTGCAAAGGGTTTCAAAGACTGCAGAGCCCAGAAAAAAAGTTGCATAGCAAATAATGACAATTCCGACATACCTAAAGTCTTGAGAGGTCCTCTTATCTTGAGGCTGGTGGGGAGAGGTGGTGTGACTCGAGGCACAGGAGAGCAAAAACGGAGGATTTCCAGACATGTGTCTTCTGTAGAGCTGCTTTGCTGTTATGACTTTGGAAATGGTCTGTAGGGAGCAGAGGAGAAACCAGGGGCAGAAAAACCCAGAAAATGATAAATGACCTCAAAGCTGATGAATTTCATCCCAGGATTCCCTTGGACACCAAACAACAATAGTAACAATTTCTCACAGCCGCAAGCTGAAAGATGAAAATGTTTCATCTCATCCTTTCCAGGATTTTACTTTGCTTTGTTTTCTCCCAGTGAATAAGACTGTAATCCTTCAGGCTAAGACCCTCAACCTAAGCAAAAGGTAGCATCTGCCTAGATCATGATAGGTGTTTAATAAATATTTGTTGAAAGGTTGGATAATTCATTATGGTGTAGTGTAAAAATGAGTAAGGGACAAAATGACATGATTCTTGCCCAGGATCTGTGACTAATAACATCCCACTCTCTCAGTTTGTTAATCAGTAAAATGAAACATTAACTGAGCTTCTATAGTGAACAAAGCTCAGTGCTGTGAAGAATGTAGTGAAAAAGTTCAAGTTTAAGAATTAGTCTTTGCCTTCCAAAAGGATGATTGTTTTATGAGAAAAATTTTTAAATAATGAAGAGCTCAGAGTTTAACTTGAGCCTGGAGTTTAACTTGGGTTCAAACCTCAGGTTCCCCACTCGCCAGTAAAATGAAGATAAGAATGTGAGTGCATGCTCAGTCGCTCAGTCATGTCCGACTCTTTGTGACTCCATGGACTGTAGCGCACCAGGCTCCTCTGTCCATGGAATGTTCCAGGCAAGAATGCTGGAGTGAGTTGCCATTTCCTCCTCCAGGGGATCTTCCTGACTCAAGGATTAAGCCTCTGTCTGTTGCACCTGTGGCACTGGTAAGTGGATTCTTTACCACTGGGCCATCTGGGAAGCCCAAGTGTTGTTGCGAAGAGAAGATAAGCTAATAGACACGAAGCACACAGTACCAGAACATACCACTCAGTAAATATTGGTTATTAACAATTAATTATTAACAAGTGATTGCAGTAAAACCCCAGTGCAGCTAACATGTTAGTATATTCTTCGGCAGCAATTGGAGAAGATGAGGAGCATCATACTGACTGACTGTGAATGGAGTAGGGTAGGGTGTTCACAGCATGCTTCAGAGTTGGCTTCTGGATTGGCTCATAAAGTGTGAGAAAGATTTCAGTGAAGAACACGGAGGGTGGGGGAGGGAAGCCTTCCTAGGAGAAGAGAGGCAGTATTGTGAATGTCAAGGGAAAGGAAAGGCATCGTGTAGATAATCTGTCATGAAGAGAGGGTTCGTGTTATTGGAGATGCTAAGGGTACTTGGTGAGAAGCACTTATCCTGTGACAGTTTTTCCCTCCTCCAGGAACAAACGGATTACTATTGTTCTAAAGTGTGTGAGGTACTTAAGCTGCTATCTAATTTCACTCTACCCCCTTCTTCCTGTTTTAATCACTGGAACTCTGCTTTGGTAGAGTGTCAATGTGTTCATTTACAAATGTTCACCTCCCCTGATACCTTGTAGGTAGGCAAGACTATAAGACATTGTTTCAGCCAATGAAATTCAAGTAAAATTCTAGTGGGGGTGGGGAGACATCTAGGCAAGCAATTCCGTTCCTGACCAAAAGGGAGCATTTCAACTGGCAAGCAAGTTTCCCTGCCTTCCTTTCCTGTCTTTTCTGTTTCTGCCATGAATATAGAAACAACATCAGGAGGAAAAATCTTACCAATGAGGACAAAAGCCATGGATGGTGGAGCAAGATACTAGAATGGACCTGAATTTTTGATGAGGTCTTTGAGAAGTCTCAGGTCTTCACTGATAGCTCGGTTGGTAAATAATCTGCCTGCAATACATTGTATAAGACTTTTGAAAAGTCTCATGGGCACTATGCTGCGAGGAGAGAAACAAGTCCTATTTGGTTAAGCTTTTATAATCCAGTTTCTATTACATGAAGTTGAATACCGTTTAAATAGATACATTTAATTAGACAGGCCATGGTTGCTGTGTCTTTTTTTCTGTATGATATGCTTATAGCTACACTAGAAAAGAACATGGGACATATCATGTTTTCCCTACTTGAGCTTCCTTTGTTTAGGCTCTTCAGTATGTATATTTCCTTAAATAGATTAAGGGAAAATTAGTTTCTTTGAATTCAAAATATCTGAAGCAAATAAGTTAAAGGGATGTTGTAATAAAATTTTAATGTAGGAGTCGATGGTTGCTGAAAATCCAGTTTATGGGTCCATAATCCTTGCCGCAAGGAAAGTTTTGAAAAAGGTTGACTAGCACTCTTTCTTTTGCTGGAGAGGTACTTATAGAGTGGCTTAAGCTGTAAACTGAAGACAAAGCCTCTGTGTGTATTGGCTAGTTTTCCCGAGTACTTCCCTGTGAGCAGTGCCAGCTAGTGAAGATTTCTCAGCTTCTAACAGTGGGTTGAGTTAGAGAGGGTGGTACTTGGAGTCACATTTGATAGAAAATAAAGGACTTGTGAAACTCTTTGATCTGTCTCAATCTCCTGGTGGAAAAAATTCAAACAGAAAAGTCACCTCGAGTCCAGCAGATTCCAAGGAAACAGGCTAGACAAGGAGTTGGAATTAGATCACTTAGGGATACAAAACTGAAATAATTGCACATTGCTTTCTAAGGGCAGGCCAGTTATTACAGGTATTCTCGGAGGTGAGGTTTATTATTACTGTTGTTGTCCTAAATAAGGCTAGCTAGTACATGAGTGCTTACTGGGTTTCAGGCCCTGTGCTATTTACTTCATATGGGTTATCTCAATTAATTCACAATAAACCTTTTGAAAAGTTACTATGATTAACTCTTTCTTAATATGGGAGAACACTGAAACTCAGAGATGTAAATGACTTGCTGAAGTTCACCATTTATTATGAAATACTCTATGGTCTTACTTGCTTCTGGAATAGTTTATTTTGGATAAACCTATATTTTCATAAGCACTCCTACTGAACATTGAAACCTTTCCAGTTGGTAGGTTAAGTCCTACTGGTGAATCTTAAGGCTTTGATGACGAGTGTTCAAAGAGTTTGCCAAAGTCCCACTCATTGCCCTTTTATTCAAAGAGCATGATAACCATCTTTGTCTAGATTCCTAATTGGGAAAAGAATACAGAAAGCACTGTTCCCTTCCCAGAGTATTCCCCAGTTGCTTATTTGTTTCTTTATTAAATATTTATTGTGTTCCTAATAGGTGCTAGATTAAGTCCAGGAGAGGAGGCAAGAGAGGCAAATGGTTAAGTGCAGCACAGTATGGAAGGTGCAAAGGCAGCGGAGAGTAAGTAACACGGGTAAAGGCAATGATCAGCTCAGCTAGAGAGATGGAGGGCTGGATGACCCAGGTTAAGGCCATCTCTGCAAATGAGTTTCCATCCTGCTTCTCCAGTGATGCTCTCTCATATATTTCAAAGCATTCTATCTTGGCTGGATGTGGTCACATCAGTCTTCTAAATCCTAGAATACTAAATTTTCAAGAATACAACAGAATCTTCTTTGAGAAGCCATCCAGTACCTCAAGATGCAACGATGTCTACTCAGAATACTTGAGTATTAATTTCTCATTATATTAAAAGATGCAATCTGACTGATATATTTTGAAATTATCAGTTGATCGAATGTTCAATGTTATATACTCATACGACGTAGTTAACAGAACATCACTTATTCATTAATTTCACAAGCATCTGATCTTTGTCACATCAGAATACAATGCTGCTAATACAGAGATTCATGAGACAGAGTTCCTGACATCAAAGAAGTTCCAGTTAACTGGTGAGAGAACATACCCAGGTAATTATAACTTACTTTAGGTATTATAACAGTGGTGTGTTTAGAGTTCTGTGATTATTTCTATCTCAGAAAAATCAAGGAATTCTTCCAGAAGAGGTGATGTTCAGATGAGCCTTTGAAACATGAGTAGGAGTTTCTGGAGTTTGCCAGAAAGAGCGCTGTGAGTCTGTTGGGGGCGGGAGCATGATGCACTCATGCAAGAGCAGAAGCAGGGAGACAGGAAGGCTGAGAGTCTGGGAAGAAAAAGAGTGTGGTTGGACTGCAGAGGGCCTGGCAAGAGGTGGGCGATGAGATAGAAGGGCGCATGGAGGATCTATTTTGAACAAATTCCCTTTCACCTCTGCTCCTTTCCCACAACCCCCTAAATCTTTAATGACCAAGATGTTTTTGCTTTCATAATTTCAGGAAACCAAATGAAGGCCATTTATCACAGCAAATTCACATTTGACAACCCTCCCTAAAATTATTTGTTTGTAATATCTCTGTCCTTTTCTCTGAGCACCACTTGAGCCTTACCGGAATAGCTGACACCCTTACCGTGGAACGCCTCAGCAGAACCGGCTTTCCAAAATTCCCCACAGCCCTGAGAATGAACTGTTCTTCCTGTGCAGAGACCTATCCTTTCAAGCTTTCATAATGTTCAAAATACTTAACCATTGTTTTACTGAGTGTTTGGCAATGGAGTCCTTCTTCCAGGAGCACCAAGATTCTGCCAGCCTTGAACTTCCTAACCTCTACTAGTGGTTAAGCTAGAGGAGTGGAGAGAAAAGAAAAAAAAAAAAAAATTGAATGCTTTTTTTTTTTTTAAGAATGGAAAATTTTATTTTATTCATCCTGATATAGCTGGAAAACTAGCTGAATGGAATCACATACAACTTTTAAAAGAAATTCATCGTAGAGTTCAGATGAAATGTGGACCCCTTAAGGTTAAGAAGAACATATTTTTGAGGAGACTGTGGGAAAATTTGGAAAAGAGATTTAGGGTAGATCATCTCTCTGGATCTCTTTCCCTCCCTCTCCCCTCCTTCCTGTATTAAGTAGGAACACATATACTTGCATACACATAAGTAGAGTCTCAGTTCAGTGAGATGTCATTGAAATAGTGACCTCGGCAATTGGTGTGATCTGGATAACGGAAAGTCCAGTCTTCATACTTGTCAGAAAGAATCCGCCTGCCAATGTAGGAGACACACGAGATGCTGGTTCAATCCCTGGGTCAAGAAGATCCCCTGGAGAAGGAGATGGCAAACCACTCTAGTATTCTTGGCTGTAAGATTCCACGGACAGAGGCACCTGAGGCACTACAGTCCATGGGGTCTCAAAGAGTTGGATGTGACTGAGCATGCATACATACTCATATTTTCATACAAAGACTAATTAATTTTTGTGAAATTAAATGTCTGGTATACTATTCTGCCTTCTTAGAGTCCAAGAAACATATATCATTTCTCGTTCCACCACTACCTAGATTATGACTTTGGGGTACATTCATAAACTCTGAGTTTCAGGGTTTTTTTTTAGTTTTTCCATTTCATTCTGTGTTGAGACAACTACAATGTTCTGGGTACCCCAAATCTCCACCCAGCCTTCATTCAAGAGTTCCTCCTGACTTCCCATCCTCAACTGCTATTTGCTGCCCCCTGCTGGCACCTGGTGGCAGTACGTTTTTACTTTTACAGTGGGGGGAGGGAGGTGTGCTCATTAACCCTTTGATGGCTGTGTGAACCCTTCAAATTCAAATTTTGTGTTAGTTTTCTCTACAGAAGAGTAAATAGATTCAGGGGAGTATAATTTAAATAAGGCCAAGTTATTAGCTTCTGCCAGTAGAATTCCAAAGTGGATTATTAAATGTGTGGTTTGTGAGCATTTAGAAAGAACTCAAGGTCATGTGGAGTGAGTAACTGGACCAGTAAATACACATGAAACATATTAACCCCGCTAACCCTATCTTTTTTCAGGTTAGATATGCTAGCCTGGATTAGTGGAATGCTGCAGATGTTGATCACAGTGGTTTTGCCAGTTCAGGCTTTGTTGGTGTCTCTATGACCCTTTTCCTTTTCTTCATAGTGTTACCCTTGCTGTGGTGTCAGTTCCTTCTCCAGCCACGCTGAGACAGAGAATTGTCTGCCAGGTGGTTGTACAGTAGTATCAGTCTTCAGCTGAACAAGTCTGAGCCCCTGGAGGGCAAAGATGGAGTTCTATTTTCTTAATTTTCTATGTCTTTCTTTTTATATAAATATACACCAAAGGCAGTGTTTTTGTATGAAAAGCCTATTAAATTTAAGTAAACAGTGGGAGGACATTGGACAAGATACTTGTTTCCTTTGTACCTCCTAAATAATGAATGGTTGGACTCAATCTCTAAGGTCCTTCCACAGTCTAATATTCACTGTACAAAGGTATAGCCTCAGAGATGACCGAATGGGGCAGAACACTAATTGTACCAATACAAAATGACTTTGAGTTTAAGTGATCATTTTTAGAGGTTTATTTTATTTATTTATTTTTTCAAGGTAAGTTTTACCATTTCTGTTACCTATCCAACTGACAGGCTGCCAGCTCTCTGTCCTTTCTGTTGCAAAAATCACTCCCCTTCCACTTCTTATTTGCTGATAGTAAACTTTGTATTGGGAAAGCAACATGAGTGCTAATTTTTCCATAGTACTGAACAGAAGCATTTAAAATCCTGAGGCCCTCTGACCCTTTTTGGTGACCTGAGGTTCATCCCATGGAAGAAAGTGCCTGACCTTGGTGAGAGTTGTTTTTATTTCTTTCCCATACTTTCCACCTTCTGAATTCTGCTTTGAGGCTGTGTTTCAGAAAGATGATGCTGCCATAAATCTTTTAATAAGTGGGGAGCATTGTAGTATAGTCACTGATAGGCACCTCTGCATTTCTGTTCAGAACACAGTCCGGCTCCTTGTGTTGACCGATTTGTGAATAAACCAGTGATAAGTCAGTAAGCATTCAGTGAGAATGTCCCCTCATCTGTGTAAGCTACTCATCCTGGAGAGCCAGAGGGATGGAGGACAGAGTCCCCAGCCTCAGGAAGACGCAATACAAACAGCAACACCACAGTCACAGACAGGAACCAACCGGAGCCACAGAGGACTGCTTAGAAGTCAAGGTTAGAGATTTGGTGTCCTGACTTCAGAGACTACAGCGGCTCTCTTTGGTCACGAGGATTTCTGTACAGGTTCCAGGGCTGGGAGGTTCTGCAGCCTCTGCCATGTTGTCAACAGAATGTGCTCGCTGTCTCTTCCGAGTGAGCTATGGCTGCCATATTGGGCCCCTCTTCTCTGAGAAGACTTGTCCCATGGCCCCTTCTGTTTCACTCTACGAAATCTTTGTCTTTCCATTCTGGGGTTTGGTGTTTGCCTCATCTCCCTGGAATGGTGGGCTTGTTTAGAAGTTACAGGTGCATATCCTCTTGTAGCTAAAAATAGACTTTAGTATCTACATGCTCCTCCGTGAACTATGACCTGTGCGTTTATGACCATTCAGGTTCAGCTTCCAGAATGGGAATGGGTGGTGAGAGAGAAAGCGTGAAATCAAAGTCAGATGCACCTGGCTCCAATTCATGCTCCACCACTCCTTCGTCGTGATACTCTGACTGATTTCCTCAACTCTCTAGCCTCAGATTCTTCATCGGTAAGTACAGGATAACAAAGAGCTATGACTTCAGGAGAATATGTTTGGCAAAGATAAGGTTCTGAAACTTTATGAGGGCAGGATATTGTCTTATTGCTCTAGCACCTCTCATCACGTTTAGGTCCTTTAAACCAGTCATCCAGTCATTTGATAAATATATCTGATGTATAAAAGCACATCTCATCCTAACGTTGCCACATCTTATCTCAGTGACACTTAAAGTATAAATGCAGGTAATGACATTTGGCTGGCAGAATCCAATATGGCCTGAATGGCTTTATTTTATGTCATATTTGGATGACTAGACTTTGGAGCCAGATGGTCCTGAGTTATAATCCTCTATCTCTTATTTATTAGCTATGTTGAATAAATTGTTTGACTACCCTGAGCCTCGAGTTTATCCTCTATAAAATAGAGATGGATTCATCAACCTAAAATTTGTTGTGAAGACTGTTTATAACATATATAAAATGGTTAGCACACTTCCTAACATATGAGGCAAAAAATCTTGAGCAATTTTTATTTTTTATCATTTTTGTTAGTGATACTAGACTCAATCCTTCCCAGTCACTTGCCAAAACTAGCTTTTGTTTTCAAGTTAGGCTATGTGCTATATGGCGCGCTGCAGTCCATGGGGTTGCAAAGAGTTGGACAGGATTTAGTGGCTGAGTAACAATGGACCATGTGAAAGAATCCAGCTCAGTATAAAGCTCATGTACCGTCAAACACTTGGCTTTGGAGAACCAGAATTATTAATAAAGCCTGTATCCGGTTGGAAACTTGGCATAGCCAAACTCTTCCTCTTGATGGACTTTTCTTTTAAAAACCCTCTTATCAGGACAGCTAGGGAAAGACTTGCCTTTCCTATTGATGCGGGTGGGGGGTCAATATGCTAGTGGAACACATGGCTATCTTCTCTACCTTTTCTCCATCTAGAGTCTCTGGTCCCCAAGACACTCTGGGAAGAGTGGTTGGCTTTGCTCTCAGAATCTGATGTATATGCCTGCCTACTACGCCAGTATTCCAACTGCACCGCCCATAGAAATGTGATGGAAGAGGGTTGATGGTCACCAGATTTTATCTGTAGGACTGTTCTTCCAATAGATTATGAATTAAGTAAGCTTCGAAGCTAACCTGGAAAATATTATCATGACCCTCCATTCCTCACTCCTGTCTCTTTAAATCTCTGTCACTGCTTCCAAACTATGATCACACACACTGTGATATCTAGAGGGGCAATAATTTCAATTTCAACAACCAATATGCAAATGGTTTCTGGACTACAACTGGTTGAGATGTGCTTACTGTGAGAACAATTGTTATGTGAGGTACAGAAAACTCATTCTGGGGGTTCGGGCTCTAAGTTGAGCTCTGTCCCTCCCTTACTTTCTCACTTGGGACCTGCCATATCCTTCCCTGGGACCCACTGCTGTTTTTATTTAGTAGCTCAGTCATGTCCAACTCTTTTGCGACCCCATGGACTGTGTAGCCTACCAGGCTCCTCTGTCCATGGGCTCCTGTTACCCTGGGCATGCTTATTGGAGTGGGTTGCCATTTCCTTCTGGAGGGGATCTCCCCAACCCAGGAGTCTTTACCAAGTATACTTGACTGTAAGAATGAAGGGTTTGGACTGAAGCCCCTTCCAATTCAAAGAACCTCTGATTCAGCAAAGCCCTTATTACTGTAGCTGTTAGAAAATGCTCATTTCAGATTGACTGTGGTGGCCACTGCTTTCCTGGCCTGTCACTGTGCTCATTGCTTCCTTTTCCTCTCACGTCCCTGTGGCATTTTGGCACAAGATGAGTCACTCTGCCGGCTGTGGCATACATCCGGAAATGGACTGCCATCCTCCTTCCTGGCACAGGGAGGGAGGTGTGTGACTTTTTATATCCCCTTTTATTGATTAATGACATCTACTACACAAGAATTATGATTGTTCTGGTCTCATCAAGCCACATCTCTGAATACAAATCCTTTGCGTTCCTGCAGCCTCAGGATGAGTCTGACCTCCGAGAGGCTTTGGGAACACTTTAGAAAGCATCTCTCTACCACTGAAAGGTTCACAACTATTGTTTTCCTCTTCTGACTCATCTTTGAATCAGTAAATTAAATATGTATAACTTGTGAAGATTTCATTTTTATTAAAGCAAGGTGCTTGGCTGAGGAAAGTCAAGATTTAGAGGTGTTTTAGCTCTCTTCCCTTCTCAATGATGTTCTTTCCTTTAGTTTGCAAGAGGGCTTTCAGAGAGCTGCTTCCTCCCTCTGCCTCTCTGTGACTCTGGCTCTTCTCTGTAACATGGGGAAGTTAAATGTGAGTTGACTGCTGTCTGCTCTCCTAGGGGACTGGCAAGACTTGAGGATCCAGAGGCTGTTTCTCAAGTAAGTGCTGGTCATTGTGTCTTCTGGGAGGTTGTGCCTTCCTTTGGAATTGGGGAAGAGTCATGTTCTATTCTTCTGTTGTTTTGTGGTGTGTTCTGGAATGCCCTTTCTTGATGATCCTCCCTTCTAGAATGTTCTTTTCTGACTTCCCCATCCCCATCTGCCACTTCATCAGTTCCTAAGTTCCTCCATTTTATTTCCCCAAAGGGGACTAATTCATTTTTTTTAATCTAAAGCCTTTTTGCCTACATTATTTTTGCCCTAACATGAATGTCTGTACAATGTACTGTCTGTCTCATCTTTCAAATAATTTGCTTGGGTAATGTATCAGATTTTTAAATAGTTTTTGCCTGGTATGCGATTTTCCCCTTCCCAACTGAATTGGAGGTTTCTTGAGGGCAGGAGACCACATGCTTTTAAACAAGTAAATACATTTTCATCAAGTTTTTTTTTTTTATGTTTATGACATAGTATAGTTTATTTCGCTCTGTTGTACTGTACTTAGCATAAATTTTGGTGGTAGTGGTGGTTTAGTTGCTAAGTTGTGTCCGACTCTTGTGACCCCATAGATTATAGCCCGCCAGGTTCCTCTGTCCATGGGATTTTCCAGGCAAGAATACTGGAGTAGATTGCCATTTCCTTCTCCAGGGGATCTTCCAGACCCAGGAATCGAAACCAGGTCTCCTGCATTACAGGCAGATTCTTTACTGACTGAGCTGCATACCTTTTAGGTGTTGCCAAAACCCTTTGTTAACAATTGATTGAGTAGCATATGTTATCAGGTGAAAAAACTCTTACTTGGTAAACTACCAAAGTAAAGGAGATCATAGCATTTTGATGTTGTTATTTAGACTGAATTTTTCACTTTCTCCATGCATTTTAGTCCTACTCAATTCTCCAAGTATATATTAAGTGTTCACTAAGTGCCAGGCAATATCCTAGATACCGGAAAGCTTGAACTCCCTGTGCTGAAGGAAAGGTTATGCTATCAGTAAGTAAGTGATTTAACAATCAGATCTATTTTCTTCCCAAATAGTGGGAACAATAATTCTATCTTGAAAAAAAATATGAAACTTTTTAAAATTGGAAGTGCTGAGTTGTTTTTTGTCTTTCTTAACTCATGGAGACGATGTGCCTCATGAAAAGTGGTCTCTTCTTGAATATAGGATGCTTTTTTCTCTTTGTTCAAGTAATTTTTATTTTCAGAGAAGGGGACACCTAATGTGAATGGTAGTTTTATGTCCCTACAATAAGAATATGAATGACAATGAGTTGCTAGGGTGACTACCTCAGTCTTTCTCCTTTTTTTCACTTATTTCCAGCAGGCCACTTAGAATTTCTAACTTTTTCCTCAGTTATCTTTCCTTTTTATTTGTTGTTTTGCTTTTATTTCTGTCAAATTACTGTTGCCACCATAGCCAAATCCTTTTCAGCTTAAAAATGTTTATTCACCAAACAATTTTTGCTGAGTTTTCACTATGGTCACTATTCTAAACACCAAGATTAGAGGAGCCAACAAAACTGACATAGTCCTGCCTTCATAAAGCTTACTTTCTAGTATAAGTCAGAAAAAAATATAATTTAAAAAAGAAGACAAACTCTATACTGGAAGAATAAGAGCCATGGAGAAAAGTAAAGCTTGGAAAGTCAGTAGAGGACACTGGGAGTGATGGCTATAGTTTTAAGTAGATAATAAAAAAAGCTAATCATTGTATAAGGACTTGAAAGAGTCAGAGAAAAATTACGTAGCTATCTGGTGGAAGAACATTCCAGGGAGTATGAGCAGTTTATAGTAAAAGATCTGAGTTGAGAATGAATGAAACAGGGAGTAGGAGATGCAGGCACAGGGACCAATTAAACAAGGATCCAAAGACCTTTGTAAGAACTGTGGCTTTTATGCCTAATGAGATGTGCAGTTATTAGAGCATTTTGAGATGAGAGAAGATGTATGATTTATCTTATATTTGAGTGTAACTATTTTGTCTGCTGGATTGAGACATACTTTAAAAGAGCAGATTGCATCATTAATTCTTAGAGAAATGGAATCAAAACTACAATGGGGTATCACCTCACACGAGTCAGAATGGCCATTATTAAAAAAAAAATCTACAGATAATAAATGCTGGAGAGGATATGGAGAAAAGGGAACCCTCTTGCACTGTTGGTGGTGATGTAACTCCATATAGCCACTATGGAGAACAGTATGGACATTCTTTAAAAAACTAGGAATAAAACTACCATATGACTCAGCAATCCCGCTACTGGGCATATACCCTGTGAAAACCATAATTGAAAAAGACACATGTTCCCCGATGTTCATTGCAGCACTATTTACAATAGCTAGGACACAGAAGCAACTAGAGGTTCATCAACAGAAAATGGATAAAGAAGCTGTGGTTTGTATATACAATGGAATATTACTCACCCATAAAAAGAATGAATTTGAATTGGTTCTAGTGAGGTAGATGAACCTGGAGCCTGTTATGTAGAGTGAAGTAAGTCAGAAGGAGAAAACCAAATATGGATATATATATGTGTGTGTATATATATATATATATGCATTGATATATGATATTTGGCATATATACAAGATATACATATATACAATATCAATTCAGTTCAGCCAATCTGTTGTGTCCAACTCTTTGCAACCCCCGGGACTGCAGCACACCAGCCTTCCCTGTCCATCACCAAAACCCGGTGCCGACTCAAACTCATGTCCATCGTGTCAGTGATGCCATCCAGCCATCTCATCCTCTGTCATCCCTTTCTCCTCCCACCTTCAATCTTTCCCAGCATCAGGGTCTTTTCCAATGAGTTGGTTCCTCACATCAGGTGGCCAAAGTATTGGAGTTTCAGCTTCAGCAATCAGTCCTTCCAATGAATAGTCTGGACTGATTTCCTTTAGGATGGACTGGTAGGATGTCCTTGCAGTCCAAGGGACTCTCAAGAGTCTTCTCCAACACCACATATATACATATGGAATCTATAAAAATGATATTGATGCACCTATGTTCAGGGAAGGAACACTATAGAGAACAGACTTGTGAACACAGTGGGGGAAGGAGAAAGTGGCACAAATGGAGAAGCTAGCATAGACATATATACACTACCATGTGTAAAATAGATACTAGCGAGAAGTTCCCGTGTGAGACAGGAAGCCCAGCCTGGCACACTGTGATGACCTAGAGGTTTGGGTTGAGGGAGGGGAGGGAGGCTCAAAAGGGAGGTGATCTATGTATAATAATGACTGATTTGCATTGTTGTATAGCAGAAACCACCATAACATTGTAAAGAAAATTTCCTCCAGTTAAAAAATAAGTTTTAAAAAGAGCAGATTAAAAGTAAAAGGCAGAAGACTACTGAAGTAACCTACATGAGAAATTATGGTGGCTTGAAACAGAGTATTGGGTTGGCCAAAAAATTCATCTGGGTTTTCTGTAACAGCTGAAGGAAAAATCTGAATGAACTTTTGGCCAACTTAGTAGGAATGGTAGATGTTGGGAAAAGTTTCCAGCTTCCTGCTGGAGGTAGGGCCCGAGAGAATTTGCTGGTGAATTGGACATTGGATGTGAGGAAATAAGTATATTCAAGGATCTCTGCAAGTTTTAACCTAAGCAGCTAAAAAAAAATGGACTCCATTTTTTAAGAGAAATATGTTTGAGGCACATATGTTTGAGATGCTTATTAGAAATGTGAAGTAGACAGTTGCTTACAACAATATAAAATTCCAGAATGAGGTTCTGGTGAAAGGTTTAAGTTTGGGTGTCATCAGTGTATAGATGGTATCAAAGTCATCAAACTTTCTTGATCTTGATAAAATGATCTAGAAAGTTAATGGAGACAGAAAAAGGAAGAGGTATAAGGGCTGACCCCCAAGGCATTCAATGGTCAAGATCCTGGAGAGATGAGAGGAAAGAGCAAACCAGATCAGCTTGTGGGACGAAAGGGAAATCAGGAGACCATAGTGTCCTATAAGACAAGTGAAGAAAATGTATTAGGGAAGAGATGAAATGCTTCAAATGCCAAATGCTTCAAAGTAAGATGAGGATTATCAAAATATTCCTCAGCTAGAATTCTGGTTTTTCTACCCCAAATTTTTCCATACCATTAGACCTAACTTCCTAAAACAAACATGATTTTTTTATCATGTCCCGATAAAAGCAACTCCCAGTGGATTTAATTATTATAATAAAGCCCAAAGGGCTTCTCTGGTGGCTCAGATAGTAAAAAAATATCTGCCTGCAATGCAGGAGATCTGGGTTTGATCCCTGGGTTGGGAAGATTCCCTGGAGAAGGAGATGGCTACCCACTCCAGTATTCTTGAATGGATGATTTACGGACAGAGGAGCCTGGCGGGCTACCGTCCATGGGGTTGCAAAGTTTGACACAACTGAGCGACTGAGACACACACACAAAGCCCAAATGCCTCTGCTCTTATAAAACTTCTCTGCTCATCCCTGTCTTGTAAGAAAAGGCTTGTTTCTTAGAGGTTCCTGTTCCTCTCATGCTCTCCTCTCTTACAGTGTTTGCTCGTGCTATATTAACACTACATGTGGCCTTCCCACTCCTCTCTACCAACCCCAGTCCTTTCCCTTTCCTGTCCAATATAAATCCCTTGCTATGCCAGACCTCGAGGTGTGTTCCTATCCCTGGGACTCCACATCTAACCATTACACCATGCACAGTGGCACTTGTATAGCCTCATGATTTTTCAACAGTCCACGGGCAGCTGTGTCATCTTCTCTATAAGACTATGAGTTCCTTTAGAGCAGGAACCATGTTTTAAGCTCCACGGCTTCGACAGCTCCCTGAAAACCTGAGTCTTTAGGATTTCACACTTAATAAGCCTCCAAAGGATACATTGAATCGTTGAAAATTAGAACAGAAATGGAAAGCTATCTTTAGCTATTTGCCTAGTCTAGAAGTTTATTTTCTTTCACTTTATATCAATAATATTTCTTTACAAGAGTATCTTGTAGGAAATCTCAATCTATATTAGAGGATAAATGTAGAGCTGCTCTTTGTGGTTGAAGGTAGAGGGAAGGAGCCCTGAATGTTGCCATGTGTCTATCCTCTTTCAGCTCACCTCCCTTTATCCCTAGGGCAGCTCTGAGGCACGTCTGTGGATCCCAGAGTGACACATGAAGAATTTGAAGTTCAGAGGCAATTCATACAAATAGTAAATAACAAAAAATTAATATGTATGTCCCCAAATACTGTACTTTGTTTACATTCTATAAAAAGAATGGATGGGCCAATGACTAAATGAAAAAAAAGAGAAGTAGATGGTAACTGATATTCATTCATTGTATTCATTCATTGTCTGTAGTCTGGGTCCCTCAAGATTTAACCTGGAGCATTCAACAAGGAAGAACAAACAGCATTCATTGTATAGATAAGGCTGGGGGAGTTTAACAGATGGCCTCAAAGTTAAGAGATGAAGGTGGGATTGAAACCCTCAAAACTCTATTAATGCAGAAATTTGCATTATTTCTGCCACGTCAGACACTTTCTGGAGTAGAAATAAGAGATGAAAGAAGGAAATACATTCAAAAGATGTTTTGAATTTATGCACCAAAATCTCTTATAGTTCTATCTCTTATATTTCTCTCTTCTTTCCTTACTTCCCTCTCTCTTAATGTGTTTTACTAGTTATAATGTCAGTACAAGATGACTGTAAAGGTATTTATTAACAAGGCACTCCAGAGTCACAGGCTAGAAGCTATTTTGCATGGCAGGCTGGATTTATGATGAAAGCATATTTCATAACTTGAAACAACATATTGGGTGGGGACATAAGACAACATCACTATGTCTCATGTTTAATTTAGCGTGCAAATTTGATCTCTCAGCCAGTAGAATTTTACATGTCCTGCGTGGGATGGGGGTATATTTTGAGCTAGTATAACTTAGTAGTGTTAAATGGCACTGGGCTACAAACATTACCTGGGGCGGGTCTTTGGAATATTTAGTGTACATTTGCAGATCCTTTTATGACAAACTACAGTTCTTTGTAGCCCCATTTAGATTTGTCTAGAAATGCTGCAGATTTAAAAATAAGTGAATGGAATATAAAATGTATTTATTTGGGGAGTTTCATAAGTACTAATTGTAAGTTCTAGAGTCTGACTTATATGCATTAAAGAAACAACAACTTATTCAGGTACATAGAAAGAATAATTATGCCATATCTGGGTAATGCTTTCAGCTTTATAACTTGCTTTTACGTATCTGGTCTTATTTGATTCTCATAACAGCTATGTGTTGTATTTGATAATATCCCCTTTTTAAAGGGATCATAGGACCTACCATCTCATACCTATGGTATGAGACCAAGATGCATGCGCGCGCGCGCGCGGGCGTGTGTGTGTGTGTGTGTGTGTGTGTGTGTGTGTGTGTGTGTGCTCACTTGCTTCCAATTATTTCTGACCCTGTAGACTGTAGCCCACCAGGCTTCTCTCTCCATGGAATTTTCCAGGCAAGAGTACTGGAGTGGGTTGTCATTTCCTCCTCGAAGTGATCTTTCTGACCCAGATCTTCCCGAAACTGCATCTCCTGTGTTGCAGGCAGATTCTTTACCACTGAGCTGCTGAGGAAGTCATGTGAGTTGGGCCATAAAGAAGGCTGAGTGCCAAAGAATTAATGTTTTTAAACTGTGTTGTTGGAAAGGACTCTTGAGAGGCCCTTGGAATGCAGGAGATCCAACCAGTCAATCCTAAATAAAATCAACCCTGAATATTCATTGGAAGGACTGATGCTAAAGCTGAAGCTCCAATACTTTGGCTACCTGATGCAAAGAACCTACTCATTGGAAAAGACCGTATTCCTGGGAAAGACTGAGGGCAGGAAGAGAAGCATGCAGCAGAGGATGGGATGGTTAGGTAGTATTGCTGACTCAGTGGACATGCATTTTAGCAAACCCCTAGAGATAGTGGAGTACAGAGGAAACTGGAGTGCTGAAGTCATGAGATTACAAAGAATCAGACATGATTTAGTGACTGAACAACAACAAGGGCCTAACCAAGGTCATAGAACCTCAAGCTGATGTGTCATAAGGGTCACCTATGGTGGGAAAGTATGTTTCTTTATTACATTATTATATATTTATTATATTATTAGTTCTAATAAAGAAGCATATTTTTTCCCTTCCTAAGTAAAAATACCCAGGCCTTTAGCATCTATTACTGAGCTAGTGGAATCCATAAATCATTTTGGTGGACACTGGTAGAGAACTAATAACCAACATACAACAGTATATTCTGTATAGCAATCTGGGGGTTGACAGAGTACATTTATCTGCAGTATCATATTCAATCCTTCCACCAGTCCTGAGAAGGAGGGTGGTCAGAGTATTCTTGTCAGATTTTACAGAGGAGCTGGTTAAGTGACCTAGTAAGAACCTTGTAATTACAGATGGTAAGAGAAGAAACATAAACCTGACTTTAGATGTCAAGTTCAGAGATCCTCCATGTGGAGTGCTGAATGCATTATTTGACATATATTAATTGCTTAATACATTATGGTTGCATTTTGTTATTACTTTTGTTGTTTTTTTATACATCACACTGATTTGTAAGCATATCTCCCCTTGACCAAATTGGCTGATGTCTACAAACTCAGCTAGTGAGTCCATTCTTTAATCCTCCCCATAAACCATTCAGCTGCAAACAATCAAACAAATGTCTGGATTCTGGAAGCTGAGTTTGAGTAGGACAACTGTTGAATTGTCAGTTGGGAAACTTTGCAGACAGAAGTGAACTTTATTTTACAATGGGGTGAACTGTGTGGCTACCATTTGATGCCTTTTAGTCAAGATGAACTTCAGGTTTTATCAATTTTCTCAAGGTTGCAGGGGTAGAGCAAAGATGTCACAGTGACCACTAAAAATCATTGAATCTTTAAGTTTCTATAAAATAAAATCTGCAGTCATATGGAGGCAATCTCAGAATAGTATTGAATGATCAGAAAGTTATTCAGGATTGTTCTTACAGGACAAAATGCTATGTGTCTTTAATTCAGAACTTTCAGAACTTAACTGGAGTGCTGCAGTCCATGGGGTCACAAAGAGTTGGACAGGACTGAGCGACTGAACTGAACTGATAATATCTATCATTTATTGTATGTTTACCACAGCCAATTACTGTCCTATGTAAATTATACATAGAAAGACCATATACCAAGGTGTGTCTAGGAATGTCCTAATGTGTGCTATGCTTAGTCACTCAGTCATGTCCAACTCTTTGTGACACCATAGACTGTAGCCCACCAGGCTCCTCTGTCTATGGGGATTCTCCAGGCAAGATACTGGAGTGGGTTGTCATGCCCTCCTCCAGGGGATCTTCCCAACTCAAGGATTGAACCCATGTCTCCTGCATTGCAGGTGGATTCTTTACCATCTGAGCCACTAGGGAGGCCCAAAATTCCATTATTACCTGTCTATTGTTGTATAAGCATCATCTATTTTCACTTCCAAAAGTGTTCCAGAAGGGGAAAATAAAGGATAGATAAATGAATATATGTGTGAAAAGAAATCTAGAAAAATGTTAACTATAGAATTTGCTTATATATATATACATACACACACACACATATATATGTATATGATGGTATATTAAGTTCTTTCAATATTTTAATATAAAATGTTGGGGAAAAATGTCCCAGTTTGGATGATAGAGTCTATGGTTATCTAATATGATCTCATTTGATATATAAAATCATCCTAAAAGTTAGATAAAATTATAATCTATGTTTTACAGGTGACAGAAATTGAGTCACCAGGTTAATAAAGTGCTCCATATTCAGTTCAGTTCAGTCGCTCAGTCGTGTCCGACTCTTTGCAACCCCATGAATCGCAGCACGCCAGGCCTCCCTCTCCATCACCATCTCCCGGAGTTCACTCAGACTCATGTCCATGGAGTCAGTGATGCCATCCAGCCATCTCATCCTCGGTCATCCCCTTCTCCTCCTGCCCCCAACCCCTCCCAGCATCAAAGTCTTTTCCAATGAGTCAACTCTTCGCATGAGGTGGCCAATGTACTGGAGCTTCAGATTTAGCATCATTCCCTTCCAAAGAAATCCCAGGGCTGATCTCCTTCAGAATGGACTGGTTGGATCTCCTTGTAGTCCAAAGGACTCTCAAGAGTCTTCTCCAACACCACAGTTCAAACGCATCAATTCTTCGGTGCTCAGCCTTCTTCACAGTCCAACTCTCACACCTATACATGGCCACAGGAAAAACCATAGCCTTGACTAGATGGACTTTAGTCAGCAAAGTAATGTCTCTGCTTTTGAATATGCTATCTAGGTTGGTCATAACTTTTCTTCCAAGGAATAAGCGTCTTTTAATTTCATGGTTGCAATCACCATCTGCAATGATTTTGGAGCCCCAAAAAATAAAGTCTGACACTGTTTCCACTGTTTCCCCATCTATTTCCCATGAAGTGATAGGACCGGATGCCATGATCTTCGTTTTCTGAATGTTGAGCTTTATGCCAACTTTTTCACTCTCCACTTTCACTTTCATCAAGAGGCTTTTTAGTTCCTCCTCACTTTCTGCCATAAGGGTGGTGTCATCTGCATATCTGAGGTTATTGATATTTCTCCCAGCAATCTTGATTCCAGCTTGTTTTTCTTCCAGTCCAGCGTTTCTCATGATGTACTCTGCATAGAAGTTAAATAAGCAGGGTGACAATATACAGCCTTGGCGTACTCCTTTTCCTATTTGGAACCAGTCTGTTGTTCCATGTCCAGTTCTAACTGTTGCTTCCTGACCTGCATACAGATTTCTCAAGAGGCAGGTCAGGTGGTCTGGTGTTCCTATCTCTCTCAGAATTTTCCACAGTTTATTGTGATCCACACAGTCACACCTAGTAAATGGGATGGATCCCCACACCCAGCAGTGACCTCCAGAACGCTGCTGCTGCTGCTAAGTCACTTCAGTCGTGTCTGACTCTGTGTGACCCCATAGACAGCAGCCCACCAGGCTCCCTGGTCCTGGGTTCTCCAGGAAAGAACACTGGAGTGGGTTGCCATTTCCTTCTCCAATACATTAAAGTGAAAAGTGAAAGGGAAGTCGCTTAGTCATGCAGTTGAGTATAATACTATACATCCCTCAAATATACAATTGAGCAAACACCTTTTCCTGTAACAGCTATTTAAATTCCATAGAATTAGTGTTTCCCAAAATACATTTTAGCAAACATTGTCACAGAGAAGCACAAAGCAGGGAGAAGGAACTCACATTTATTTGTTTATCTTTTAACTGCCCTTTATTAGTCAATTTTCTGTTAAGTACTTTATAAACATAATTTCATTTACTTCTCTCAGTGATGTTATTAAAAGATATTGATATCTTTATTTTATAGTGAAGGAATGGAAACTTAGAGCTGTTAAGTTGCTAATCTATGGTTATACGTACAGTAAAGTTCCAAGCTGGAATTCAAATCCAGAGATATCTACCTTCCTGACACCTCAATTGATTTTCTTTTTTGTTTATTCTGCCACTGTCATGAACTTAGCCTAAATATGAAATACATACCTATGTAGAAAGGCTCTGAATATTATGGGTGAATATTAATTTGAATGTAAATAGTCCATTAGAATAATTCAAAAATATTCTTAATAATGCAACATTTTTAGAGAACAATGAAGGTAGAAATTGGTTATCTTTTAAGTTACATCACTAGATTATGTTATACTATATTTTTAACATCCAAATTCTTTAATCATCATTATTTGAGCACTTATTGGTGACAGAACTGGAACCTATTTCCTCTTCTCAGGAAATGTTTCCTGATTGTCTACTCTGTGTCCTTCTCTGTCTCAGTCCCCTTACCTGCACAGTGTATCCCGTAGGACAGTGGTGTGGAAGTCAAATAAAACCTTCAAAGTGTACACAGAACAATGCTAGCCTCATACTAAGGCATCCATGTATTCACTTATTCAGTCAATTCACTTACTCAAGTAACTGGGCATGCAGCATATGTCATAATTTTGTGAACAAAATGCATGAAGCTCTTGCTCTCATGAAATTTACATTTTGATGAGTGAATCAGACAATACATGAGTGAAAACAGTAAATATGTGTCAGGTAATGTATAGGATTATGTTCCAGATGTTCAAGCTTGATTTAGAAAAGGCAGAGGAACCAGAGATCAAATTACCAACATCCATTGCATCATTGAAAAAACAAGAGAGTTCCAGAAAAAATATCTACTTCTGCTTTATGGACTATCCCAAAGCCTTTGATTGTGTGGACCACGACAAACTCTGGAAAATTCTTAAAGAGATGGGAATACCAGACCACCTGACCTGCCTCTTAAGAAATCTGTATGCAGGTTAGGAAGCAACAGTTTGAACTGGACATGGAACAACAGAATGGTTCCAAATAGGAAAAGGAGTACATCAAGGCTGTATGTTGTCAACCAACTTATTTAACTTATATGAAGAGTACATCAGGAGAAATGCTGGGCTGGATGAAGCACAGTCTGGAATCAAGATTGCTGGGAGAAATATCAATAACGTCAGATATGTAGATGATACCACCCTTATGGCAGAAAGCAAAGAAGAACTAAAGAGCCTCTTGATGAAAGTGAAAGAGGAGAGTCAAAAAGTTGGCTTAAAATTCAACATTCAGAAAACTAAGATTATGGCATCTGGTCCCATCACTTCATCAGAAATAGATGGGGAAACAATGAAAATAGTGAGAAACTTTACTTTCTTGGGCTCCAAAATCACTGCAGATGGTGACTGCAGCCATGAAATTAAAAGACGCTTACTCCTTGGAAGAAAAATTATGCCCAACCTAGACAGCATATTAAAAAGCAGAGACATTACTTGGCCAACAAAGGTCCATCTAGTCAAAGCCATGGTTTTGCCACTAGTCATGTATGGATGTGAGAGTTGGACTATAAAGAAAGCTGAGCACCGAATAATTGATGCTTTTGAACCGTGGTGTTGGAGAAGGCTCTTGAGCATCCCTTGGACTGCAAGGAGATCCAACCAGTCCATCCTAAAGGAAATCAGTCCTGAATATTCATTGAAAGGACTGATTAGTTAGTTCAGTCGGTCAGTCGCATCCAACTCTTTGCGACCCCATGAATCGCAGCACACCAGGCCTCCCTCTCCATCACCATCTCCCAGAGTTCACTCAGACTCATGTCCATCGAGTCAGTGATGCCATCCAGCCATCTCATCCTCTGTTGTCCCCTTTTCCTCCTGCCCCCAATCCCTCCCAGCATCAGAGTCTTCCAATGAGTCAACTCTTTGCATGAGGTGGCCAAAGCACTGGAGTTTCAGCTTTAGCATTTTCCTTCCAAATAACACCCAGGGCTGATCTCCTAGTGTGTCCAACACCACAGTTCAAAAGCATCAATTCTTCGGCACTCAGCTTTCTTCACAGTCTAACTCTTGCATCCATACATGACCACTGGAAAAACAATAGCCTTGACTAGATGGACCTTTGTTGACAAAGTAATGTCTCTGCTTTTGAATATGCTGTCTAGGTTGGTCATGACTTTTCTTCCAAGGAGAAAGCATCTTTTAATTTCATGGCTGCAGTCACCATCTGCAGTGATTTTGGAGCCCAAAAATATAGTCGGACACTGTTTCCTCATCTATTTGCTGAAGCTGAAACTCCAATTCTTTGGCCACCTGATGCAAAGAACTGACTCTTTGGAAAAGACCCTGATGCTGGGAGGGATTGGGGGCAGGAGGAGAAGGGGATGACAGAGGATGAGATGCCTGGATGGCATCACCGACTCAATAGAGTGAGTTTGAGTGAACTCCGGGAGATGGTGATGGACAGGGAGGCCTGGCGTGCTGCCATTCATGGGGTCGCAAAGAGTCAGACACTACTGAGCAACTGGATTGTACTGAACTGAAATGAATGTATAGGATTTTATGTTGTGCTGCATTAAAAAAATAATTTCAAGTCTCTTTGGCTTAACCCAATACATGTTTGTTTCTCACTTATGCTATATATTTAAAGCAAGTTAGCAGAGGAAGTCTGCAGTTCAGTTGCATAGGCATTCAGGACAAATGTGATCCTCAAAGGAAACATGAGGTATCATGCAATGACTTTCTTTTTCTTTTTTTGTTTTTAATAGTAGGAAAATTGCTTTACAAGGTTGTGTTGGTTTCTCTGTACAACAACATGAATCACCATAAGTATGTATATATATGTCCCTCCCTCCTGAACCTCCCTCCCACTCCCCATCCCCATCCTGCAATAGCCAGGACATAGAAGCAACCTAGATATCCAGTAACAGATGAATGGATAAAGAAGTTGTGGTACATATATGTAATGGAATATTGCACAGTCATAATAAGGAATGAGTTTGAGTCAGTTGAACTGAAGTAGATGAAGTAAGAGCTTGTTATACAGAGTGAAGTAAGTCAGAAAGAAAAACAAATATCATACATTAACACATATATATGTGCAATGACTCTTAAAGGCCTCTAGCAAGAAGAGAGACAGGCCACATCTCACTGGTAAAGGCAAGTCGAATATCTGTGCCTAATGTCGAAGGGTGTACGGAGTATCTGGCTGACACTTGCTTGGAAGGAATACAGAACTTCCCTGAATGTGATCACATACACTGAGAGAAGTCCTGAGAGAGAAATGAAGCAGGACAGTAGAGACTAGGGGCCACCTGGGGGGGACAATGCTATTTTATACAGATCAGCCAGGAAGGGCCTCAGTGATTGGGTGACATTTAAGTGGGGAAATGGAGTAAGAGGTAGTGATGGTCTTATAGTTATTTAGAGGAAGAGTTTTCTAGTCCAGAAAGACAGCCAAGGTAAAAGCCCTAAGGCAGGAGTATTCTTGACATGTTTGCGAAACAGCTATAAGATCTAGATAATGTAATTGAGGGAGCAAGGGAGAGAATTAGGGGGAGAAGTTCAATGAGAACGGAGGTCAGATCAGGAAGAGCCCTGTAGGTCACTCGTGCTTTAGTGAAGAGCAGGACTGATGTTTTGAATAGAGCAGAGATGTATCTGGGGTACACAGTAATGGGACCACTCCAGCCACTGTGTGAGGAAGAAGGCCGCTGAATCATCCAGGTGAGAGATGGTTCTGGCTTGGGTCAGAGTGATAGCAATGGAGGTGAAAAAGAGAGATTATAGATACATTTGGAAAATGGAGTCAAGAGGATATGCTCACTGACCAGATATTGGGTGGGTGTGAAAGAAAGAAAAATGTTAAGGGCAAATCCAAAGTTTTTAAAGTGAGAAACTGTAAGGATGAAATCATAACCTATCAAGGGATGGCAGCTTTGAGAGAAGAGCTCCTAAATTGTTGCCTTAAGTGTCATGATTATTTAGCCTCTACAGCAGCTCTACTAGGAGCATTGCACTGGTCTCATTTAGACAAAAGATACATAGCTGATGCTCAGTACTGTTAAGTGGCATAGCCAGGGAAATAGTTACAGATCATTTGGTTCCCAAGTCCAAGAGTGATAGCCTGATAATTACAGGGCATATTTTTTTGATTCTTCTAGTTCAGTGACTAACTAGATTATGATATATTTTTAAGTGTTAGATCATGAAGGTTAAATTACTTCAGCTATGAGAAAAAATCCCAATGTAGAATTTGTAAAGGGGTTGGCATAAAACTACCGAAAGGTCTTATAGCTCCTATCAATTGTATTATCAGTATAGAATTGCCCCCAGCACCACTATCCTCCACAAAATGAAAAAATAACAGGTAAATTTGGATAAATGTTCATCTGCCAGCCTAATCAAAGCAATCAGCCAGATCAGTAGAAGACTGGGATTTCATTTTAACATTGCAAATCAATATTAAGATAGCTGTATATCTATATTTCTGTCTATATATCTAAATCATATGTATTCTGTATAACTACATATATGTTTTTACATATGTATGTGTTTCTGGGTGTGTATGGTGTCATGTCCACCTCTTTACAACCCCCTGTGTTATAGTCACCAAGCTCTTCTGTCCATGGATGGAATTTTCCAGGCAAGAATACTGGAGTGGTGTGCTATTTCCTACTCCAGGGTATCTTCCCAACCCAGGGATCGAATCTGTGTCTCTTGCTTCTCCTATACTTCCAGGTGGATTCTTTACCAACTGGGCCACCTGGGAAGCCCTGTTTTATATACAACCTTGTGTTTTAAGCCTGTTGAAAGATTTGCTTCTTAGAAATATTTAATATTATTTTAGATTCCTCAATCTCTCCTCTTGGAGGCCTGTGGAGAAGATTTCATGGGAAACATGAAGTTTTATTTCCTGTGATATTCATTTAAACATCTTCTATCTTTGAATAAAATATAAAATGAAACAAAAATCCAGGAAGTTCATACATATTTTTAAATTATAACCACCATTTCCTGTTAGGGTTATAGCTGCTCCTCTACTAAAAAGCTAACTGTGTAAAACCTAAATATAATATTATCATTTTCTAAACACTTTTTAGTGCCAGGCATTGTTCTGTGTGTATATGTGTGCATACATTTATATATAAAGAGTATATAACCATACATATACATTTTATCTATCTATCTATATCTATCCATCCAATTAGGTGTAAGGTGGTTGTTAGTTAGTTATCTTAAAGAAAGTGAAGTGAAAAGTGAAAGTGAAGGTTGCTCAGTTGTGTACGACTCTCTGTGACCCCATACAATCCATGGAACTCTCCAGGGCAGAACACTGGGGTGGGTAGCCTTTCCCTTCTCCAGGGGATCTTCCCAACTCAGGAATCAAACCCAGGTCTCCTGCATTGCTGGCAGATTCTTTACCAGCTGAGCCACAAGGGAGGCCCAAGAATACTGGAGTGGGTAGCCTATCTCTTCTCCAAGGAATCTTCTCCACCCAGGAATTGAACCACAGTCTCCTGCATAGCAGGCTGATTCTTTATCAATTGAGCTATCAGGGAAGCCATTTATTCTGAAATTGTATCCTTCACACTTCTCTTGATGTCAAAATGCCTTTTATTTTACAACATAGTAGAGATAGAAGAGTTTTTGTTTTTTAATATCTTTACTTGACAAAATGGGAAATAAGAAATGCTATATTTTTCTCCTCTACCATCTCATAGTCTTCTGCTTTCCATCACCATCATCATCCTTTTTAGTGTGACTTGGCTATGAAAACTGAACTGTGCAACTGAAATGTGAAAAGACATTTTCATTCAACATGAGATTGGATACCCTTGTGCTTTTTTTCCTTACATTTTTCCCCAAGCAGCATGGGTCAGCTTATTGGATTCAGATTCTCAGGGATTATTTCTTGGCTTTTGAAGAACACATAAAATCAGTTTTAAAAGGTGATAATCAACATACTAGGAGAGCTATTCTGTACATGAGACCTTACCTATAGCTTTACAGAATTTAACCTGGCACTTAAATGAAACATTGTTTCTTTACTATGATGAGAATTTCATCAATATTGAGTCAACAAATGAGTTTTAATGATTTTCTAAAAGTTCTATCGCCAGGTTGATAAAGATATTGCCTCCATTTGGGAACCAACTGAAAACCAAACACAACCCCTCAACCTCCTATCGAGACATCTGTGTAAACTTTGGGTACATTTGTGTGTTTGGTCATAGATTAACACACAGAAATAGAATTAGTGTCAACAGTATTGTAAAGGAAGGCCTTTTACGTAGATAGTCACAAAGTAAATATTTTTTAAAATAAGCATTGTGTCTATTTAAATGGAACCTTAATATGAGCTCTTCCCAGACATTTAACAAACAAAGATTATTCATCAAACCATAGTTTCATTGTTTGCCTTCCAACCTGTTGTGAAAACTTCACAGAACTTTTATACTTCAGATTATTCTCAAACTATATAATGCCCCAAGTTCCTAAACTTCTCATCCTTTTATCCTTTTAACTTTAGCTAAAAGATTATTTTGTTCTTTAGATAAACCTAATTGAGCATGGAGAGATCTTTGTGCTTCTGTATATTAGAGCAGTGCCACTCCAACTTTTTGTCTCCAGAACCTTCTTTACACCCTTAAAATTATTGAGGAACCCAAAGAGCTTTTTTTCAAAAATGTATTTCATATGTATTAATACCTTCAATATTAGAAATTTTAAATATATTTATTTTAAAATAATTTTAAAATAATACTAAACACAGTACATGTTAACATAAATAACATTTTGAAGTAAAATGAATTTTCCAAAACAAAACATATTTAGTGAAAATAGCATCATTTTCAATTCTTCCGATTCTCCTTGTATTTAGTTTGATAGGAAATAGTTGGGTTCTTATATCTGCTTGTACACTCAATCTACTGGGATGCATGGTTTCAGTTATAAAATAGGAAGAAGATTCAGCATCACACAGATAGTACAGTTAGAAAAGGGAAGTACACTTTAATAGCTTTTTCAGATCATTGTAGATATTCTTGCCTAAGGCCTAATTATATTTTTTAATATTTATTTTTATCATTTATTTGGCTGTGCTAGGTCTTAATTGCAGCACTTGGGATCTTTTGCTGTGGTATACAAACTCATTTGAGACATGTGGGATCTAGTTCCCTGACTAGGGATTGAACCTGGGCCCCTACATTGGGACTATGGAGTCCTAGGCACTGGACCACCAGGGAAGTTCCCCTAATGTTATTTTTAAGCTCTGCTCTGGCTATATTGTTCTTCTGTTCCACTAGAGCTGTATGTAACTGGTTTTAAATATTTTACATTTACCACTGAGGACATTCTTCTTTGATACTACATCAAAACTTGACAGGTGGTATCTTGTATATTAAAACTCACTGGTCCATCTTTGGGTGAATCTTTTTCTTTACCATACATAATTTTATAACATCATTCAATAGTCCTGTGGAAAATATTAGTTCACTGAATTATGTAGCTCTTCTAAATGTTGACTCAATCCACTCCATAACATGAAACATTGTACCACTTCACCAAAAAAGACTTTACATTTGAAGAAGTTGTCAAGCTCACAGTGGTGGTACAGCTTTTCTAAAATCCTAGTATTTGCAAGAATAGTTGTTCTCATTGACAATAGACACTACCAGTTGATTTCCTTGAAGTGACAGGCTTGCTTCATTCATTTCTGAGAAAATGTCTGCCAGATCCCCAAGTCTGAATACCTGTGGTTTGACCAACATCCTTTCAACCAATGAAAAACGATAGCCCATGGGAAAAAAGCAGCTAATTCAGCTTGCAACTCAATCACACATGTACCTTTTCTTGAGACATGTTCAGTATTTAGCAGAAGTGTTTTTTCATATTTTCTATTTTGGATGTGAGAGCTGGGCCATAAAGAAGGCTTAGCACTGAGGAATTTATGCTTTTGAACTGTGGTATTGGAAAATACTCTTGAGAGTCCCTTGGACTACATGAATCAAACCAGTCAGTACTGAAATCAGTACTGAATATTCATGGAAAGCACTGATGCTAAGCTGAAGCTCCAAGTTTTTGGCCACCTAATGTGGAGAGCTGACTCATTAGAAAAGACCACGATGCTGGGAAAGATTGAAGGTGGGAGGAGAAGGGGAGGACAGAGGATGAGATGTTTGGATGGCATCACTGACTCGGCGGACATAAGTTTGAGCAAGCTCTGGGAGTTGGTGATGGACAGGGAGGCCTGGCGTGCTGCAGTCCATGAGGTCTCAAAGGGAAGCCTGACTGAGCAACTGAGCAACAACTATTTTGTCACACTGCATTTTCAAAAACATGTTCAAGGGGTGAGATTTAATAAGATTAGCAATTTTTACTGCCTCATCAAGGACATTATTAAGAAAAACTGTTTCTTTTTCTTTTGAGTTCATTTGGAAAAGACGGTAATGATCAGTTGTTTGGTGTTTACTGTCACTTTAAGGTGCTAACAGTGTTACTTACCATTACTTTAGCACAGTCAGTGAAAAAGCAAGTATCATAGTGTTGTTATGAAAATTATTTTGACTTTGGGCCTAAAAACTTCTTGGGCACCCCTGTGGGTCCACAGACCACATTTTGAGAACGTTTATATCTGAGGCATGGCCAGATCGAGGCTTACCTACTCACCTACCTTAGTGGTAAGGAATCCACCTGCCATTGCAGCAGATGCAGATTTGATTCCTGGGTTGGGAAGATCCCATGGAGGAGGGCACAGCAACCCACTCCAGTATTCTTGCCTGGAAAATCCATGGACAGTCCATGGGGTCACAAAAATGTCAGACACAGCTTAACAACTAAGCAACAATTCCTGATATAAGATTCCGTGTAGCATCTTCCTTTTCAAGGTTATATTCATCCCTAATAAGACTTTATATGTCCTGCTTACAAAGGTAAATGTCTGTTTATATATTTTAAATTGCTAATGAAAAAAATGTCCAATATCAGTGTTAAAGTATAATTTTCAATGAGTTAAAAACATGGATCTAATACAAATATATAGTAAGCCTGTATCAGAGATTTATTTGCCTCATTAATAAGGGAAACAGCAGGATGGTAAACCTAGTTCAAAGGAGAAAATGTGAAAAAATTATAGTCAGTGGAAAAAAGAATGCTAAAATGAGGCTGCAAAATTGGATTCCAAACTGATTAATGTCCTGCAGTATAATAAAATCTTAACCTTTGGAGTTATATTTCCTACTGAACGGAAATTATTTGCATCTCTACTGGACAAAAATAATTTGCAGCTTATCCATCTTGTACAAGTTAAGATGGAACTTAACAAATTCCAAGCCCTAATCGAGACAATTACAAATCAAAGGCAGTTGTCTTTCCCTAGATCAAAAATGGATCCTCATGTGGGTTTGTTCAATAGTCCTGTATGGCTCTGAAAGTGAATAGAGTCATGCTTTTGCCTTATTTTCAAGTTTGAATGATTTTTCTTAAATTGGAAATAAAACTATGGATAAGAATTGTTAAGGGAAGATCTTCCCAGGCTCTTAAAATGCTGCAGCATAGTTGAATGAATTTATTAAATATTTATTGAGCATCTCTTTTGCGACAAGAGATCTCATAGATAGCTTTATTTTATCTTCACAACAACCTCATGAGGTAGTTATTATTATTTCTATTATATAGAAGAGGAAGCAAGGACAGGAGGCTACTGAGTTGCACAAGGTAACACAGTCAGTAGGTAATAGAGCAAAGATTCAGATATAAGGTCCAAATTTTAACCAACACAATCTGGTACTATGTACAATGATGGAGAACTATTCCTACAAATTTTGAATTTTATCTCTGGAAAGCAAAATTAATTTATTCATTTTATAAGGTAATTTTTTTCTGATCAAAAAAAGATCATTATGGAAGTTGTGACACATAAAAAAGAAAGAAAAATCAAGTTCCCTCAAAGTTTCACTAACCAGACAAAAGCCCAGTTAGCACTGTGCTGTGTTTCCTTGTAAGTCTTGCTAAATATATAAGCTTATGAATATATAGTTGCAAATTGTACTTTATAGATAAGTGAATGTACTAATTATAAAATAATATTACATGGATTGATCCCTTATCCTTGGACTTCTTAGAGTTTTCTATATTTAATAGTTTAAATGATATGATGGACATTTTAAAATAAGATCCTCTGATCTCCTTGTCAACTCAGTGAATAAGTACTATGATTATCTGTAGTTAGTTGAGGAAGATAAGCTTTCACAAGGACACAGCCAGTGGGCAGAGCTAGGGTGAGCCCTTAGAAGACCAAGCCTAGATTTTCGATCATTTGGAAGACCAGGCACCTAAGTTTAGATTATTTTTATCCACACTATTTTCCAATAGCTCACACAAAGAGGTCTTGGGATAGTCTGATTTTCATCATGTCTACCTACATCTTTGAAATTGAATTTACTGCCACAATCTGTGACATCTTGCTTTCTTGAAATGCATTCCCTGCCTCCATCCACAAGGTTCGTCAGCATCTCCCTTGCTCTTCTAAGCCAATAAAACATACCCTAGGAGGTGGTGCTTCATACATCTGCGTGCCATACGTTGCCACTCACAATCCACAGGTGTGTTTTATCAGATTATTAATACTTCTTAACACACACAAAGCTTCAGTCTGCCCAATTCTGTAAAACTCTCTCCTTGAGAAGAAGGATTTGTTTGTTTATTCAATCAAAAGAAAAATTATCTTCAGTTTTGACATACAACATATGGAACTGCACGGCATTACTAGGCAAAACAAGAACTCAACCACAGCTTAAACACACCAAATTCCACCAAATGTTCTGGAACTTTCTTAGTGCAAATAAGATTTTAAAATGTATTAAACTCACTAGAGAGCTTCTACCTTTCATATAATATGTTGTCCCCAGGCCATGAAGAGCAGAGATTATCTATATTCTGAGTCTAACACATCCTTTATTTATGTAAATAAATTTGTTCTCTTGTGCAAAGAGGGTCTTTTCTTTAGAGTTTTGTACGGACTTTGAAGATATAGTTTCAAACCTCTGTTCTACCTTCCTAAAATTATATTTTGTAGGCTTTCACCAATTTGATGCATCCTTAATAGCTCATTTTTTCAAAAACATGTTTCTATAGCATGACTAGTATTAAGTGGATTCCTGGGAAAAGTAAACAAGGATATTTTTGAAAGGGGTTGATATGTCTAGTTTGGAAGATATACTGAGGTCAGAAAGGATCTCTTTAATAGGCTGGATGTACACAACCTTCCACTTATTAAAAGCCCAAAACAAAACAAAACAATCATCATCAACAATAATAAACTATTCCAGCTAACCCTAAATACAAATGTGCATCATTTTGAAAATGCTCTTCTTGCAGAGCAATAGAAAATTTGACACAATTAGTGGCAAACTCTGACAGCCATCTTCAAGGGACTCACATAATTCCCCAAAGTCTTTTCAGCTGTTTATGTCATTTTATATCTGGCCAAGTGTGAAAGGAAACCTTATATTTGGCCCCTAGTTTGGGGGAGCTAGTAAAGGCAGAAAAAAAAATAACATTGTATATTTCTCAATGTACTTCTGTATCTGTCTTGAGAATCAATGCAGACAAGAAATATTTTATGGCTCTTATGATGGAAAGTAGCAAATTCCTACTGATACCAATACATCTGTGTGGCACCCAGAATGTCCCTGAAGCAGGGCACGAAAGCTGCTTCCTGAAG